>NC_134455.1:75478045-75810902 GCF_047948215.1 Lycorma delicatula
CCCAAACGATTACTTTAGGCCCATGTTGTTGTTTTCAATGCACGATTTGAGGTGCTGCTGTCATCCAATAGCGGACATTTTGTTTGTTAACAATTCCATCATTAAGAAAATAGGCCTCGTTTGAAAACCAAGTGTTGACAGAACATCATCTTTCCCTTCCGTCCATTATGCAAACTCCAATCTTTTTTCTTGTTAGTTGTATTAAATAATGCAGGGCAGTCAATTTTAATAGAAACAACTTTAGATTACTGTGTAATATTCTTTTTACTGTACGACGAGCGAGATATTCCCATTTCTCATGAAGCTTACCGAGTTGACTTTCCCAGACTACGTGGCATGGCAACTCAAAGTGCTTCGATATTTTCCGGAAAATGAACTGGAATTGTTTTACGTCATTTCTCTCCTTTTATTCTGTCTTCTTCCTCAAATTGACGGTATAAACGGAGGATGGTGTTTTTTCCTAGAGTCCAACTACTGTTAAAATAACCTCGAAGTTGTCTCTGAGTCACTATAGGAATCTTTGATTCAGCATAAAGAAACACAACTTTAGTGCACTGTGAATTAAAAAAACACCGTGATATAGCCATTGCTCAATAATAATTGATTTTTTGCGGAATCAGAAGAGAATATAAAGACTTGGCGACATGTACCGGTATTTTCAAGAATTAGGGATTAGGTATGCACAATGTGAAGCACCAGATAAAAAGTATTTATTTATAATCGATTTTATAAATGTGTCAACTTATCGTGCTCCACTCTTTCCGTTTGTCTATCAGATCCGTTTGTGTTTGTTTATCGTACTCCTAGCCGTTTTTCATTCAGACACTTCGTATAAATCGAACCGCAAATGTTAGGGGCTTAGTTTTTATCTCGATTTCCAACTTTATAAGTAAAATATAGTTTCATAACTTATTTAATTAGCGTATTTAAACTTCGTCGTGCTTTAAAGTTAAATCCTACACATGTAACAGAGTTATTTATTCACTAACACAACACACTTGACATAGTAATTGTAAATCTGAAAGTGGAATGAGATTACAGTTCTTGTATGCTTATACAGTAAAAGTTTAAACCATACTGATGTGTTAATAGTAAAACTCAGAATCTTTCTCGCTGACATGTCAGAACCTAAGTATATAAAACATCATTCATGTGCAACTATTGCCTTTATAATGTTATGTTCGTACTCTACCATCTGTTAGAAATCATTTAAAATACTATTTTATGGGCATAAAATATCCCTAAAAAATACGTAAAATTTCGCAAAAGCAATACTTCAAAAATTTTATCACACAAAACCTATGGGTGATGGAAAAAGTCTGATTGAATTTTTTAATTCAGCATTTTTATTATGAACACGATGAAACTTTCTTGTGTCAGAGACTGTGATTTTTAATGTAATTCATGTTATCATTCCGGAATAATAAATTTTTTTTTTTATTACTAGAAATAATACCGTTCAAAATACATATCTTTAAATTGTAAAAACGAATACAATTTTCCACAACTGCTATTGAAAATGAAAGAAATATGTAGTCAATTATGCCAAGATATGAGTAAACATTTACTATAGATTGTGCTGTATTTTTATATATATATATGTTCATATATATATATATATATATATATATATATATATATATATAAGTTACTGTTCGATTATAATCAACTAATTACAATGAATTAACTGGGTGAAATTAATTATATTTAGTTAACAATTAATCTATTTTAACTTCTGGTAATGGAAATATAAAGTACGTTGATTTCTTGTTGAATATTTCATCAAAAGCTTAATCTTACTATTGCAATTCAACACATAAATCAATGTGCGCAAAACACCGGTACGCATCTAAGACCGCGACAGGAGAATAAAGATCATTATTCTTATATGGTCTGTACAATTCAGTATAAACAGTTATAATGCGTGGACTGAACTTACCCGTACACATCACCTCATTATTTTTATATGATTGCACATTCATATGAAACATGTTTTAAATAATATAAATGCTTATAAATTTACCATCAGAAGTTTTTTTTTTTAAAGAATTATTAATTAATATAACAATTAATGAAGTATTTATATAAAACACAATATTAATAAACTGTCAATAACGCTCGTTGTACGTAAAAATACAACAGTCTTTAGAAAATGCAGGCAATTTATTTCATTGGAATGAAAAAATAAGAAGCAGCGGTGTGTAGGATGATAAACTTCACAAGAAAAGGACCTTTCAAGTATTTTTTATAGTTTTATTTTTCGTTTTCTCAGCTTTCTGTTTGTTTTATGTTTCGCTTTTATTGTTTTTTAATATGTGTAATTTATACTACCATCGTTCATAAATCAATTATATACATTGAAATAACTCTTTAATTTAATGAAAAATTGGAATCTAAATTTTCAATGTAACGAAAAAAGGAATAATACCATTTGATGCTAAGTTAGCACTGGGTTGTCTATAATAGTGGCTGAATTGTTGCCACATGATTGAAGGTGAGAAGGACAGGTTACATTTACGTTAGCAATTTAAAAAGATATATTAAAATTCTAAATATGCTTAAATAGAATAATCGAGTTATACAGTGTATCCGTAAAATAATAGAGGGGATTTAAATGGTTATAACTTCGGAACAAAGCATTGTAGATAGATGAACTAACCATACGTTAAATGAAAGAGAAACACTCCAAATTTATGGAAAGCTAGGGCATGCGAATTGTATTTCCAGTACACGAAAGCAACACGTGCGCGTTAGTCATCATGTTTGCAGTGTAGAGGAAGGTTGAATGTGTGTTACGGCTTGCCATGTTCACGTGTTAGGCGTGAATACCGCCGTGTGTACAATGAAGACGACCCTCGCATGAAAAAAACATTCGGAGATGGGAAAAACAACTCAAAGAAACTGGCAGTCTACTGAAGCAAACTCTTCCAGGACGGCCATCAATGTCTGATGAAACGATTGAAGCAGTGTAAACAAGTTTCTTGCGCAGCCCGAAGAAATCTGTGCGAAAGTGATTTAGACTGTTCGATATTCCTAAAATAACTGTTCGTAATACGTTAAAAAGACGGTTCACTACATACAAAATTTAGGTGTTACAACAAAATTATCCGCAGAAAAAAGTGAAACAATTCGATTTTTCTGAAACATTTTAGATAGGTTAGAGCAGCATGATGATTTTTTTAAAAGTTCATTTCTAGTGATGAACCAACGTTTCATATTTCTGGACGAGTACATCAGCATTATTTTCGTATACAGAGTACTTAACCTCCACCTATCGTTATTAAACATAAACGTGACAGTGAAAAAAATGAATTTTTGGTGCGATATTGGACGAGAAAGAATTATTCACCCCTTCTTTTTTACTGAAAAAAAAACATTAACGGGAACATCATCCTGTATAATGTTAGAAGGGTATTCAGTGTTCCAATTAGCGAAGAATTCAATTTTCCAGTTAGACGGAGCTCCTCCACATTTTTCCCCAACCTTGCAGGAATTTTTGAATGAAACATTTCCGCAGCGATGGGTCGAATAAGAAGCGTGGATTGCCTGGTCCCCGGAGACTCCAGACCTTCTATGGATTCTTATTTTTGGGGTTATGTAAAAACACAATTGTATTCTGTTCAAGTTTGAAATCTTGACCATTTAAAAAAATCTGAAGTGGACACTACATGACTTCGTTGTACTCCTATTAAATTACATACACACATTTTTTTTTTAATGAAAAGTACATAAAATTTTATTTCTTTAATAACTTCTAATATTTTTTTCTTTTTTTTATTGTTATTATTGAATTATTATTCCGCTTGTAAGATCCAAATATTTCATTGATTAAAATTTAATTTGGTTATAACTCTGGAACCAGTGAAAATACCACGTATGGTACCACTTATGGTATATCGTTGAAAAGTTCTCAATGAGGGATTATTACTGCAGTTAAGAAAAAATACAAAAACCAAATTTGTTTTGGATTTTGAGCTTTTTTGAACATTTTAGGTACTGTCGATTTCAATCAAAAGGGGAGGTGCATCTCCCCTTTGAGATGTTACAAAAGTCCTAAATCAAACATTTCAACATCCTACGGCTAATCGTTTTTGAGTTATACAAGATAAATACGTACGTACGTGCAGATGTCACACCGAAACTAGTCAAAGTGGATTCAGAGATAGTCAAAATTGATATTTCCGTTGAAATCTGAAAACCGAAATTTTTTGCAGACACAATACCTCCTTTACTTCGTACAAGGAAGTAAAAAAGGAATGACGCTGCTTCTTCTACCACACTAGATGTTCTCTGCCATTTCTGGCAAGAGACTGAATATCATCTTAACGTCTGCAAGGCAACTATGGGAGCACACATCAAAATCTACTGATCGGGTAAGAAACTTGGGATGTTTCTCTTTAATTTTTTATCTCTCTTCAATGCTTTGTTACGAAACTATAGTCATTTAAAACTTCACTGTTATTTTACGGACACGCTGTTTAATAAATCTAGGTTTATTACGTACCTTGCAACGATAAACAGCAATATAATAAATTTCATAAATTACAACCTAATAATTTATTTATTTATGAAATACCGGGGGTTACTTTGTATCAACACATTGACATGATGTCAACAGTATTCTGCAGAGATTCCAAGGCATATGTTCACAGTCTGGTGTGTAAGTGTAAATGTACCGGTAAATCTGTAGTCTTGAACAAATTCAGACCGACCACTCCTGAGACGTGTGGTTAATTGAAACCCAACCACCAAAGAATAATGGTATCCACGGTCTAGCATTCAAATACATTTAAAAGCAACTCTCGAGTTGCTTCTCTCGACTTCGAGTAGAACTCTCGACTTCAAAAATCTGCTGATTTTGCGATGACGATAACTAGACTAACCCGGCGGGTTAAATTGATTTAATTTAATAATTATTAATGTCCTTTCACCCGGAGGTCACGAGTTTGAATCCCGGTCAGACATGGCATTTTCACACGCTACAAAAATTGTCATTCATCTCATCCTCTGAAGTAATGCCTAACGGTGGTCCCGGAGGTTAGAAAAAAAAATTAATGTGTAACCTATATTTTATCATAATTAATTTGAGAGAAAATACCAAGAGTCAATAAATACCGTTTCATTAATTAGATAAATAGCAACAAGGAAAAACTATTAAATAAATACAGTAAAACCAATGTTCAAGTTGTCACTCGTGACATAGTACAAGATATTACCTGTTAAAAAAAGAATTTCCGTTATTACAACTTCTTTTGTTTATTTCAAAAAGTCAGTTCCGCGTTAAGCGTATACAGTAGATGAACATTATGGTAAGATTTTTATTTTCTATGGTGTATTTTTTTCTTGACCACACCCCGATGAAGTATTGTCATTAGTGCCCTGACGCGATATTTGTATAATAAACAAATAAATATTAAAAATTAACTTATAAACTGAAACCCATTAATATAATAACACAGCATAAATGGAAGCGCCTATGACGTATCCTAAAAGCGAAATAAAACCATAATGAAATATTACATTAATAATTTAAATTAAAACATTAAAATTACCATTTGCTATATGTTATCACTCGCAAATGTTAAAACCTTATGGTAAAGAGTGAATTAGCAGTGAAAATTTTTACAAGTGGATCGATTAGTTTAAATTGGGCAGAATAAGTGTCCGCGATAATAATTATAGAGAAAGATCGTTGGAAATTTTGAGTAACGGTTTGAAAAATCACATTAATCGATTTTATTCGCAAGGACATACAAGTTCAGAAAATTGCTAAAATTTGTAGTGCGAGTATCGGCACTGTCCATCTAGTCGTCCATGATAAGCTGCATTACTGCAAAAATGTAGGAGGTGGGTTCCGAGACAATGTCTCAAAATCATGTTTCTAAGGAATTTAAACAATAGTTTTTATCGGTAGTTAATGCTTTTTTAGATCGCATAATAGGTTGTGATTGAACTGGGATTCATCATTTTCAACCGGAAACCAAACATGCGAGTGTGGAATGGAAACATACGAATTTGCCCATCAGGAAAGATTCAAAGCCTAGTGTTTTGTAAAGTTATTCTAACGTTGTTTTGGGATTATAAAGGCCATTTTATTGCAGTTATTTGAAAGGACAGTGTACAATCGACAGCGAGTACTGTTATAAGTCGCTGGAAAATAAATTTAAATTTACAATAAGAAGGAAACATCCATGTTCAATCTCAGAAAGCGTAATTGTTCTGTGTTATAATGCCATCCCCATATAGCCCTAACAATCCCGATTTCGTACTAAAAAAATTGTTTTTGTATAGTCCTATCAAAGAGTTTTTACATGGTACCAAATTTGGCAATGTACCAAGTTTAGCTCAGACACTAAGGTAAACAATTCTTTATTTCAGGAGTAAAAAAATTAACAAAACATGACACAAGTGCCCAGTCATTTGTCTCCTTTAATTAATGACATCCTTCATAAGTGGTTGTGAAACAAGGTTGCTTGTGAGTTTTGATGATTTGTTTTGCTTGAGAGTAATGAATAATATAATTGCATATTTTTGGCAACTGTAATGTAGTCAGAAATTTATAATTGTATGAATTCTCTTTATTCTTTTAATTTTACTGACCACTAGAAAAAAGGTTGGCCTACGACCCGCCGTGAAAATGTAACTTGGTTTATGTTTCATTACACATGACTTTTTTATATGTTTTTGCAAACTGTAACTTAATAACGGTCATGGATTTCGAGTACTAACAATAAAAATATATTTACAGCGAAATCGTGAACATTTTTAGTTGTTTCTTGAGTTGTGAATTTTTACACAGCTCTAACCCCAATGTTTTCCTTTTTTATCCCCAAAACGCAAACATAATTTTAGATAAATCGTTCGAACGAATGAATCGTTGGTGCGCTGCGCGCAACCGTCCGGCGCACCACCATTGGTCCGCTCTGCGCCAATAGCAGCTAAAATATAAATGTAAGCACACACAACAAACAAACAAACCCACGCACCTTCCTTTTTTATGCAAATGATGATAGACTGTAAACAAATTCCTGGTAAAAAAATTATATTCAAAGGCAGAAGCTTTTTTAAAATCATCCGAATATGATTCCGATACAGAGAAGGTAAGCATAAACCTTTAATTTATTTATTGGCACTCTTTCAGAATTTTCACTCCTAATTTTTCAATTTTTTTTTTTAACGACAAATACTTGTAATATTGTGTACTATCATAATTCATTAAAAATGCATGTATTTTAATGATTAGATGAAATTATTTTAGAGAAACGCGAGAATAATTAAAAATTCATATAACATATTTTTAGATATAACATTTATTATAAATCATAATTACAATTACGTTTATAAACACAATTCTTATTATACTAAACGATAATTTTACTACACGATGAAACTCACTAATATGTTGAAGTATCAAATTAAACAAATTTTTCTCATCCTTATGTCGGCGACGTCATACAAATTCACATAAACAATAATCCAACAAACTCTATTAGCCATCATTAAAGATTCCATCATTGTTGTATATAATTTGTATATTTAACGTTAATTAGACGAAGTTAGCGAGCGAACCGAGCGTAGGTTATGTTGATATAAAGTTATTTTATACGATTCGTATATACTTATATACTTGAAAAAAAATAGAAATATTTTGGGGAGAGAAATTCCGAAATAATGCTAATTATTTTTGTGAAAAAAAAAAACAGAAATATAATGTTTCGTAATCGAAGAATAAATGAAAATAAATTTTGGCTGTGACGGATTTCCATATAAAGATAACAATAAATCAATCATTAAATCAAAATTCGTTTCACTGAAAATATAAAAAGAAATTTAAGAAGATAAAAAAAATGTTGGATAATGTAAATACAAATATCAAGTCTTGTGGAACAAAATAAACACAAGATAATGGCTTTTCACTTTTTAGATGAAAGAGGGAGGCGTGTCAGTAGAACGGAAGAATGCGCGACAAACAACTGGGTCAGTACGACAAAACTTGTGGTGTATTCTAGCGGTCAGTATTAGTACTACATTTTGTCGGATCATTATAATACTTGTACTATCGTTATATTTTAAATAGCATTGCTTAAATATTTTATTATACTTAATTATAAATTTTGTTTTTTGTTACTCTAATAAATTTAATTATCATGAATAAAAATAATTAATAAAAATAATATATTTATTTAGATTTCATTACTTAATTATAAATTTTGTTTTTTGTTACTCTAATAAATTTAATTATCATGAATAAAAATAATTAATAAAAATAATATATTTATTTAGATTTTATTACAATAACGTTAGTTTTTAAAGCTACCAATATTTTTATTAAAGACCAAAAAAATGGCATTTAGCAAAAATAAAAATATTTAACAATAATAATAATATAATTTTTAAAAATCGTAATTTTCATAATATTTGTTAACAAAAAAAGGTAATATGAAACAAATAAATTTTGATTAATAACTCAATTATTAGTAATAAATTTAGTAACTTAGCTGATTAAAGTAATTATTATGGTGCAGAAATTTTAACATAATATTTAGGATATACAGTACAAAAATAAAACGTTTCCTTTTTTTCTCTTTTACACACTCCCATCTCTCTATCCTGAATAAAATTAATTTATCAGAAATATCTCCAGTAAATGATCCAGAGATCTACAATTTTATAATTGAGGCAAAAATGTTATAACTTTTGTAAGTAAATTAAAGGTGATTTATAATCCTTCACTTAATTAAAAAATTCTGTTTTACAAATGCAGTTTTATTTTTAAACTTTTTTTTAACTCTCTGGACCACCGTTAGGTATTACTTCAGAGGATGAGATGAATGACAATTTTTGTAGCGTGTAAAAATGCCATGCCTGACCGGGATTCAAACCCGGGACCCCGGATGAAAGGCTGTGACCCTACCCCTCGCGCGTTTTTATTTATTTTTATATTTTATACTTGAAAAATAAGGCATTATTTATTTTTATACTTGAAAACTCTTTAGCGTCCGAAACCAGCGAAAGGTATTAGTTCAGAGGATGAATGAGGATGATATGTATGAATGTAAATAAAGTGTAGGCTGTAGAGTCTCAGGTTGATCATTCCTAACCCACCGGGTTGGTCTAGCGATGAATGCGTCTTCCCAAAGCAACTAAACTGGAAGTCAAGAGTTCCAGCGTTCAAGTCTTAGTAAAGTCAGTTATTTTTATAGGATTTGAATACTAGATCGTGGTTACTGGTGTTCTTTGTTGGTTGTGTTTCGATTAACCACACATATCAGGAATGGTCGAACTGAGATCGTACAAGATTACACTTCATTTATCAAATATATCCTCCTCATTCATCCTCTGAAGTAATACCAGAACGGTAATTCCCGGCGGCTAAACAGGAAAAAGAAAAAGGTCGACAATTCCTGAAATGTGTGGCTGATTGAAACCCAACCACCAAAGAACACCGGTATCCACGATATAGTACTTCAAATCCGTATAAAAGAAACTCTACCTTTAATAGGATTTGAACCTGAGAACTCTCGACTTCGAAATCAGCTGATTTGCGATGACGAGTTTACCACTATACCAACCAGATCGGTTTACAAATTTAGTTTGAAAAATATTGAATTAGACTAATCCAATGTATTAAACCGATTTAACAGCAGACAAAATTAATATCCTTTAATGTACAGAAAATGCCAGTACAATCTTTCTCAAGAAGACAGAAAATTTTAGAATTTACTCTACAAATGAAAATAAAGAAAAAAATTTACATATGGGTCTGAAAACACTTCGTTTTTGGGTTTTACTTGTTAAGAAATTTTTCCCTAATTTCTGCTCATTAGGTAAAATGAAACCATATTGAAATTGTTGACACTTAAATTAAGGGGCAAATTTGATATATATCACATGGCTTTTTGCTTGAAAAATTGAACAATACCAGTTCCAGAACTGTATTTTAAGTAATTTTTAAGAAAATGATATAAAACGAATAATTTTGTTAAAAAATATTTTTTTTTAAGTTTGATGCAATTTAACAGTAACATCGTTAAATTGAAGATAAACAACAAAATTTAATTCTGAGAAAGAATTACCCAGTGTCTTCTTTTTTTTTCTTTTTGTTTAATGAGATTTCCGGGAATCGACTGCTATGAACATTTAGCCCAAATGGAAATTTGTAGCGTATGAAAAATGTCATGCCTGACTGGGATTCGAAACCAGAATCTCCGGGTGAAAGGCGGAGACGCTACCACACGCACCACGGAGGCCGGCAAAAATATTTTATTTTTAATAAAAGTTTAATTTCTTACGGTTCTTTATGGCCAGTTCATGTTAATTATTTAAATTTTTTAATTTTATCTGGTGAATCAGTTACATATCCTTAGTGTGATCTATTGTGGTTAGTATTTTTGGATCGACTTAAGGACTACTATGTTTTCTACCCGGTGACTACATAGAATAAGCTAAAACACATTAGGCCAAACGGTTGAATTTCTATTGGACATCTCTACTAAAATACAAAATATGCAAATATTAGCCTTTAACGAATTTTTGAATATACAGTTAAATAAATAATGGAAAATCAAAAAAAAACTCCCTTTCGGCACACCAGAAGGCGGAGGTAGATTTCACCGGTGCTAAGAAAGGGATAAAAAAGATTTCCACCTTAGAATTAAGAGAGCCTTCAAATTTACTCAATACGATAATGGTTGCATGTGAAAAAAGTTTCACATGTGTAGCATACGACGTCCCATCTTACCCCTATCTTACAATTACAACAAATTTTGGCCATCCCTTGCCGGGGTTATAAAGGGTTGGTCATATCAAAAGTTTTTTTCAGAAAAATGCTTTAGGTAATGTTTAGAGCACTAACGACCACTTAAAACCGATTCGATACTGTACCTATTAAGGCAGGTTTGATTTTTTTTGTCTTCGAAACCCGATTTTCTCGACCCCCTCCTCAACCAATAGTTGGTGATATCAAAAATTTTACTTACATAGGTTTTAGGCCCTTATTTAAAGAGTAGTAGGAATTTTAAACGAATTCGATATTTTACTTAATAGGAAAGTTAAAGCGATATTTTGTTTTCGACAATGCAACCCCATTTCCAC
The DNA here is from genome assembly GCF_047948215.1 of Lycorma delicatula. NCBI lineage: Eukaryota > Metazoa > Arthropoda > Insecta > Hemiptera > Fulgoridae > Lycorma > Lycorma delicatula. The sequence continues at coordinate 75,489,140 of NC_134455.1, forward strand.
CCCCTCCCCATAGTCTGGTTTTGCTTATTAATGAAGTCGACCGAATTTTTGGGTTGTTATTTTTTATATATCAATTTGAAAGTGATTGGTGCAAAATTACGGCAGTTATCGTGTCCTCAAGAAAGTGAATTACATATATATATAAATGTATATATAAACTTTTCAAGTGACTTAGATTTTGGAGTTTGAGGAATGTGAAACGCGAAGATATGTCGAAATTTTCCGGAAGTCGAAACATGGTATCCATTACAATAAGTAGCTTTCTTATGAAATCTACATAAAAAATAACCTGTATACTAAAAAATAATGTTGATGAGGATAAAAAGATGTTTAAACTTAATTAAACATACATCATTATAATTTACGTTATAATCACAATAAATATTATTAATAGTTTTAATTAATATAAGGTAAATTATTTAATTATCTATTTTATTTTAAATTAAAAGTAATTTAAAATAAAACTATTATAAATGACCTAAAAAGTAATATTAAACATAGTATATTCACTGATTTCCCTTCCTTTTGTGCGTGTGCACACGCATCTCAAGATTTATAAACAAAAGGAGGTTAACTAAAGAAATAGAATAATAATTAAACAAATTTTATTAAGCCGAGATATTCTACTTAAATGAACGTAATGTAAAAGAAAGTATATAAGTGAGTGGTATTACGTATAAAATTATTTTTTTAGGCCATTTAAAATATTTTTAACTACAGTCAAGAGGTCAAGCTGCAGGTTTTGTTTTTAATTAATTGTTAAAATGTTAAGATTTAGAATTTACTTTGGTGAAGTTTAATGTTTATGGTGTAAATAATAGATATTAATGCTTCATTGTACTATTATATTGTATAATATAATTAAAAAAAGACTAAACAATAATAATTAGAAGTGCAACACAATTTTTCTGGGTAATGTTATGGGTAAATAAAATACTTATTTGTTTTTTCTGTGTTTTAATATTTAATTTATTACAATTACTATTATAACTCTTAATCATTTATGTAATTTCTTAATCATTATTAAAAATTTCATGTGGTAATAATTAAAAGAAAAGATTATATCTCCTACCCTTTATAAGTTATATAAAACTTTATTTACAAACTTAAAATGCGAAACTTAGGAATAAAATTATCATTATGAAAAAAGATTATATTGTTAAATTGGTAAATAAGGGTTTTCTCTCAAATTAGCTCTTATATCACTTCACATATTTTTTTAATAATAGCTTTCAAATTATAAAACATATTTTTATGAAAATTTAAATCTTGCTCCTTAAATTTGAAAATGAATAGACTTTTCCTTGATATTTGTTAATGAAGAAAGTAGAATATAATAGCTAGTGTTTTTCAAATTATGGATTGACTCACCCCCACAGAAATGGTTATCAAATGACTGTAAGCTTTGTTTGGTGCGTGAAACTTACGGTTCTGAAACTTGGACATCGTTAAAGGTGGTAAATATGACGCCATGTGCTTTCAAAATTTGAAAATAATATATTGTAGCAGAGCCTTATGAACGTACTGGATTAGTAGAGTAACATATGAGAAAGTCTTGATGAGGAAAGGATAAAAACATTCTTTTATGTAAATTATCAACAAGAGGCCGAGCATTGGGTTGATCATTTATTATGAGTTTTCTCTTTCGTAAAGAGGAAAAAAGATATACTCCACTATGAATAATGAGACATTGCCGATTATGACGGGGTACTCAATGATACAGAAGAGTAGCTGGACCGAAGGTGCAACCATATCGGAGAGGTATCTGTTGAGAGCTAGACTAAGGTATTATTCCTAAAAGAGGGCAGCAGCTCTTTCAGTAGTTGTTAAGGGCGAAGGTAAGGAGAACTTAAATGGCCATGTTAACATCACTCAATCTTCTGAGTACTACGCCGCTGAAAGCAATGGAAAACTACAGTTGCTTTCTTTCCAAGAAAATGTAACTCTCTGTAGAAACAGTGATGGAGGCGCCTTCCTTGGTAAAATATTCCCCAGGTAAACTAGTCACGCGTTCGGATCGCGGGGTGGGGACTACTAAGGAAGGGGTCACCAGAAAATAAAAATAACATTCTACGAGTCGGAGCGTGGAATGTTTAGAAGTCTAAAAAAGGTTGGTACGTTAGAAAATTTAAGGAGGGAAATCGATAGATTAAATGTAGATGTAGTAGGATTAGCGAGGTGCGGTGGGAAGAGAAAAATAACTTTTGGTCAGGTTATTTTAGAATAATTAACACAGTTTCAAATAAAGAGCAGGTAGGAGTAGATTTCGTAATGAACAAGAAGATAGGGAAGAGAGGAGAATATTTAAAAATGGATAGGGACAGAATCATTGTAATAAGGATAAAATCAAAACCTAAGCTGACAACGATTGTTAACGTCTACATGCCTACAAGTGCATGATGATGATGAGGTAGAGTGTGTATACGAAGAAATTGACGAAGCAATTAAACACGTAAAAGCAGATGAAAATTTAAAAACAGTTGGAGATTGGAATGCAAACACTGGAAAAGGCAAGGAAGGAAATATTGTGGGTGAATATGAGCTGGGCAAAAGAAATGAAAGAGGGGGCCGAGTTTTGCATGAAGTATAATTTAGTAATTGCCAACACCCAGTTTAAAAATCATAATAAAAGAATATACACATGGAAAAGCCCAAGTGATACTGCAAGTTATCAGATAGATTAAATCATTGTTAAGCAAAGATTTAGAAATCAACTGATCGACTGCAAAGCTTACCTTGGAGCAGATATTGATAGCGACCATAATTTAGTGGTAATGAAATGTAGATTGCAGTTTAAAAACCAGAAGAAAAGATGTCAGATGAATCGGTGGAATTTAGAGAAGCTTGAGGAAGAGGAGATAAAGAAAACTTTTGAGAAGGACATCGCAAGAGGTCTGAATAAAACAGATAAGGTAGAAAATGTAGAAGAAGAATGGGAGAATGCTAAAAAGGAAATTCTTAAATCAGCAGAAGCGAACTTAGGCGAAACAAAGAGAACTGGTATAAAACTTTGGGTGTCCGAGGATATATTGCAGCTGATGGATGAACGTAGAAAATATAAGAATGCTAGTGAGGAAGAAAGTAAAAGGAACTATCGAAAATTAAGAAATACTATAAACAGGAAGTGCAAACTAGCGAAAGAAGAGTGGATTAAAGAAAAGTGTTCAGAACTGGAAAGAGAAAAGAGCATTGGTAAAATAGACAAAGAATACAGGAAAGTTAAGGAAACTTTTGTGGTACATAAATTAAAATCTAATAATATGTTAAACAAAAATGGTACGCTTTTGTACCACTTTTGTATTATTTATAATATGAAAGAAAAGGTCGATAGGTGGGTGGAATATATTGAAGAGATATACGGAGGAAAAGAATTAGAACATGGTGTTATAAAGGAAGAAGAGGAAGTAGAAAAGGATGACGGGAGAGAAACAGTACTGAGATCTGAATTTAAGAGAGCATTAAAAGATTTGAATGGCAGAAAGGCTCCTGGTATAGACATAATACCTGCAGAATTACTGCGCAATGCAGGTGACGAAGCGATAGATAGATTATACAAACTGGTATGTAATTTTTACGAAAAAGAGGAAGTTCCGTCAGACTTCAAAAAAAGTGTTATAGTCATGATACCAAAGAAAGCAGGAGCAGATAAATGTGAAGAATACAGAAAAATTACCTTGTAGTCATGCGTCAAAATCTTAACTAGAATTCCGTACAGAAGAATTGAGAGGAGGGTGGAAGAAGTATTAGAAGAAGTTTGGTTTCAGGAAAAGAATAGGGACAAGGGAAGCACAGATTAGCGCTCAGATTAAAAGTAGAAGAAGGATTAAAGAAAAACAAATCAACATACTTAGCATTTATAGACTTAGAAAAGGCATTCGATAACATAGACTGAAATAAAATGTTCATTATTTTAAAAAAAAATTAGGGTTTAAGTAAAGAGATAGAAGAAAAATTACTATAATTTACAGAAAACAAACAGAAACAGTAATAATTGAAGAATATAAGAAAAAATCCGTAATAAAAAAGTGAGTCCGACAAGAATGTTCCGTATCCCCGTTACATTTTAATCTTTACATAGAACTAGCAGTTAATGATGTTAAAGAACAATTTAGATTCGGAGAACAGTACAAGTTGTAAATATAAAGATGCTACGATTTGCTGATGATACAGTAATTTTAGCTGAGAGTAAAAAAGATTTAGAAGAAACAATGAACGGTATGGATGATGTCCTACGCAAGAAGTACCGCATGAAAATAAACAAGAACAAAACGAAAATAATGAAATGTAATAGAAATAATGTAGATGAACCACTGAATGTGAAAATAGGAGGAGAAAAGATTATGGAGGTTGAAGAATTTTGTTATTTGGGAAGTAGAATTACTAAAGATGGACGAAGCAGGAGCGATATAAAATGCCGAATAGCACAAGCTAAACGAGCCTTCAGTAAGAAATATAATTTGTTTACATCAAAAATTAATTTAAAGATCAGGAAAAAATTTTTGAAAGTATATGTTTGGAGCGTAGCTTTATATGGAACTGAAACTTGGATGATCGGAGAATCTGAGAAGAAAAGATTAGAAGCTTTTGAAATGTGGTGCCATAGGAGAATGTTAAAACTCAGATGGGTGGATAAAGTGACAAATGAAGAATTTTTGCGGAAAATTGATGAAGAAAGAAGCATTTGGAAAAAATATAGTTAAAAGAAGAGACCGACTTATAAGCCACATAATAAGGCATCCTGGAATCGCTTTAATACTGGAGGGACAGGTAGAGTGGCAAAATTGTGCAGGCAGGCAACGTATGGAATATGTAAAACAAATTTTTATGGATGTATGATGTAGGGGTATACCGAAATGAAATGACTGACACTAGATAGGGAATCTTGGAAAACTGCATCAAACCAGTCAAATGAATGAAGACAAAAAAAAATTTTGTTATAGATTTAACTATTTTTATTTTTTAATAACTGAGGATGAAGCATCCAAAACGTTACTTTAATGTGAATAAATTAAAAAAATATTTGGACGATTTCTTCTAAAATGTTCGTAAATATCAATAATTTCTATATTATAGCATGATTCACTACAAATTTTGATCAGTATGTAAAATTTTGAGTTATTAATAACGTTCCGATGATACTGGTACGATTTGGAGTAAAAAGAGCCGGTAAAAAGTTGTTTAATTTTTTTGGCCTTTCCTTTGACAGACTTTTAATTCAAATACGCCTTATTTAGTTTAAATTGTATGATTTATTATACAGTGTTTAGAATACAATTCTGAAAAAGAAAAGACCATGAGTAAAAATATTTGGGTTAAACACCCTTAACCAAATTAAATTTTTATCATATAAATTATATTTATTTAGAGGTAACTGATAAAAACCAAAATTTTTAGTGAAACATTCGTGTCCCATTTGTTCACCTCTCAATTATCTATCTCATATAATATTTAATAACAGCCACAACTTGAAAACAGATAAAATATCAGAATTTATAAAAACTTCAAAAATATTTTTTTAAATTTAAGTTGCCCTCTTTGCTTCCTTGTACGAAATAAAGACAGTATTGTGATCGTGAAAAATTTCGGTTTTCAAATTTCAACGGGAATATCCACTTTGACCATCCCTGAATCCATTTTGACTAGTTTCGGCGAGACATCTGTTCGTACGTACGTGTGTTACTCACATAATTCAAAAACGATTAGTCGAAGGATGTTGATATTTTAAATTTAGGACTGTTTTAACATCTGTTGTGCACATCCCTTTTTAATTGCAACCATATGGACCAAAAGTGTCCAAAAAAGCTCAAAATTCAAAACATTTGGATTTTGGACTTTTTCTTAACTGCATTAATAAGCCCTCGTTGAGAGCTTTTCAACGATATACCATAAGTAGTGCTTATTTCAATGGTACCAAAGTTATACCCAAATAAAAGTTTAGTTAATGAAATTTTTGTTTGTTTATAGGTAAGACACATCGGTTCGAATCCCACTTCATCTCCTATTTTTAACTTTTTTTAAATTTAAATATATTGATTTATTAATAATTATTAACTTCTGATTGTAAAAAAATTTACAATAAATAATAATTCAATAATAAAAATATTAGAAGTTATTAATAAAATAAAATTTTATATACTTTTCATTTTAAAAAAAAATGTGCATATGCCATTTAATAGGCGTACTAGGAAGTTATGTGGTGTCCGCATCAGATTTTTTTAAAAACGTTTCCTTGATGCCTGCATTATAGTTAGATTGATTTTCCAACCAAAAATTAAATTAAATTTAAAAAAAGTAATAATTTTTAAGATAAGTTCAAGACCCTACTTTTCGTCGGGTTTTGTTACGTTTTAATATATTAATTTTTTTAATTTGGTTTAATATTGCTAACAATAGATACCGCAGATAAATCGGAAAATTTTTTTTGAGTAATTTATAAGAGTTATCTAACAGTTACTTTCATTTATAAATAATAAGTATTTAAACGTATTAATTTAGATACAGAAAAAGTAAATAAGTCGTTTTGTAAATCCCCGTAACTCTTGTTACACATAGAGTAAATAAGTTTTTACCATCGTAAAAACTCTTTTGTGAAAAATGATAAATGACACTGCAATACTGTCAACACTAAAGACATCGAAGATTAGTTTGTCAATCATTTTACCACGAATGAGTGTCATGATTTTGACGTACCGTGTTCAATCACAAAAATGTGTCTTTTGTAATAAAAGGAGATTTTATTATTAAATTACAAACAACTTTTTAACATGAATTTTAACAAGAAAAATAAATTGAATGAAATGATAAATGAAATGGAATTAAATCCGAGATTACAGTTTAATAGTTTACGCTTGGGTGATTTTGTAGTAAAGTACGTGGCCTAAAGTTTTATTTTAAAAATGATTGTTCTCAAATATTGTCTCGACCACTTTTCTCTTGTGGGTTCTAATAACACACATCCTTATTTGGGATTCAAGGATGTAACATAATAAGCTATAGATACACTTATTACACGAACATCAGACATGGCTGTCTACGGATTCCGAATAGAGAAAATTGAACAAAATATCTAAGATCTCCGAATAATGATTGCAATGAATATTACTAATTAGCAGATCCAGCAATGTTTTGCTATCGCTAGATTTGAGTATATATAGATTAAATGAACACAGTTGACATTTTGATAAAACATTAAAAAACTGAACATTACGGGACTTCACAAAATTTAACCTTTCAGTTCATAAAAGTCAGAATGTAAATAAATTCAAACAGCACTACCTATCAATTCAAACCACTCTCTAAACACAATAGTCGGTGGAAAAACTTCTTAACGAAAAGAGATGTGGCTGCAAAACCATAAAAATTGATACTGAACATTAAGAAACTTACAAAACATTCCGGAAAAAAATTTAACCTTTTCACTTTATAAAAAACATAATGTAAATAAATCCAATTGGGAAAATAGCACTACCTATCCAATTTAATTCAGACTACTCTCTAAATACAGTTGGTTAAAAATACCCCTAACTTTCTTTCTACTGGTCAGATCGAGGATATCAATAGCTTTAAACATCTCCAGACAACGCGGACCATTTTGCAAAACCCCGCGCGTAAATCGGTTCTGTAGTATTTTGTTTATAGCGGATACACATACGAACATTACCTTTTATATACATAAAAAATGAAAATCTGTTTGTATATTTGTTTGTTAGGTTTCGTAAATATCTCGACACCTGCGGGTATAGTTTTTGAAAAAAAATATTTATTTTCACGTAACTAACATATATTCTGACTATGAGCCAAATCGGACCATAAGTGCAAATTTTTCCAAATATCTCAACCCCAGGGCCATCTAGTAGGTCCATTTCTACAAAGGTATTTCTTTCCATGTAAGTATCACACATTCTGGAATATGAGCCAAATCGGACCGTAAATTGAATTTTTCGAAATATCTCGACCACGTAGCGGGTCCAAACTAATTCAGTAACCTTCGTGGGCGTGCGCCAACAACTCACCAAACTTTCATCACAATCGGACTAATGATACAGGACAGCATACGGAAGAAACAAACATTCATTTATATATATATATAAGATTAATATCTCTATTTCATTATGTTGATAGGATATAAAATCATTAAAACTCGTTTACTGAACGTTAACGAAATAATGTGTTTCAAAATGAATATCGGGATTTTAAAGCTATGTAATATTTCTTAAAGTTTCACAGATATTAATTAGTTATACACGAAATAAAAGAGCGATTCGAACAATTTTTGCTTTAAGCAAATTTATAAACTGTTTCCTGTATATTTTGCTTGAAAGCGATAGTAGCAAAGATGGTGAGCCCCCAAGAGAAAGCATTCTGTGTTTTAAAGTCTGCAAATTGCGAATCTGTAATTACCGTTCAACGTGAGTACCGTTTGAAGTTCCGTTGTGATCCTCGGAATGACAATAACATTCGTAGATGGAATAAAAAATTTGAAACAACCGATTGTATTTGTAAAGAGAAGAGTACAGGAAGACCGAGTGTGTCCGAAGACAATTTTGAACGTGTAAGAGAGTCTTTTGTGCGTAGTTCTGCAAATCCGTTTGGAAGGCTAGCAGCGAATTAGTAATTCCAGTGACATCTCTGTGGAGTATTTTAAGAGACGCTTACAACTGCGTCCGTATAATTTACAGCTATTACAAGCTCTAAAGCCTACATATTATGGTTTGCGCGCTAGCTTTGTAAATGAAATGATGCACCGTGATGATGAAGACGTTCTTTATCGGTCGTATTCAGTAACGAATCGACATTTCATTTTAATGGAAAAGTAAACATTCATAATGTGTGTATGTGGGGATCAGAAAATCCACACGAAATATTGTAGGGTGAACGAGACTCCCCGAAACTGAATTGAATATTTTTTGTGTCGTATCCCGACGGCAAGTTTACGGGCCGTTGTTTTTCATGGAAGTAAGTGTGTCTGGAATGAACTATCTTGATATGCTACAAGTATGGCCCTTCCTTCAACTGTAATATTAACCAAAGAACTTTATTTGGCAAGAAGACGGTGTGCCTCCTCATTGACATAACGCGGTACGTGACTGGTTGAATGAAATTGCCCCATCGCTGGATCGGCCTTCGGGGACCAGATGACAGGACTTGTTTGCCATTGCCTCCATGTTTTCGCAATCAGACCCCGTACGATATTTTCTTATGGAGGTTTATAATGCATCAAGTGTACCTACCACTGTTACCAACTGACCTACCCGACTTGAGACACAGTATTGAAGCAGCTGTCGCGTCAATTACTCCAGACTTGCTGATTAAAAAATGGGATGAACTCTTCTATCGGCTGGATATGTACCTTGTGACGAATGTTCTCACATTGAACACTTAAAGGAAAACTGTTTGAGTTGCTCTTTCATTTCACGTATAATTTATCAATGTAAGTAAAACTTAGTAGATATTACATATAACTTTCATATTCATTTTGAAACACACGTTACTTTTAGTGTAAAGTCAAATCTGTTCAAAATTTTTACGAGACCCTGTAGACAATAAAGTTTTAAAATCGAAAAGTTAAACCAAAACATATACCTCCATCAGCTGAATAATCAATTAATTAATCAAGTTTAATAATCAGTTCTAGTAAAGGTACTTCTATATGGATTTGAATGCTAAATCGTGGATACCGGTGATCTTTGGTTGTTGGGGTTCAATTAACCACACATCTCAGAAATGGTCGGCCTGAGTCTGTTCAGGACTACACGTTTACCGGTACATTTACAGTTCAGTCATAAAATTCCAGTTGCTAATGACTTTAATTGTTGATACGACTATAAACAAAGATATATTACAAAAACGAAATAAATAAATTAGGAATTATTGATATTGTCTTCAGTAAAATAAAATAAAATCTCTAAAATTTAATTAGTTTTTTAGGAAATTAATTTTAAATTATTTAATTAAGAATGATTATAATATAGGTCCATGAAAATAATATAATGAAATTATAAAAATATTGATTTTAAAAGTTTCATTTAATTTGCGAGTAATCTTAAGTGCACTAAATCAAGATGCGCAAATAATTTTATTTTCATCAGAAAGGTTACTTGTAAATTTATTAAGGGCAAGATAATTATTATTTATATAATGGTATCAAGTAATTATATATATATATATATATATATATATATATATATATATAATAGTATATATGTACTATTTGGCATTTACATCTCATTTAATTTAAAGAAAAAAATGTTGAATATTCTACAATACATGACATTCAAATTTAACTGAATAGACTGTAACAAATATATTGAGAAAGGTACTCTTTGTATTCTAACATAAAAAAGATTAAGATAGACTGTAAAAGTAAAATATTTATTTTTAAACAAGTACAAAGAAAATGTATTTTATGCTTTGTTAAAAAATCTGACATGACATTATTTAAGTTAATTATTTGAAATAAAAATATTGAGAATACCCTGTGTCTTTATAACGCCAAAATACTAATAATTATAAAAAAGTAATAGATAATTATTAGAAATATTTTAAATTGAAGGAACGTATCTTCAATAATTTGAAAATTGTATGCAGCGACATTAAACAATTACAAAAAATCGTATATTGATTATTTATTACTTAAACAGACTTTATTTTTAAACTTGTGTAAATATATAAAAGTATTTGTAAATCATAGTTAACGCCTAGCAAAATCTATTGATGATAAATTGAGAAAATTTTTATACACGTTCTTCTTACGGTGTAGTGCACACTGAGAAAAATATTTTGAAATTCCAAGTTTAACGGGTTAAAATGGATTTTTCTATTTTTCTTAAACGCAATAATTTTTTTTAATTCCTCGGTAAAAAATGAAGGTATCAACTTGATTTTCTGTTTATGTAATCTTCATGCGAATATCTAAAAACAAATTTCTAGATTTTTGAAAATTCCTAGTTTTTATGGTTAAAATGGATTTTTTAATTTTTGTTTTAAACCAGACTATTTTTATTTTTTTTTTATTTTTCAGCAACAAAAGAAGGTATCAACTTAATTTTTGGTGTGTGCAACATTTATGAGAATATCTAAAAACTATAATCTAGATTTTCTGAAATTCATCCTTAAAAATAGTGAAGAGAGATACATGTTGAACGATTGTAAATTTTCCCCATTTCCAATTATATTAAACGAGATATTGTTTTAGATTTGGGCTTGCAAATATTGTTCAAATAAATATCTAAAAACCATTTTCGGTTTTTTTTTAATTTCGATTTTTAAAGGGTGTTACGGTATACAGAGCAGGGCTCAACCAACTGAGTCACTGCCACTGTTACTGTATGTGCGACGCGTCTGGGTGCACCTGTCTCCGGTTATTTGATTAAAAAACGTAAAATAAAATATAATTGAACGCGACGGGAACGCAAGTAACCACATAGAGCGGTGAAGCCGCGATGGGGATGATTTTATATATATATATATATATATTATTTATGATATTTTCCGGATAATTATGATTTATCTATAAATAATAATTATCTTGAAGTATCATAAATAAAATATATAAAAATGCAATTCATAAACATTATAATAATATATCAGCCAACCAGCCCAATAAAAATAATAATAGTGAGAATTACACTGCATTACAATATGTCGCAGATTTGTCAGAAAAGATTAAGAAATTGCTACAAAAGGATTTCGCAATAGCCCATCAAAATTTACAATAAAATCTGAATAGTATGTTTTCTCAATTAAAATCGCCGATAGAAAACAAATCGCCAAGCCAACGTAGTATACAGCATTCCGTGTAAAGATTGTAACGCGAAGTACATTGATAAACATCTCAATATCTTAAAAAAGGAATAGAAGCCCATAAATATAGAAAAAAGGAAGAGGCAGCACTTACGAAACATACAATAGAACATAAACACTCTTTAGATTTCAACAGCACCAAAATATTAGACAAAGAACAAAATACAGTTATAGGACCATTCTAGAAATGATATACATCAAGAAAAATACAAATGCTGTCAACAACAGAACAGACATAGCCGGATTAAGCAACATATATGTTAATTTAATTTAAAAAAATCATATTTATATTGTAAATGTAGTTTTAAGGAAAATAACATTTAATGTTTGTAATTTTTGAGAAAAATATATGTATTGTAAAGATTTCAGTACACAGGAAATAGCAGTCAGGTAGTATAAAGAGATACATACGATTATCCAAAGATAAGAATGAGTAGGAGGATCTACTACAACCCACCGGGTTGGTCTAGTGGTGAACGCGTCTTCCCAAATCAAATGATTTGGAAGCCCAGAGTTCCAGCGTTCAAGTCCTAGTAAATCCAGTTATTTTTACACGGATTTGAATAATAGATCGTGGATACCGATGTTCTTTGGTGGTTGGGTCAATTAACTACACATCTCAGGAATGGTCGCACTGAGAATGTACAAGACTACACTTCATTTACACTTATTACATACCATCCTCATTCATTCTCTGAAGAATTATCTAAACGGTAGTTACCGGAGGCTAAACAGGAAAAAGAAAGAAAGGAGGATCTACTACAACAAGGCTGAGGATAAAATATTGTTATCTAGGAGGGGTAGACCAGGTAATTTCTTAGTATGTAGAAAATTTTGTATGATGTATGTATGAATGTGTGTTGTCACCTGAGGAAGCTTAGACAGATCTAAGTGAAACTTGTACTTGTACTTAAACTTGTATTTAAATTATAAATTTGTATAGTTGATTGGTTAACCCAAGAGATTAATGAAGATAATATTTTCAAATAAAATATATCTTATTATATTTAATTCTCTCCAATCAAGAAGAAAATAAGCTAACATAAATTACATTTAAGTTACTATTTATATATGTGTGTGTGTGTGTGTGTGCATGCGCGCGCGTAGACGTGTGTTGTTCCAACAACGAAAGGAGTATAGTGTTTGGTTTAGACTTATTTGTTTCTTTGAACATTCTGAATGGCTGTACAGATTTTCCTGAAGTGGGTGCAATACAGTCTACGTACTGGACTCTAACGTCTGTCTTAATTGTTAAGTAATAGTTTCAAGAAAACTGAAATGGCGTGCAATAGACGTTATTTATGTAATCCAAGGAACCAAAATTATTGAAGGTCATCAAGTAGATTTTCAAATACAGGTACTGGAAAAGTATTCATTTTTTAAAAATATTTTAAATAATATTAAAAAAAAATTAAATTATATACATATTATATTACATAGTTTATATAATTATTATTATGTACTAAACAGAATAAAAAAATATTTTTTTACAACTTTTGATGCATTTTGTAGTCCTACTTTCTTTTTTAAAATCTATTTCATTGTACACTTCCTATTTATTGGTCTTCTTTAAATTATGATAAGGCCTATGATAACCGCTACCGGCTTTTAAGAAACGTTGGCCATAGTAAAAGCATAATACGAGAAACTTGTTTCTTGATTAAAGTAGAAAAATGAAATACAAAGTAAGAGACTGTTAAAATTCTGGAAAACGGAAATATGTATCAATTTTACTCTGTATTTCTGACCTTTTTTTTTATTTTCATGCGAAAATATTCTTAATATCAGAATTACATCAGCAACTATATCAGAATTAAGTTACACAAACCCAATGCTAAGGAAACATTGCGATAAAAAAAATAAAACATAGATTCAAATTGTCCATGAAGAAATCGTATCTCTATTAGTTTGAAAAATTCCAATAATTTGAAAAAATTAAACGTGGACACCAGAAATATTTCCTCTACAAAATAAATAAATATTCATTAAAATTAGTCAAAAGGTAACCTTGAAAAAAAAAACTTATCGAATTGAGAACAATCTCCTTTTTGATGAATCGAGTGCAAATACAAAAAAAACTCTTGCATAGTTCTGCTCAAGAAGAACGAATTTTCGTTTCTGATGCCTTGCACACTATTTCGCAGTCAGAGACGCACTGATTTTCAGAGTAAAACGCGTTACAAAGTTTTATTTAATATTGATCTGTAGAATTTATTTTTTTAGATATTCCAAAAAAAATCACATTATATTTTATTATGTTAATCTTTTTTCTAATTTTATTTTTAAGGGAAAAACTAATCATATAATCACTACTCAAATTTTTATTAGTTAGTAATTTCACGGAAAATAAAAGAAAAATATATAAGATATTTTAAACTGACATAAGATTACTTACTATAGTGTAATACAGTTTTAGGAAAATTATTGTTTTTGTGGTAAATGGAAACGATAAAGACTTCATTTAAAGATTACATCTTTAAAAAGCTTAAAACAACATTTTTATACTTTCCTTAAAAACAATGATGCATAAAAAAAGTTTAAAAAATTTAAAAAATCGATAGGTTTATACTTTGATCGGCTTCCCCACCCACAATATACCCCAAAGTATTTTTTTTTTTGGACCACTTGCATTACGACTATGCTTAGGAAGACATAAAAAAAAATCCGTTAAAAAATATGACTTAAATAAAAAGATAACTTTTTCAACATTGGTGAAAGGGGGAAGTTATTTGGGGGGAAACTTTTTTTTTAATGGTAAGTATGCATGCTTGTACTGAGCTTAGTAAAGTTAAGAAAGTAAAAATTATAAATAAAAAAAATAAATAAAAGTAAAAAAATAAACTGGTTTGAGTTGAATGTTAGTATTAATTCAATACAATTAACAGTTAAACGATTCAAATATTAATAACCTAAAAATTCAAATATCACTTACCAACATTATTTTACTCCAAAAGAATTAAGAAAAATTTAAGTTAAATTTAGCTTGAAATAAAACCTTGTAATTTAACCTCGGATTGCAAAATTTTCATTAAACATTTAAAAGGTGAATAATTTTAACAGGAAAAAATTAATATTTGTAGATATGGAAATACATAAAAAAATGAATGACACCTTCGATTACGAAAATGAGTTGTCCATAGACAATCGTTATTTAATAAAGATTTTAATATGTTTAAATTCTATTAAAATTCTAAGTTTAATAATATAGAACTACTTATTATATTAACGGAATTATAAAGAGAAGAAACAAAGTCATTAGCGCTAGTATACAGTATACAGTATGGATTGAATACAGAATTGGATTTTTAAAGTAAATGTAGGTCGTTGTAGTAAACATACAAACAGTTATTTTATTTATTTATTGTAAACTTATTTATTAATAATAAAAAAAAATTTACCTGTCAAAAAATTACCATATCCTTTTATTGACCTCCATTTTACGAGTACAGTTGTACTTTTTTTCTGATACAGTCTTATATTTGAAAATGCAGAGTCAAAAAAACACCCATATTAAGGGAATTTAAACTATTAAATTATTAGATTACTAAACATAGTATTATAAATAATTAAACTTTACTTATTTCTAGTATTTTAATTTATTTTTTAATAGCTCGTTGAAAATAATAATACATGAAATTTATTAAAAAAGAAAAGCCAACAAAGGTTTATTTTTCCAGCAACATCCTTCACAGATTTTTTTTTTTTTTAAATGCCTCATATGATGTTTAAACTTTATTTACTTTTTAGTAGATCAAAATAACTATAAAATACGGGGGAAAAAAATTTTCGAAATTAACCCTTGATAATTAATTTAATGAACGATTTTAGAGTTTGTTGTGTTCCATTGGTTACTCCGTAATTATTATAATTCAAAACATAAATATTAGTTTTAAAGTAATATATGGTCATCGAAAAAGGTTGCAGCAATTTAAAAAAGTCATATCTCAGAAACAAGAAATAACCAAACGAGTATTTTTTTTTTAAATTCACCGACAGATAAAGTTTTTTTACATACCTTAAATCTACGGATCGTCCTAAACTTGTTCAATTCGCAAGTAAAATGCCTAATAAACATTGACGATGACGAAAAGTTTTTAAAACGTGTTATGTTTACGGAAGAAGCGGCTTTCCATGTCTGTGGTTGTGTCAACCGGCATAATTGTAGAATATGGGGATCTCAGCTACCAAATTAAATTATTGAGTATGGTCAGAGATTCCACAAAAATAAACGTGTGGTTTAGTTTGATATCCCATCGTGTGATCAGCCCATTCTTTTTTCATGAGCCTACAATCACAGGGAATGTTAATTTAGATATGCTACCACGTACATTTTCCCGCAAGTTGACCAGACTGAAAGAAAAAGTAACGTTCTGTAATGTTTCAACAACAGATGCGCAACAACAGATTAGCTTAGGTGTTCGATGCGCTCTCAAAGAAAGATACCTAATCATTGGATTGGTAGGACCGGTCTTGTGCTTTGGCCTCCAAGAAGCCCAGATTTGACACCCTTAGACTTTTTTATATGGGGATACCTGAAAACCATTGTCTATAATGAAAATATCAGGGACGTACAACATTTAAAACAACGGATTGCAGCTGTTATTGCCATAATTACGTCTGCGATGATCCAGCGGACCTGGGCAGAAGTCGATTATGGGGTGGATGTTTGCAGAGCGACCAATGGAGCTGTTATTGAACTATTCTATGTATGTAAAAACACTTTTTGAATTGGTTGAATTTAAAAAAAAAAATGCTCGTTTGATTATTTCTAGTAGTTTCTGAGACACGATTTTTTTAATTGTTGCAACCTTTTTCGATGACTTATGTTTTTAAAAACATGAAATTTAAAAAAAAAACAAAACTGAATCTAGGTCCCGTTTACTTCTTTTGCTTGATGGAGCTTCACAATCCTTAAAATTTATATTTTTCTTTGATGAAAATTCTGTTTAATGATAATAGAAAATGTGAAAATGGGTATCGCCATAATTAATTTTCTGTAGGAGCTTAAAATATAATAAAATAAAGATTACATTTACAAAACTACTTTGACCTAATTTGGAGTTTAATGGTTAAATTGATTTAAAAATATTAAAAAAATATTATTAATTTTATAAACAATTAGTTTGGATACAACCGTAACACTTGACTGAAGTTTAATTAAACAGAAATTGGAACTTAAGTAAATGAATATTTTTGTCAAAGGTTTTGAGTTTCAACAATCCGTTTTGGAAATATATGAAAAAATATAAAGCGGATTATATCTCCAGTCCTAAGTCTGATTGACTTGAAAATTTCAGTACTATAAACTTTAGTTCTACTATTTTATTGAATTTTTAGTTCTTGTGATGCCCTCACAAAAAGTTTAATTTCAAAATGGCTTCAAAAACTTTACTTCCTTGTCTAATTAACTTTATCAGTGTTTTCTGGACTCATATTTATATATACTTATTAATGTTTATTGTATATTTATGTATGGACACTGTATAAGATATGTATACAATTCTTTGAGGGATTTCAATGGAAATCTCTCTCTGCATATCATTTCTTTGTATTCAAACTTACTTATGGTTTTGGTAAATTGGAACCGATTGTAAATTAAACATTGTGGGAAAAAAATATATAAATAATAATAATTTAAGCTTTTTGCAAAATAAAACAGATAATAATTATCTAAATTGGTGGATTTTATAAGAAGATAGAAATAATCATAAAAAATAAAATATATCAAACAAAAATTTATTCTTTTTTGAGGTTGATGATTAAAAGGGTATTTGTAAATAGATTTTGAACTTCTGAAACAGGAATAAACTAGATTTTCAAAAAATGATAATTTTTTCCTAAAAACATCCATTTAGACTATCTTAAAAAGAAAAGAAATGTTTGTTTGAACCCGCTTGTTTCAAGAAAAATTTAATTACTAAATTCTCCTTCATTTTGAATTTTTGTTATTTTTTTTTGGACACTAAGATTACACAAATATTGAAAAAGACAGTTGGTAATTACTTGTAAAATGAAAAAGGATGATATTTTTTTAATTTGAATTACAGAAAAATATGTTAATCATAAATATGATAAAAATGAAATAAAAATATGACTTAAAAGTACTATGGCTATAAAGATAGCCTTATTCTGTATTAAGGGACAAATATACCTGTTAAAAAGATAGGTAATTTGCATTATTACAATAAAAAAATTTCTGTTCGTGCTTTAATAAATTATTTAATATATTTTTTCCACAAATACCCAAAAAGGAGTATATTGTATTTAGGGTGTATGTATGCATGTATGTTTGTTCCATCGTAGCAGCTCAACGGCTGAACCGATTTTGACTATGACCGTATTGGAATCCTTACGTTAACGGGAAAGTCATAGGTTACATAAATGTGTGTGTGTCTGTGTGTGTGTGTGTGTGTGTGTGTGTGTGTGTGTGTGTGTGTGTGTGTGTGTGTGTGTTAATATGTTTAAATAAATTAAAAAAATTTCAAAAGAAATTATACTACATACAATATCATCCGCACGCTCTTCAATTATTCTATGTTGAAGAACAATGTTTGTCAGCAATGATTATTTGCCGGTCGTGATTTTTAATATTTATCTCTTGTAGTTAGTTATTATTATTACACACTCTATAGAAATTATTTTGTATGTTTGTAAAGTCAAAATTTAATTCACTAAAATGTACGGTCTGATTTTTAATTCATTCGCCAAATCTTTACTCCTTTACTGATATAAATAATTTTTCTTTCAGGGTGAATTTAAAAGAAATACTAACTCGTAGGAAAATTTTAAAGAAAAAATTAAAATTTGAAACTGTTTTTCTTTAAAATTTTCCTACGAGTTAGTATTTCTTTTAAATTCACCCTGAAAGAAAAATTATTTATATCAGTAAAGGAGTAAAGATTTGGCGAATGAATTAAGTTTCAAATTTAAAATTTTATTTTTTTTAATTATAAGTTCATAAAATTTAAAATTATTTACTTTTCTATTAAATTTCTGAAGAGATTTTCCGTTACTTTTTTCTTTCTTTTTAACATTCTCTTTATTCAAGTATACATTATATTGTATGAAAATCTAGTTTTATTATAATATATGTATTTGTAATGTAATTTGAAATTATACCTGAAGTATCCTTGGGATGGGATATATTTTACTGATATCAGAAAGTTAATTTTTTTTATTTTTAAAATTTTCTATTAAATGTGTTACTTAGATATATTAGCAACTGTACGTAAAATACTGAAGATATTTTAGAAAAATAAACAGAATTGTTCTAGATATCAAAAATAAATAATTTATTGATTAATTAATACGGTTGGAATATTATTTTTAGAATACTGTTTTTAATTATATAACTTTTATTTTCAATTGTTTAAAAAGAAAACTATCACAATACTGAAGATAATAATGATGGAAAAGTTAAATTAAAAAAGAATATGCTTTAAAATTAAGTTTATGCCGTATCTTTACCCATTGTAGATTAAACGATGTCAAGGGTTCACGTACAAACGGATTAGTTTTACATATTTTATTTATTTATTTTTTTTTTATAATCTGTTTGTTTAGAAAGACGTCGTGTTAAGTATGGAAATTTCAAATAATTATCTTAATTCTTTATCTGTGAAACTGAATCGGTTGTAATACGTAAAAGGTTTACTTCACAATTAATTTTTATTAATACATATATCAAACCTTTATCTTTATCTAATCAGTGAATGACACTGGATGCAAAATGAATACGTAACATTATTTATTGTGTAAATCTTACAGCCAGTATAAGAATAACATAAATAAACCTTTTCCTTTTTCGATTTTCTCTCAACAAAAATAATTTGTTTTTGTTTAGTATAATATAATTTAATAAATGTCAATATATGAGTGAATCAATTCCAACTATTTACAAATTATTTTTAAGTATTTTTTCATAGATTATAGAAAATTGAAATTGTTTTTTAACTTCTAACAAATTCTTATCACCAAAAAGTGAATATATATACTAAATAATGAGAAATAAAAATTACATTCCTTCCATTATATATTAAAAATAAAAGTTATTTGTTAAAAAAAAAATAAATAATAATAATAATTAGGTTTTCAAGAAACTTACGAATATATTATTAGTAAATTTTAGTCGTCATTTAATATATGTTATTTATAATAACATCACTATTAAAATTTAATTAATTTGTAAATTGTTATTATAATAGTAAGCACTAGAATCATATGAAAAAAAAAAAATTAATTATGCATTTACCTTCAGTTTAAAGGATGATAACTCCCAATACAGCTTTCGTATCGCACCTGAGGTATCCTTGGGATGGAATAAATTTTACTGATATCGGAGAGTTAATTATTTTATTTTTAAAATTTTCTATTAAATGTGTTACTTAGGTATATTTGCAACTGTACGTAATATTCAGTGTACGATATTAATTTAATAACCTACGAATCTGAAAGAACAGAAATTAAACGTTTTATAAAAGGAGGGGTTTCCCACACGCGGTATTTTTTTTATTATTGCGCGCACGAGCACAGTTAGTAAAGAAGGAACGGTTCAACGTTATCGAATGAGTATGTGCGAGTAGTATAAACCATGCTGCTGCCGCTTCGTTCTTCGCGGTTCCTCTTCCAATCCACCTGCCGCTGCTAGTACAGGTCCCCCACCGCTGACCCAGACACGGGTACAGTTACCGCGGGAAATAGGCTAACCATTCATTGCCATTGCCAATCATCATAAGGCTGAAGGTCAAACTTACATTTTATTTTAATTCTTATGCTCTTTGTATTCTAATGAAGACTAGGTCTGTCGTATCTCCTGCCATCACACCTATCTCCTTATGAAAATAGGTCGCTGACAGTTAGCCTATCACTTTTCAGAAAATAGGGAAAGTAAGATCCTTTTAATCTTCACGGTTAATAAATTTCATGCAAAAAAATTCAAGTTTATAAATTTTCATTTCGATGTAATTTAATATCATACAATTGCTGAATTTGATAATTTAAATTGACTTTTGAAGTACTTATAAAGAAACCTATTTTTTATTTTTCTCCAACCTGTTTCCTATTTTGTTGTATGTATCAAATTCAGAATTTGATAATCTAAAGTGGAACCAACTATTACCAGAATTAAAAAAAATAGTTATTATCTAACAAAACGACACTAAAATTCAAAATGTTTTAAATTAATATTCTCTCTAAGAATATCGATAGTTTTTTCAGTTGTTTTTTTTTCCAGTAATATTTTGATCTCATTTTTATACTTTCTGATATTAAAAATAATTATTTATCTTGTCGATTTAGATTAGTTAATTTTAGAATTAAGAAATTTAAAAAAAAAATACTTCCTTGGCTTCAATCAACACCATAAATATTAAAAGACAATACGGGAATTTCTATACATGACTCTGGATTACGCAATCATACAACATGTACAATAATACTAGTTGACATATGCAGATTATCAACATTTGTCACAGATGCGTGGAAATCCAAAAAATAGGCAAAGGCTGAGCTGTAGTTATGCCAGATATAAATCCTTTATATAAATTCCCAAATGATGTTTCAGTTTACAGCACCAAAAGTTTTGCCATTATGCAAACAGTGAAACTCATCGACGAAGCAGATATAGAAAAAGTAATAATCTTCACAGATTCCCATAATGCAATAAAAAAATATAAAATAAATTAACGGACAACACCATAATCTAAAAAATAAACGAAACTTGCAACTAATCAGAGTCAAAAGACCTTCTGAGTCACAAAAGTCAAAGGACATAAAATTGGGTTGGAGACCACTCCACTTAGACATTAAACGGAATGAAGAAGCAGCCAAGTTGGTTAAACAAGCTGCTGAATCTCACGAACTGTATCCTACCGAACATTTTTCTGACGCTTAACGAAGCTCAAAAATTATCCAAAAAAAGTAATCGATAATTAGAACAAAAAATGATTACAGATCAAACCTCAAAAACTCAATCAAATACGAAAAAGTATTTTCGAAGAAAATCCTGCATGCTTATCTTCCAGGGAACAAGTCATCTAAACTCGATTGAGAAATGGATATGCTAACTTCAGCCATGCACGTACATCTCATATTGAAAAAGGAACCAAATCGATATGAACATTTCCAGGGTTATCTATCTGTAAAACACATTGATACCGACTGTCTACACTACCAAACTGAAAGATTGAAACTGAAGATACATGAAGATCTAGAAAAGAGCTTAAATAAACAAAATGACAAATTGTAAGGAAACTCTAAATAATCTGAAGGACTTGAATTTAAGCATAATATATAAGTGTAATTATATATATGCGATCTACTAGGTGTCGCTTATAACCAATAAAATTGATGCTACATCAAATAAATAAAAAAAATATTATTTTTTTTTTAATATTATTTATCAACAAAGTAATTAAAAAACTGTAGTTTTATTACTAATAGTAATGATTGTTGCTTCGCCAATAAACAGATATTAATCATGTTTGCTGAAATTGTTTACTAATAAATGATACTAAAATGCTTTTTTATCAACAAAAAAAAAAGAATCAACTGAGCACTAAATATTTTAAAATGTTATTTTGTAACTATTCTGTATAATACTGAAAAACAAAAAATCTTTACTATCTATTAATTTCATAGATAAGACTTAGGTCTTTCATTAACGTTTTTATCAGTATCACTTTAAAAATATTTCTGTAAACGATGCTTTATTTTTTCTTGCTGAATAAGTCGCCACAGAATATGAAAAGATTCGCACACAGAGAAGCTTGAACGTGGGAATACTGAATATTGAACCGGGGTTCGAACCCGAGATCCCGGGATGAAAGTCGAGATGCTACCATTCCGCCAAGGAAATCT
This sequence comes from Lycorma delicatula, assembly GCF_047948215.1. NCBI lineage: Eukaryota > Metazoa > Arthropoda > Insecta > Hemiptera > Fulgoridae > Lycorma > Lycorma delicatula. Next base: position 75,511,799 of record NC_134455.1, read on the forward strand.
ACATTTCTAATAATTAAATTAATATTCATTATTAATTATTAATAATTTTACATATGTTCTGTTAAAAATTGATTCACTTTTTCGATCCACTTTGTATGTTTTATTTCTAATTACATTTTTCAGATGTGTGTTTACTTTTTCTAAACGTTATTTACATCAATTTTCTTAAAATTAAATTCTGTACAATGATAATTAAAATTTTTTATTTGTTTATTCGTTAATTAACAAAGTTATTTTATTTCAAACCTAAAAAAGTGTTTTTCCCACAAAATGTTTCGTGTTTTACTCCGTTTTTCTTAAAACCTAAGTGAGATAGAATTCTGGAAACACTTTGTTCAATTTCTTAGTTTCAAAACCGTAAGGAAGCAAAAGATTTACCCCTCAATTTACTCTCCAAAAATTTTAGTACAATTTAAGTACAAAGAGGGAACAGAAAACATGATTAAATGTATCGCAGCTGAAACTCGCTAACGAACTGTTTTTAGGCCTATATGTATGTGAAATTTTTATTTTTGGCCATAGAATCATCTCCCGAGAGATTGCGATGCAATTTCGAATCATTCTTTATATATACACTTTTTCTGTTTTTATAATCATATTCTTTAAGTTCATTATTTTAATAAATTGATTTTTTTTATTTTATGCATTCCGTTAATTTAAAACTAATATATATAAATATATAAAGTATATATTTATTAGTATTAAATTAAAGTATTAAATTTATATTTATATTTATTATATATTTTACATATATATTTAAAGTATATAAAGTATATATATATATACTTTTTTCTTTGAAGAAAATGGGGTTTACCGCCGGTAATTTTTTTTTTTTATTTACAAAAAAGCGATCACCTGCTCAGATAAAAATAATGAATTTATACAACATATAAATAAGTAAACAATATCCAAAAATTTGTAAACCGTACGGTAAGAGTCTCGCAAATATCAATTCTAACCACTCAAAAAACAAAAATTTCTGTAATATAAATAAAACTGTTTTTAACAAAACGATATTGATATCAAAAAAGGTAAGACACTTCATTTCTATTATCAAAATCTGTTAATAGTTTAGAGTTTTCTTTAAACGTGAGCTCCAGCTTCGGCTGGAGCTCACGTGATTCAAGAACAAGCGAATAGTTATTGTTGCTAATGTTTTTTCGAGATTTTTCGAGGTGAACTACATCTAAACCCCTTCTCAGTAACGCTAACAAACATTGGTAGAAAGTTTAATTGATCGAGTTGTCTTTTTGTTTATCCCAAACAACAATAACCCTCTTTTTCTTTATACATCTCTTCTTTTTTGACTAGTACGAAGTGCTCGCATACTTCACCACTCTAGCCTCACATACATTCCCCACTATAATTAAACAGATTTTTTAAATTTATTTTTAATATTATTTTATTTAACGATCATTTAGTTTTACCATTTTGTAATATTATTTATTAGATTAATTCTAATCATTTAGTTCAAACCCAGCTCACACATTAATAGAGACTTACAGTTCATCAATTCAATTCATTAAAGTTTGTGTTTCAACTGGCAAATCCTCCACTACTAAACATTTTTTTTTTTTTCGAGATGAAATATATCTAAAAAGCTTCCGGTTATGCCACGAAATATGGGTAAAAATTTGGTTGCGGTTGATGGAGTAGTTTTTTTATTATCCCGAACAAACAAAAACCCTCTTTTTCTTTATATAATATTATAGATGTAGTATATTATATATAACATACTATATTCTATGAAAATAGTTCTGTTATTTGGTTTAAGAAGAATAGATATAGTTCCTTTTCCTTGGTAAATTCATAATAATTTAAGAAGGTTGTCCGAGAAACATGATGTTAGATTTAAAAAGTTCTAAACCCAAGAATGTCGATTAAAAAGAAAATCATGTTACTTCTTATGGTAGAATTCTCAATACAAAAATGGTGTAGAGGCTTATAAAAATAATAAATTATATTTTTTAAAGTTTAATCAGAAAAAGTTGTTCAATAGTAGGGAGGACACTTCTAGGGAGGAGTGATTTATAGAATACTGATGAAGACTCTCATATTGTAATCATGATAATTTAGTTCAATTTTTTCAATAAATTGTTAAAACTGATTAATTTATCTTTGATAATAATATAACTTAAATTATGCTATAGTTCTTCTTTTGCTATTTTCAGTACAAATTACAATATATAAATCTCTCAATCTCTCAAATAATACTCACTAAAGATTTTTAATTTGACAGTTAACAACTAACCGTCAAATTAAAACCTTTTGACAATTTTACAAAATTTCCATATTTGATGTGATATTCGAGTAAAATTAAGAATAATTAAGAAATTGGTGTAGCTATTCTACAGTTATTGAAAAACAATGAAACAAACAAGTTTTTATTTTAACTTTAAATAAGTACATCATCTAAATTCTTTTATGAGGCTACGATTTACATGCCAAAAATATGAGGATACTTAGAATAAATGTAAGCATTTGTTCTAAAGATTTTAAATACAATGTAATTTTTTGCCTCCAAAAAACTTTTTCAGGTCGTAAGCGATAGTAATGAAGAAAATTCGTTTTGATGTGGCGGTTGATCCCAAATAAGCTAACAGATAATTGATATAGAAATAGTAATAAAGCTAACATTATATAGGAAATATAAAAAAGAATTTTGGCTTAATTTTTGTTTAGAGAGGATTACTAGTTTAATTCCTTATTCAACATGTTTGAGTAATACTGACAAAGATATTTTTGGTTGGTAAGGATGGACAGTTAAACTAGTTCTACTAATCTGAAAACATACTAGCAATGATCTCGTCAACGGAAGAGAATGCTTTCGTTTTGACAAAGCTGAAGAAAAAAGACTACCAAAGAACTTTCTACTAAAATATCGATATTCATGAGTAAAATGATAACTGAAGACTGAGTTCAAATAATTTTCATCTTTTTTTTTCAAAAGGTTGAAGAATTTAATCCACTACAGTTAAATTTTTTCTTAGGCTTTGGTTTAAGGAGCCGAGAAATTAACAAACGATTTTTACTTCCAAGTACGAAGTAAATGAAGTATTGTGATCGCGAAAAATTTCGGTTTTTAGATTTCAACGGGAATATACTTTTTGACCATCCCTGAATCAGTTTTGACTAGTTTCGGCGTGACGTCTGTATGTACGTACGACGTATATACGTATTTCGCATAAATCAAAAACGATTAGCCGTAGAATGTTGAAATTTTGGATTTAGGACTGTCGTAACCTCTTGTTATGCAACATCCGTTTTGATTGCAATCGACTAAACCAAAAGTGTCCAAAAAGCCCAAAATCCCCCAAAATTTGAATTTTGTATTTTTCTTAACTGCAGTAATAAGCTCTGATTGAGAGGTTTTCAACGATATATTATAAGTGGTACTTATTTTCATTAGTTCCAGAGTTATAGCAAAATAAAATTTATTTAATGAAATATTTGGATCTTACACGGGAAGACACATCGGTTCGAATCAGACTTCAACTCCCTTATTTAAATTTTTTTTTTTAAACTTTTTTTTAATATGAATATATTGATTTGGTAATAATTACTAACCTATGATTGTAAAAAAAGTTTTCCAATAAATAATAATTCAATGAAAACAATAAAAAAAAAAAACAACATGAAAAAAGATCTGAAGTTATTAGTGAAATAAAATTTTATGTACTTTTACAAATGTGTATATGTAATTTAATAAGCATTATTACATATATGTAATAGATTTGGTGAAACAGATGATTATTTAATATTAATTGAAAATTATAATTTAGAATCGTATTATTTCTGGATTTTCTACTTTAATTTTATTTAATTATTCTGGAAATTCTGTTTAATTTTATCTACATTAAAGTTAACTACAGAGTGACTGAAAAATAAACCCTCACAAGAACAACATAAATACGGAGGCATACATGCCAAATCTTTAATAAATTGCAAAAAATTCTTCTCTTTTAGTTCATTACTCCTCTGATATTGTCAGACGATATCTACCTAAGTCGGAGTTGATCATCATCTCGTTTATTTTGTTGCCATCATTTAATCGCTCTTTGGTTTGATAAGATTCTCCTGATCTTAATTTGTGCACATGTTCTGTAATTTTCAAATTTTCTCTCTATTTATATTCATCACCCTCTCTTAATCTTTTTATTCTTTCCTTAGTTAAGACTAAGGAAAGAATAAAAAAGACAAGAAGATGACAGGAAGAGAACATTAAGATGTTCTCTTCCTCTTTATATTTATCTTCTATTAATTTTTCTATTCTTCCCTTGTTCTTTACATTTTCTTCCTCTTCATATTCAACTTCTTCTTGTCTTTTTTTGAGATATATTTCTTCATGTTATATTTCTTTTTCATTTTTGATTATTCACCAAATAATCCAGTAATAGAAACTAAATATTTTACACCGTAAGGTCGAAATTAAAATGTATAACCAGTATATAGGAGTTCACTAAACGGAATAGTTTAATTATAATTAAATTTTATTTATACGACACACCAGAAATCTGAAACTTTTGTTAATCAGCAACTCAAGAAAGATACGAATAATATTGATCTACTAATACAAGTAAGAAAGGGACTTTTACTTTATCCTAATATTTCATGTAAGTTTGTTGAATTAATAATTGTATTATTTGATGTTAATAAAATCTAATATTTCAGCAATTGTGTAACTGTCTACTTTATTAAAGAATTGGAGGATCGTATCTCATTTCCAAATGGAATAAGTTTAAATGAAGTGCAGCAAAAAATGTGTATATGTAATTTAGTAGCCGTACAAGGAAGTATGTGGTGTCCACGTCAGATTTTTTTTATTGTAATTTTCTGTTTAATATTCCTTCAAAATTCCCAAAATTAATTTCTAATCTTTATTGCACTATGTGATTCATAACTCTGCAGGATCATGAAGTTTTTGATTTGCTATTAAGATTAACAGACGTTGTTGATCAGCAATCATCAGATTAATTTTCCAGTCGCCTATTTTAACCATGAAACTATTTCTTCCAATTGTACAAACAATCTTATCTGAAACAAAAATATCCTTTGTCATATATACTTCAAATCTAATGAAAATTTCTGAAAACATAATAACCAGTCTGTTCGAAAAACAAAAATTGAGCAATTAGTGCTCGGCAATTCTTGCATAACGTACAAAATAATGAAATTTGTTTGGTTCAGTATGATTTGAAATCTTTTTCATAAGTTTTCGAAAAGCATTGCTACACAGATCTCATGCACTATAGCAAAAAGAGAATAAATTAATTTATTCTCTTTTCTCTTTTTAACCAACTCAGATTATTTTAAATATTTTTAAGTGAAAATTTTAAAGATCATTTCTTTAAAATAAGGTGAATACTTAATGCAATTTACGTTATCTGATTCTTAAATGTATTTCAATTGAGAATCATCAAATTTATTATTTTTAAATATATTTTGTTAACAGCATACGATTCGGTAGGTAGAACATCACTTTTTTCAGCATGTTACAAGCAAGAAGTAGGTACATTATTATCGGTTTTCCTTATGTTTAACTGATGTTACAATACTGTGTTTACTGGTAAGTTTTTCAATGCTTGAGAAACCTAAAACCCATATTTTTAAGAAGAACGGACGATTGAGACCTAATGCTTTGGGTCAGTAACAATGTATCCCAAAATTACCTAAAAAAAACACAATTTTAATCATTACTTCAATACCAGTGAACCGCATTTTATTTTATTTGTACCAAATTACTTGCCCTTTAAAGGGCTTTCCAATGAGGTGTTACAAACTACATTGACCCATTTAAAAAAAATAAGTTTTCAACTCTTGAAAATTTAGAAAAAACATTTAAGGGCGAAATTTTGTGTTGGTAATAAAAAATTGTATTCACACTTTAGATCCACAGATTATGATTATTTCAAATGGCTTAATAAGTGATATCACATAATTTTATAGTTATTTTTTGTTGGACTGAAATTTAAAGAAAGCACTACTCTAAATGGATTTTCGCACCTACCGAGCGAATGGGTGAACAGATTTTAATTCTCTTTTCACCAAAATTCATATTCTTTTCGGGTTGTCAATTAATGTAATTAAGTGTTACCATTGCCGTTTAAGATTTTTCATATGGCGTAGTTGTAGTGGAGAGGGTGGGTTCCACCTCTTTGAAAATAATTTTCAAAGGTTCCCCCCGAGAATGGTGTACATGACTGCAAACAGAAATACGATGGGACTGATAGTTGTTGAATAATAAAGGTGATAATTCTTCAAATGATCACCCGGCACATATAGGCCTACACATAAAATCTGTGGCTCAAAAATCGCCAAAACTACTAGATAAATTTAATTGAAATTCAGATATGCTGTAGTAGTATAACTGAAGTTGTGCTTGCGAAAATTTGATGATGAGTTATTGAGTTACCCTTACTTAATTTAAGGTCAACAACAGACAACATAATCTCAATTAGATGTTATGTTGACTGTGTAGTTTTCACTGCACTGCACAGGTGTAACTCACTACACTTATGCAGTGAGTTACAGCAGTGAGCAAGTTAAAGCTTGATGCTAGTATGTAGGGCCAATTCGTTCATCGAACGTATGTAGTGCGCTGTACTCTGAAAATCAGTGCGTTTCTGATTGTGAGAAGTGAGAGGGTCGAAAAAAAGTCAGTCTTCTTGCGCAGAAGTGCGCAAAGTTTATTATTATTATTAATTTTGTATTTTGTAATACTGCTCCGACCGAAGTTTTATCGCGGTTTCCCTTAATCCCTCCCAAGTGAACGTAAGAGCAGTTGACTTTTTATTTGTGGAGTCCATATACTTATCCGTTACCAGTGTGAATTACAACCTACGAACTGTATAATTCTGTATCGATCTGAATAAAACATAAATTTATTACTTTCTTTTTATATAATTTTGTAATTGCTACTAATAACGTTTTACCATTTATTAAGAGGCCTAATTTAAATCCATATTCTATTTCACTGAATAACTTATAAAAAAAAAGAAAAGAAAAAGAACAAAAAAAGATTGCAACCTAGAATTTAAGATTAGTAGTTAAATTTCATTAATAATTCAGGTATATTTTAATGAATTGTACTTTCTAAGACAATTGTTATTAATTATTTTATTCTCACACTATAGAAGTAGACTGTCATCTGAATAACTGTTTAAAAAAATTAACATACTTCATAAATTCATTGTAAGAAATCATAAGTTTTTTTTCTATTATAGTATATAAATATAATATTTCTTTTTTAATTTAAAAAAAGTTACATCTACTGTTAATTTGTTTTCACAATATCATTTTACGTCTATAATTAGTACTTTACATTTAATTAAAATACGCAGATTTTATATCATTAATACTGTTCTATTTTTTTTTTCATATACTATCTGGTAGTATTAATCAATAACTGTTTCTGTAAAAGAAGTACATCTCAGTTTTAAACGAATATATTCATCAATAATTTTCTTTTACATTCAAATATCTCTTACAAGAGAAAATTTCTATGGTGATTCCAAATCAATCTTCTTCCACATAACACAAGAGAAAGATTTTAAAATAAATATTAATCAACCTCTTAAACAATATGTTTAGACTATTTTTAACCCACTTCAAACAAAAAAAGAAGGAGATTATGTATTCCACTTGTATATTTTCTGTTTTTATGTTTATTCGCGCATAACTTTTTTGCTATTAATCCGATTGAAATAAATCTTATTGCAATAGACGTAGCTGCTTTTTAGGGTAGTGACATGATGTTGAAAACTTATTTCTGTTTCACACCAAGGAGGTTGAACAAAACACAAATGGCCTTTGACTGGAGGTAGTTGCATCATATCATCAAAAAAAAGCATATTAACTCCGCCAAAAATAACTTATCATTATTAATTAGATAGAGAAAATTATGAAATAATTATTAAAAAAAAACAAAAACAAATGGAACCAACATCAAAATACGCTAAAAACTAAGAAATAATTTCGTTCAAATACTTAATTAATTCCTTAGACAGTTTTTTGAATCGGCGGCAAAATACATGATCATACTTATATAATACTTGAACGTATCTATAGATGGCGTTTATAAACAGACGTAATAATCGCAAAAGGAAAAGCAATCAAAGCAAATAAATATGAATTCCACTGATGTAATAACGGTATTTGTTTTTGTGTAGTATACGTATATATTGTTATAGAAAAATTCTAGGGTGTGTTCTGTTTTTCGCCACAATGGTTTTTTTACGTTACGTATTACGTGTTAGTATTTCATCTCTAAAGATCAAGTAATACAATAAATCTCTAATAGCACAAATTATCGGATACTTTTTCGAAATCCGATAGCCTCTTTTTTCTTCCAAATCCATGGGTATTTGGAGATATTTGCAGTAAAATTATAAATATAATCTAACCAAACTTAACCTACGCTTGCTAGTCAAGGTTAGCGAGCCTTCAAATCAACGCATTTCTCCTTTGATTCATTTCCCTACTAAACGAAACGACATCACAGCGCAATAACACAGACACAGACTGATTATAAGCAGCGACACCAATGTCCAGTAATATTGTGCAATGTTAGATATGTTTAAGTATGACTAATTAGTTTAAACGTGAGCAATTATTAATACGTAATATTAACGTAAAAACCCGTTGTGGGAGAAAACAGAAACAGCTCAAAATTTATATTATATGAAGAAATTAATTTTGTAGAATCAGGCGCCGATTTAAAAAATTGTCTAAGGAATTAAGTATTTGTTCGAAATTATCTCTTATTTTTTAGTGCACTTTTATGTCGGTTCCATTATTTTTTAAATAATTATTATTCTTTTTTGTCCACTATTATTTATTTTTTTAATTTTTATAGCTTAAAATAATAATTCTAAATAATCAAAATAGTTTTCCATATAAAAATTGTTAGGAAGGGATTTTTTTTATTTTTTAGTTTTAATTAAAAGTCTATATTATTGCATACATTATTTATTTTACACAACCTACTACATTACAATTATGTTCTAATTTTTTTAAGAAAACCTATGAAAAACTTCTGGTAAAAAAGTAATAAATATTTCTTAGTTACGGATTGATTCTTAATGCTGAGTAAACACAGCTTAACGTCATTCTATTGCATTCTATTTTTATTGTAGGTTTCTACCCTTACGAATTTTTTTTCATGATAAAAGAGTTTATTATAGATATATGTTTATTTTATTTGAAAATAGAATTTAAAGATAAAAAATTAAATTAATAAACTTAAAAAAATATAATATTTAATGTTTTAAATAAAACTTTTTGAAGTTACTACCCAAATTAAGTACTTGTAAGTTGTTGGATGTCATTTGTTTTAATTAACAACGGGCTTTCAAAAAAAAACTTGAAATTTAATGAAGAAATTATTCTTAAAAAAACAAATTTAAATTTGATTTTATTATAATGTTTGTTTTTATTTTATTTTACACTATCTACACTTTTTTTTTAGGAGAACCGTGAAATGTTAACCATTGAAAATAAAACAAATGCTCATAACCTCATTTTGTAAACCAAGCTGTATTTAGTTTTATAAAGAACAGTTCACATTCATGTCATATACAATATATGTATGTAATTTTTAGCAGGTTGTTGAAATATTCTTAATAGCCGATTTCAAAGGTGGAATGGAAGCGATTTAGCCTTTCATCGAAAGGTCCGGGTTTGAATCCCGGTCAAGAATGAGTTTATTCATATTTACAAAATTTTATATCTCATATTCTCAAACACAAGCATCGAGCATATGTAGAGAATTATTTTTCTCCAAAAAAGTATTTTAAAATTTGTTGTTATAGTTTATTTTTCATCGGTAACATTATTCATATATTTGGCAAGTCTATTTTGATAAATAATACTTTATGTAATAAAATGCAAACACAGTTAACTTCAAAATAGAAATCCAACTTGGTAATGGGACACGTTTGTCTCATTGAAAATAACCTGCTAGGTTAAGTACTCAAAATTAAACCATTTCTTAAATGTGTTTATTACATAAGTTGTAAAATTGTAAATTAAAAAAAAAAGGTTAATACATATAAATGTTAAAATAGATACATTACTTGACTAGCGCTGAGTAGTAGTTTCTTAAACTATATTTCTTTGTACTTTTTTTTAAATTTTTATCAGGATGCAGATTTATCATTTTTGCCACTATTGCAGATTTTTTTCTACGGTGAGTGTTTTTTTTAAATTCCTACCCATACTTTTATAAAACTAAAGTATATAATAAAATTAATGATAAATTTTATTTTCGGTAGTTAAATAATAAGGTTATGTTTCTACTTGTTAGAGAAAGTATTTCTCTACCTTGAAACTGTCTTTTCTACCTCATGATCATTTTTCAATGAAAAAAGACTATGAACTTTTTGTCAAAGATCTTGGATATGTTTAATCCTTCATGACAAACACCATTTTCTCTTGGCCATTAGTCGTTACATTGTTTAGGGCAATTGAGGCATAAATAGAAAAAGATTTAACAGCCAAAAACAAAATTTTTCATGAGTAACATAAACGTTATAGCTAGGCAATTAAATTTCAGAAAAAATCTAAAAAATAGGATCAATTAAATTTACATTGATTGTTTATAAACTTAATCGTTTTACTTTAAATTGAATTATTATTAAAATATTGAAAGTATCATCACGGTTTCACAGAAACAGTGATTCTACTTATTTTTGTGATCTAAATGGCTAAAAATTTAATTACCATTGCATTAGGAAAGAATGTAACTGCCTTCTGAGTTATTTTAAAACATACAATTCTAATATGGCAGGGTTTCACATTCAATCTTTTCCATAAAACCAGCTGATGACTTCCACCCAGCATCCCACTTTGTGGCAGTTTCAAGAACTAACAACATTATTACGGCACGTTAAAACATTTCCACGTTATTGGCGATAGCACATAAAGTGTATCCCACTTAAATAAAATAAAAATAATTTTCTGGTCCTTTCATTGGCTTTTTTCATTTCACGCCTCAAATTTTTTTTCCGTTTTGTGCCGAATACTTCTGAGTTTAAAAGCTGAGCAACATCTCATTTTTAAAATTTTCGAAAATTCTAAAGAAATATTTTAAACCTTCCACTTCAAAACCGATGAAAATTTAGAAAAAATATATGTATTGTTCGAGAACACCCACTACTCAATATCCAAATCATAGCTGAAGTTGTAAACATTAACAAAACACTGCGTGTAAAATATTCACTAAGGATCCCAACATTAAATAACTTGTGCGCTAAGGTTTATACACCAGAGCGAAAAGAACCCTGATAAAAATGTTGCGTTGACAAGCTCCTGCAACTTGATGCCGGCCCAAACTATAAAAAAATCATTACTTGGGATGAAACCTAAATCTTTCAGTATGATCCTGAAATGAAATGACACTCAATCCAGTGGAAAACACCGTTATCATTAAGAATAAAAAATATTCCTCAAAACAAATCCAGATTTAAATACCAAAGGTTTGAAAGAATAAATTCCAGAAAACACAACAGTGAATCAGTATTATTTAGGAATTTTTGACAACGTTGTGTAAAAGAATCGGAAAAACTGACTGGACGTGTTGAAAAATCTTTTAAAAAATTTTTATCAGTTCAATTTGCCTGCTCACACATCACTGTTTGTTGGAAAATATTTTCCATACCCCCCAAATTTGGCACACGAGACTTTTTTATTTTTTCTCAACTTAAGTGTAATGTGTGCGTAAAGAAACGCGTTTTGAAACAGTTGATGTAGTAAATAATAAGACGAAAGATGTATCACATAGCTGACAGAAACCGATCTTCTTTACCCCTTCAACCAATGGAAACCAAAACTGCATCTGTGTGTAAAAGCGAATGGGAAATTCATTAAAGGGGCAAGCATTAGAATTTTAGTGCATTAAATAAAGGTGAGTTATTAATCTTGTTATTTAATAGACACAGATAATAAATAATGAAACTTATTTGAATAAAAAAGGCTACAAAATATATTTTAAAAAATTAATCAATTTTTCAATTACTTTATAAATTTCGAAATTTTGAAGTGAACTCCATATTAAAGATTATTACGTTTTTAATAGTTATATTTGTTTTATAATCTGGAAAAAAATTATTTTACTTTTTTTAGATGTAAAATAGTATGAAATTATTTATGAAACACAGATACAGGAAGCGTTTCAAAATGATGAAAGCGACTATTTTACTAGATCAATTAGAATGAAAGATATTTGTAGTTAAATATTATTCATTCTGTCAATAGTTTTGTAGCCAACGTCCTTTGGCAAGTTATTTTAATTTATAAAATCTAATTTTTTCCGCAAAAAAAAATTAAAAAAAATTTAGAAATAAACATAATGAGACGAATTTAAAACAAGAACTTCTACTATATTGATGGACTTTCCGATTAAGAAAGTAATAGAGAGAAAATACTGGACTATGATATAAGCTAAAAATAGTGTAGTAAAATAAACAAATCACTAAGCGCATTCCAAATATTTTTTTTTTTTTTTAAACAATGCAGAGAAATAGGATCTACACCTTCATTGCCGATAATCGTTTGAAAAAGTAAACCAGGAGAGTTATGAATGCAGTACACGTTCTGATTGATTTGAGGACACGCATTGTGAGCGGCAAATGAAATGATAGTTTTTATATATATTTATTAATTGTGATAATGCCATTTGAGCGAAGGGAAGTAACTAAATTTCTATTATAATTACAAATTTTTATTTTTTTTTGTGTTTTTTTTATTTTAGTTTTTAAACTGTAAACTTGAGGTGATATAATATTGTTTTACTATACCAGCATTTACATAATTTGATAATAAACAATGAATTTAACGTGTCAGTAAAATTATTTCTTTTTAAATTTTATACTTATAAAATCAATTTAATAAAACGGTTATCTACTACTGATCGATAATGAAATTGAATAGAATTTGTACGCAATTGGTTCGCAGCATAGCCGAAAGAATCTACTAAGTGGGAATTCGAAACCTTCCAAAATGCTGGCAAAAGCGAATGGAAGTTTATTACTCATTTTCTCAGTTTTTTAAATAAATTATTTCTGTGGAAAAATTTTCATTTATATTCTGTAGCAAAACTAGATTATTTAATCTTTTTGGAAAAACAGGTTTTTTTTTCAACGAGAGAGGTTTTCGAAAGGATAAAAATACCGAACTTGCGCTATTGAATTTTATAACAAATAAAATAATTAATAAAAATAAAGGATATCAAATAACTTGTTTTTAGATATGAAGAAATCTTTTAATGTAGTTAATTATGAAATACTCTTAAATAGATTATAAAAAGCTGGAGTTAAAGGACTTTGTAATAATTGGTTTGAATCTTACCTGAAAGGTAGGAATTAACAAGTAAGAATATGCAACAAAGTAAGTTCCCAGAATCATAGAATATGGAAATAATACAAAAAAGACATCGAAGAAAGCCTGATTATAATTAGATTAGACCTAATCTTGACTAGAATTAGATGGTGGTTAACAAAGAATGGAATAGCATTAAATGTAGCAAAAATTAATTATTTAATTTTCCAGTTAAAAGGCTCACCGAATTATTCAGAAAATATTAAATATCATAATTTAAATTTTGAGTTAAGAGACTGCTTATGTGGAACAATATAACTAACTGGTAAACTTGATGAAATATTTAGCAGTAATTCAATACCGTGAAGTGTGCATCTTAAAAAAATTAGAAAAAGGTATTAGATGTAGGTATTAACATTTTTTTTTTTAATTTTATCTTCCATAAAATAAATAAATAAATTTTATCTTCCATTCTTTTTTTTAATTTTTATTTTATTAAAAATGTTTTAAAAACATATGCATGATAAAAGGTATCATGAACAAAGGTCTTCATGTTGTGGGGGGGGGGAGTACGTTATGAAAATATAGAACCAGTATTTACTGCTCGGAAACATATAATTAGATTAATTTCGACTAAAAATCGAATGGCAAAATTTTCCCCTTTTTAAGAAATTTAATGTTTTTCCCTTAGGTATTTACATGTTTATAAAGTTTTAAGGATCTTCTTTAATAGATATATAAAATAATAAAGTTAATAACGCAGAAAATATAAAAAATGTCATGCACAAAAGTCATTTTCACACTGTGTAAAACAAGAATTGAATTATATATTAACGTCTCTACATTTTTTTTTTATTACTAAAAAATGTATGACTCCGAAGAAATTTAGGCATAAAACTTAGTGCAAAACTATTTTCCTGATTATTTGAAGTAAATAATATAGAAAAACTGTTACTTGATTAATAAAATGCAATGTTTGAAGGAAATTATCGTGAAATAAGAAAATAAAGTTATAATAAAAGATGTGAATTATTCTGACAACAAAAATTAATTATTTTAATTTAAAAACTTTTTGTTATTTTAATGGTATCCCTAACATAGGATATTCTGAAGAGGAAACATAATTTCTCATATCAAGTGGTTTTTATATGGAACTAGCCCGTCGGGGAGGAACTCCTAGGATCCCTACGGCCCAGGTCGGCGGAAGTGAGCCTCGGGGCCGACCAAGGGCTTCCCAGGGCCGCACAGCCGCTCGGTTCGACATTCAGGGATCCCCACAGTGTTCGTCTCCCTCCTGGTTGTGAGCATAATACTGATAAATAACAGAGTATTTAGTCTTTACAGAAACCTGAAAAAAATAAACTAAATTACAAGACAGAATAGTAATAACTATGGTAAGTAAAGTACTTTTCGCGAGGAAAACTTCACAACTTATTTCTGTTGCCATGGTGACAGAAATTAATTTAATTATTCATTTTTTCTTCTTTAATGAATATCTTTAATTGACATGGCCTCAATCTATGATTTAAAATCTTCCTTGGAATAATATGAAGGTATCCTGGAAATTCGAAAGAGATCGGGTCGGTTCTTGCGTGATGCGTGAACAAACAAATAGACAAACTTTCCTCATATATATATATATATATATATATATATATATATATATATATATATATATATATGAGGAATATATCATATATATATATGTATATGAAGAGATAAGTATCACGTGATGGTGAAGAGGTAACAACTGAAAGCGAAGTATAGGGAACTACATTGACTGCTGCGGAGAAACTCAAATCTCATATCGTCCAATAAAATTGTGATTTACAAAGCTATCACGTATGATAGCTTTGATAGCTTTGATTGGTCGTAACCAATCTAGACTTACGGTGTTGAATTGAGGGGAACAACAAGTAATAGTAACGTAGACATCATACAACGCTTCCAAAACAAGGTAACGAGAACAATTGCAGAGGCGCCATGATTCACACGGAACGATAAGATTCACGTATATTTGGAGCTTCCGGCGGTTCGTGAGGTTGGGAGACAGCACAGTGTTAAATACTAACACGTTCTAGAAAATCACGTCAACCACATAGAAATCAATCTGCTTGATAACAGCGGAGACGTCTGAAGGTTGAAACGTCTTCTTGTGCTTGACATAGGGGCTATTGAATGATAGTTTGCAATTACTGTCGCCAAATCTAGCGATATTATTTTTGTTTACTTTTTACCTTTTAGTTCATAGCTGCAAGTTGTTTTGTTATTGTCAATTTCTTTATTGTTACGTGCTTTCGACTCACTATCGCTTGATTATTTGTTTGTTTTATCGACTATTTATTCGTTTACTGTTTGTTTTTGCGGATATAAAGTGCAGGTTCTTTTACTTCTTAGTTGGCTTTTAGTTATTTTACGTCAAGAACTTACATTTTACATACACTCACTTACGTTAACTTAAAAAACATCGCTTACTAATAACTTTTGTTAAGGATTGACTTACGGGAGTTTCTTAAAAACACTCTAACATGTGCTTATTATCAAATGACTTACTTATAGTCCTACTTAAGGAGCTGATTGTAAATATACTAGTTGCGCAACAAAAATAACATACAAAAAGATGTACAAGACAAACAAAATTTGAGAAATATATTAACATTAATCCATTCGAACCACCCTCGTAATATAAAAAAATTCACAGTATATATTATAATATAATAGTACAGAATTCATAAATCACGCCGACAACGTTTAGTAAAAAACTATGTTTCCTTAATGATAAGTGTAACGTAATTAGCCTATATGACTGGAAACTAAATAGACTATGGTTTTAATTGTTTCCCATTTTCATTTCACAATAAATAACATAAATATTCCCCAAACAATTAATGCAGGCATCAAATCGTTTCAACACATTCAGTGCAACTTTTCTTACAGTTGCTACAATTAATTTAAGATCCTATCTTCGATATTATTTTCAATTAATCAAAAGCGATTTGGTTGTTCTTAAAAACGGTATCTTTCAAATGATCACGTAAATAAAAATCTGGTGGTAAGAGATCCGGAACGGTGGAAACCATAGTCAACGGGAAATTATAGGACCACCGAAAAATTCAAGTAACAATTTCATAGTCGACTTAGCAGTGTGGTATAAAGCACTTCTTCCTGTAAACAGCATTTTCGATTCTCAGTTTCAGCTAAAGCTACGAAATTTGTAATACTTTCTTAATAATACTCAGGAGTTAATGCTACTATTAAAAAAAAAAACGGGTCCGACCCCTCTTCGTAGCGAAATTGTACTTCAAACACAAACATTTTTAAGATGGAATATTTTTTATGATAAGTGTAAGGATTCTAAGAACTTCATTTTCTGTTTTCTTGGCTACTAATGAATCCATAAATATTAAATGTGCAAACTATATTATTATTTCTGAAAGCAACCAGAAAAATGTAAAATGTATTATTTTTTACCAATTAAGAACTAGGTTAATTAATTAATTTCATTTATCATTTATGATTATAAAACTTATATGTTTTT
Organism: Lycorma delicatula; assembly: GCF_047948215.1. Lineage (NCBI taxonomy): Eukaryota > Metazoa > Arthropoda > Insecta > Hemiptera > Fulgoridae > Lycorma > Lycorma delicatula. The sequence goes on from NC_134455.1 coordinate 75,528,651, forward strand.
AATGTACGATTACATATTATATCATAAATCTTTATAATGTATTAAATATTTCATCTAAATAAAAAATAATATTCGAAACACGCGTACTACCTGGAATAAAATATTTTAACTACCTAAATTATTACATATATGTATATATATATTAGTATTACTTACATACAAAGTATACTAATTATAAGTCTAGTAGATATGGTTTTTTAATTGTATTAATCTCCTTAATATTCTTGTTAACACCTGACTATTTACAGAATGACTGGTGTGTCATATCAAGTCGCTTACAACCATTTATACAAAGGTACATTCAGAAAGAAAAGATGTTTATGTACCTAAATGTAGTTTATTATTTGAGAATAGTACGGAGTTATACGTTAGATCAAATTTGTTCTTTTACATTTCTTTTAGATTGTGCCTCTAGTAAAAATGATAATTTATTATAAACCTCATGATAAGTAATCGTTACTCCATATTTTATTAATATTTAACAAGGTCTGATAAAGAACCACTTTGTAATTAGAGCGCGCCCCCACCCTTTTCTTTTAGTTATGCATAAACAGAATTTTTACTTCCTGTACGAAGTACAAAAAGTATTGTAATCACGAATAATTTTCCATTTTAACTAGTTTTGGCATGACGTCTGTACAAACATACGTATATGTACGTATCGCACAGCTCAAAAACGATTAGCCTTAGAATGTTGAAATTTTGGATTTAGGACTGTTGTAACATCTAGTTGTGCATTTCCCATTTTGATTCCAATTGACTGTACCAAAAGTGATCATAAAAGCCCAAACTCCAAACAAATTTTAATTTTAGACTTTTTATTAACTGTAGTAATAAGCAATCATTGAGGGCTTTTCAACAATATATCATATGTGGTACTTATTTTCATTCGTTCCGAAGTTATAGTAAAATAAAATTTTAATTAACAAAATATTTGATTCTTAGTGTAAGGTACTAAGATTCGGTTCGAATCAGACTTCATCTCCCTTTTTTTAATTTAAAAATATTGATTTATTAATAATTCTTAATCACTCCTTGTAAAAAAAGTTTACGATGAATAATAATTTAATAACAAAAAAAAAACATGAAAAAATATCAGAAGTTATAAAAAATTTGTGTACTTTACATTAAAAAAAAATGTGTGTATGTAATTTAATATGAGTACAAGGAAGTCATGTTGTGTCCACATCAGATTTTTTAAAGTAATTTTCCTTAAAACAAAATTATTTTTTACATTTTATTATGAATCTTTTTTTGTTGTTTTAAAAAAAATGTTAAAAGAACTTTTTTAATTTTTCTACTTTTAAGTAATAATTAAATGAAATAGTTATAAAATTTTACAATAGGTATCTAAAAAGTATTGAGCCTTTTGCGCACTAGATAGCGTTTGCATATTCCGGCAAAAATCGAGGAAAGCCTGCATGTAAGCAGTCATGACATCGCAATTACCAAAACATCCATCACCAAACAGCGTTAGACCGTTTTGATAAAGCTGAATACAAAAAGAAGCTCGGCATTGTGTGACGCACGAAACCTCAAAAAAATTTACTCGATCGAATATCTTTCTGCGAATCTCTACTGAAACGTAACGAAATCAAGCCGTTCGTGTAGCGGTTGACCGCGAGTGATGAAAAGTGAATTATCTACCACAACATTGTGCAAAAAAGATCGTGGTCGTAGCGAGGAGAAGCTCCACGGTTTCTGGCAAAGCCCAGACTACCTGGAAAGTTATGCTGTGCATTTGGTGGGATTAGAAGGGCATCGAGCATCACGAGCTGCTGCCGCCAGGCAGAACGATAAACTCAGACCTATACTGTCGACCATTAGCGCGATTGCATCTAGCAATTTAAAAGAAACGACCTGAACTGGTTTCTTGAGGTGTCTCTGTTGCACGACATTGCGATTCGCGCTGGCGTCGAAGTGTCAATCGAACTTCATGCTGTTCTGGTATTTAGGTAGATCTCAACTGCGCTTTATATTGATTATGAATAATCAATCTTGCCGACTTGGCTTCTTTATCTCCATTTGTTTTATTTCTTGGCATTTTTGACGCGCTTTCTTTAATCGTTTCTTTCGCCGAGTTGCTGTCTCGTTTCTTCATCGTTGTAGAATTGCATTTGTTTAATTTTACTTTATTTGTTTTTTATTTCCTTTCCTATATGCTTGCCGAGATTCATTGTTTTTCGACATTTCTTTTAAACTAATTTCTGATATTATTCCATTATTTATTTTTTCCACAGAACTCAGTTGTTTGAAATTATATTTGAACAAATTAAATTCTCTAAGTTGTAAAATCTTCGTAAAGCGTTAATTTAATACCATTCTTTTTTTGCTTTTTTCTAGTTGTATAAATATTTAAAATGACAATTTTTTACTCTTAATTTTTTAATTCTTTGGCAAAAAAGAATTTAAATGCAGTTTTATTCTATATTATGACCTAGAGAATTAGCTCCCATTATTATAAATGATATCAGTTATTTGTATTTAACTCAGATGATTGGAGTACAAAAACTTTAAAAGGTAAACTTAAAAGTTATATTAGAATCCACTTCAACAACCATTTGATTTACTCATACTGAATCGACAGTCAAAATCAGTCGGATGATGGCTACATATATCCAATCAACAACCTTCCTCAAGATATTCCCCTTGTGTTATGTATAGACATTAATATACCTATATAAAATATAGAAATCTATGAAGTTAACAGTGGAATATTGTACTGCCACCCGACTTACGCCGCTGACTAAAATTTCACCATTGTATGAGGTCGGGAAATGGGTTTAATTAAAGTTGTAAGATTTGAGGACATGGTTGAACCATTGTTAATTAAAGAAAAGCATGTTAACAAAGTTGTACCGTTTTAAATTTTCTAAGAAAAAATGATTTATGCTACACTAAAATTTACGATTAGTACCTCAATATTAAATACATATCAATGAAGATTTAAATTTCCTCGAGCAATATGAATGCGGTACTGCAATAATAATACTAATTAAATTTTGAATATCAATGATTTTGAATCGATTCCTTTAATATCGAATAACTAAGATTATTTATTTTTTGTAATTTTATATAATTATTATTCAAGATTTTTTACTTTATACCTAATTAAAAACAACCTTTTTTTCATTGAAATTTGCGGTATGAAATAATTAATATGATATAGAAAAGTTAATAAAAGATGAAATGACACCTTAATTGTATAGTGTACAACTTCCATCATACATATTAAGTAGGAGGAAAAGTGTTTTCGTATTTTAACGCAAATTAAAAAAACGGTTTTCCTATATTTCAAATGAAATACATCAAACCAAATACATGTAGTCTTGATCTACCACGTTTTGCCAGTTTTGACGTAAAAACATAATCCCTTCACTGTGGAACTTCTGTGTTACTGTGATAAGTGATTTTTACATATCTCTTTTGAAGCCATCTTTATATCTGTAGACGAAACAAAATGGTAGTCTGACGGTGCAAAGTAAACACAATATGATAAATGCATCAAAATTTCCCAACCAAGCACTCTTAATCTTCGACGGATCGCCAATAAAGGAAAGGAATTATCGTGGTGTGACACGATAAATTTCTTATTATCATTTTGCTTTATCTCGATTTCTTAGAGAAATCTTTCCACTTGTTGACTGTAAAGTTTAGAATCAATCATTTGACGGTGGCAGCAGCTCATAGTGAACAATTTTTTTTTTCAAAACCATAGACATACAGCAATACTATACTTGGCTATCCTGTCTTAGCCATCGTTTGCGGAGTTTACTTTTCTTCAACCACTAAATTTTCCGTACAATATTATCATAAGGGATCCGTTTCTTACTTCTCGTAATGAGCTGTTTCAGAAATTATTTTATTTCTTATCCTTTTAGCTACGATTCGCAGATAAAATATTTGATCCGTTAAATTTTCATTTTTTAAATTATGTTGCACCCAAGCATCAAGTTTTTTGTACCCAGCCTTCATCACGTGTTTCAGTACTGTTTTGAGGTGGGTTACTAATGTCACACAACTCCTTATGTACTGGTCTTGTTCAATTTTATCAATGATTTCATCGATTTTTTCAGTTATTGGCCGACCAGAGAGAGATTCATTGATGGAATTATAATTTCCAGAAAACGCTTCAACCATCTTTGTGCCATACGCACTGATAGTGCATCATCTCCATAAAGGTCACACTTTTTTTAGCAGCCTGATCGAATTCTTCCTTTTTTTTGTAATAAAATTTTAAAATTTATTAATTTCTTCTTTATTTTTATTTATTTTCAAGGCGCAATAATTTTTAAATAAATTAATTAAAGTTTAAATAACCTTTACAAAATGCTCAGTGACATATCACCTTTAAAAAAAATTATATGTGGACACCACATGACTTCCTTGTACGACATGACTTCCTTGTATTTAATTACATATACGGATTTTTTAAAAGTGACAAGTACGTAAACTTTTCTCATTAATAACTTCTGATATTTTTTCTTACTTTTTTTTTATTGTTATTATTGAATTCTAATTTATCGTAATTTTTTTACAATCAGTAGTTAATAATTATAAATAAATCAAACATGAACTTTACTTATACAATTAACATTATTAACATTATTATAAAGAGGAAAAAATGTTAAAACCAAACAAAGAATAAAAAGATTAAGAGAGGATGATGAACATAAAGAGAGAGAAAATTTGAAAACAAGAGAACGTGTACACAAATTAAGATCAGATGAATTTCATCAAACCAAAGAGTGATTAAATGATCGGCAATAAAAAACAAATAAACGAAATGATGATCAACACCGACTTAGGGAGAACATTGCTCGACAATATCAGAAGAGTAATGAACTAAAAGATAAGAATTTTTTGGAATTTATTAAAGATGATGCATGTATGCCTCAGTGTACATGTTGTTCTTGTGAGGGTCTATTTTTCAGTCACTCTGTAATTAACTTTAATTAGATAAAATTAAACAGAAATTCGAGAATTGTGAAATAAAATTAAACAGAAATTAAACTAGAAAATCCAAAAATAATATGATTCAAAATTATTATATTCAATTAATAGTAAATAATCACATGTTTCCAACTCTATTACATATACACATATGTAATGCCTATTAAATTACATATACTCGTACACATTTTTAAAAGTACATAAAATTTTATTTCACTAACAACTTCTGATTTTTTTCACATTTTTTTTTCATTGAAAAAATTATAATTAATTAATTATAATTATAATTTATTTAATTTTTAAAAAAAAGTTAAAAAAATAAAAAAAGGAGATTAAAACCGATGTGCCTTCTCCTTATAGATCCAAATATTTCATTAATTAACATTTCATTTGGCTATAACTCTGGAATCAATGAAAATAAGTACCACTTATGATATATCGTTGAAAAGCTTTCAATGAGAACTTATTACTGTAGTTAAGAAAAAGTTCAAAATCCAATTTTATTTTTTGGACATTTTTGGTCGTCGGTTGCAATCAAAGGAAACAAGGAAGAATAAGGATGAAATTATTAGATGAGGTGAAGACTGGAAATAAGGGAACGAAGGAGAAGGCATTAGATAGAAATAACGGTAGCGTAAGGGATATGTCACTGGGCAAAACACCTTATAATGATGATAATTATGATTATAATAATGATATAGACAGCGAGGTAGAGATAAGAGACTAACTGACATGGTCAAAAATTATTTTCGGTTTGTGTGCCCATAGTAATTTCTTCAAACCTTACACTACAATAAATTATTTGATTTAAAAAAAAGCACCGGGAAAAATAATAATAAAAAAATCAGTTCTTTAATTGCAACTTCATTAAATAAACTCATATTAAGTATTAATAATTATTGTAATTAAAACTGTAGTTGCTTTAAATTTAGCAACGATTACCAAAAGTAAATTTTCCTTTCTGAGAGCAATGTTAAGTAGCTTTTTCTTGTTTTTGCATCTATGTATCACTACAAATTCCTTTGTAATTTTTAAAAACTGATCTATTTCAAAATAAGGTTTTCTTGAAATGATTTGTTAATTATTAAGGAAATTTAAAAAAAAAATAAAGTTACTCAAAATTTTATACCGATTCTGAATTAATTTTTCACTTCATTGAATATTGATATGAAATCATACAAAGGTAGTGATCAGCAATGATCACCGCTAAGTATTTTTTCGTCCATGCATTAAATTCTAATCTTATGTACAGATAATTATAAAATCATATTATACTTCTACAGCTTTTTAGTAACATTTATAATTCTTTTTATAAATTAATATTTTCATTTTAATTACGAAAAATAATTTACTTCATTGAAAAGATTGACTTTACAAAAAATACATTTTAAAGAAGCTTCTAATGAGATTTTACATTAGAATATAGGTAATAAGAAAAAGAAATAAGATGACAACAAAGTTTTCATACTTTCTTGGTGTTGGTTATTTATTCTTATACAGTGGAAAAATAATGATACATGAAAAAAGTACAAAAAATCTATATTTTTTACTTTAATCAACTACCGTCAGTATTATTTCCAAAGTATTTGCCTTTGAGCCATTTGAACTACTACTATTACTACTATTCTTAGGAAGACATAAAAAAAGTCAGTTAATAAATATGCAATAAATAAAATTATAGCTTTATTTGATCTTTGGAGAAAGGGAGAATTTGGGGACAAATATTTTTTTTAAATAGTAATATAACCACGTAAGCAAGTACTGTTATTTATATAAAATGGGGTTATGTTAGCAAAATATTTAGTAAATTAACATCAAAGAAACTATCCACCCCACCCCCTGGAGATATTGACCCCAAAATTTTACCATCCGGTGGTAAATTATGCTAAAGGTTTCAGCTCCGTAGGGGGTAAAACCCGCATAGTGACGATCTCGATCACTACACAACCCCCTCCGTTCCTATCTCTGATGGGCTTTACCGGAGGTCGTCTTTTAGACCCTCTAAACTCTGTTGACTACAACAGAGTGGCCTCCCGGTTTGACCTCTCTCAAGATGCCACCGGTGCAAATGCCTCGACAGACATTTCCATCAGTGTATTTACACAACCTACTATCGCCTTCGTATGGCCCTTTCAAGACCACTTAACATACAAACCTCAACTATCAAAAAACCGATTCGCGGAAGTGCAATCCCTGAACCTTCTTCTAACGCCGAAGGTTTCACACAAAACCTCTTCCTATATCTAACTACAGTAGACTATGAATTTTCTTAAGAATCAAGAAACAGATTTACAAATTTAATAAGCCTCCAGTGAAAACAATACCTTTTCTTCTCTTGTGTGGTCCGCTTTCGGGAGCAAGGCAATGTCTACTACACCCTCCCATACCACAGCTCCATCACAGAGTTCTCCACACATCCATGTCATCCTAACAGCGAATATCTTACTTAACCTGGCCTCGATGCCAAAACGTCTATCTTGGTCAAGTAAGCATCCAGGCTCGGCCCCTAGCCACGGTTTGCTATTCTATCTATAAATCTATAACACTATCAGACTCCCTCTGCCATTCTCCGCTGGACTAAGAATCTAAGGAAGTCAGCAACTATGTTTCATTCCCTTTCGATTTTTCAATTAATTTACAGATCAAAACCATAATTGATCCTCGCATACTCTCTAGCTGCTTTGGTACGTTCAGCTTCATACCTGGGGCAGACATATAAGGCATGGCACACTTCATTAATGGCCCTACACTCCGGACACAAGCCTGAATTAATCAAACCAGATTTGGCCAACCTATCTCGAAAAGCACCATTTCCAGAAATAAACTGTGTAATATGCCAATTGGGGGAAATCCACCTAACTACCTGCATACACTCTCATATCAGGAAAAATACCATGCGTACAACGGTCAACGGGCGATTCAGTCCATCTGACCTGCCATATGATGCCAGGGAAGTAAAATGATCAGAGGGATTTGAAACATAGTAATGGAGGAGATTGGAGAAAATTAAATGGATAGATAAAACAAAAAAAGAAAAAAAAGTAATGATTAAAATTAACGGGATATAGCTTAATCAGAACAATTTAAAATTTAGGGAAAGTTAAGTGGATGGGACATATGAAAGATTGATTAATACATCACTAGAAAGGTCAGATATAAAGAAGAGAGGTAGAAATAATTAAAAATTATAAGTAATCTAAAAGGAAAAGGGAGTAATCAAGAATTAAAATATTTAACTGGAATTAGTAGTAGTAATTTAACTGGAATTATGGACTAGGAAACGGGTTGTCCAAGGGATCTATCTCAGGGCCGATAACTATATGATATAATTTTTCATTATAAATTATAAGTACAATATTATTGTATTTTTTCTGCTGTGTGTCAATAATTTAATTACTAAATTATAACTTATAATGCAGAAAATAGATAAAAATTATAATTATTTTGTAACATTTATATTTTATTGATTTTATTTACTTGAAATTAACGTAAACAAAGTTGTGTTGAAATATTCAATTAAAAAAAAAAAAAAAAAAAAACATATGCATTCGCAATTTTATTTAAACTTCTAAACCGATAAATGTTTTAATTATTACATTACTACACAGATGTAAGTGTGAAACATCTATTTATGTAATACTAAAATAATTAAGCTCAGTTTAATATATTTATGTATTCATTGAATGCATTTGAAATTATAATCTTATTCCGTTACCTTTAGTCATGCAACTCTTTTTAAGTTGTTCAATTAGCGAATGAACTTTTACATCCGTTGCACTCCTTTATCGACCGACTGTACCAATCTCTTCCAATGTCGTGTCAAGGAAAACAGCGTTGGAATTTTTATTAGAGATTATCCTCTTAATTGCTCTTCTACCACTCCTTATTCAATTTTAGTCTATATATCTTTTAAATATGCATTCTGAACCAGATAATAAACGATGCAATCATAAAACTTGTGTAATTCACCTCTATTTACGAGGTGTTAGCTAAGTTTTTCAGTATTAAATGTTTTCAACTGATATAGATCCCGTTCAGCAAATTTATTTAGTGCCACATCGAAATTAAATTGATTTAAATTTTTATTTTTATTTATTAAAACGTTATATTATTAAAAATTCATTAAAATGTTTTGTAAATTTTTTCCCCTCATTAGAAGAAAGGAAAAGAGTACCTGAACATTTTTTACTTAAAATGTTAATCCTTACATAATTTTTACAAAAATATTTTTTTTTTGTTTCATTAATCTCACTGCACTTGTTAATTTATTTCTGTTTTACACTATTTTTTTAGTTTCAGTTGTCGCCTATTCACGATATCTCCGATATATATCGATATATCCATATCTCCGATTCACTAATCAACAAATAAAAGTTTTTATCGTGTATTTGGAATTGTACATGGTGATTTTAATCAATTTTGGGATGCTGAAATCAAAACTTATCTGAATTTGTGTAATACGTCGTTTTTTTTTTTTAGGCATGATTTATTTACCAATAAATGCATAATCACTGCGAAATCGATATTTAAAAAAATATATTATTTATGTGTATCCATTTAACTTTTTTTTTAAACTAACCAGATTTCTATTTATTCAAACACAGATAAATTGAAATACATTAATACAATTATAAATAACAATCTTCTAAGTCTAAATCATTGGAAATTTCTTTAAAAAACAGTTTTTAAAATGTTAAATCATTGGATTTGTCTTAACTTTTTTTTTAAATAAGTAAACTTTTTCGCTTGTACGATATTCCATCAGTTTCTCTAAACAAAACCCAACAATAGTCAGCCATCATTCCATGATTTCATCTCCCATGGTACGGATGCTCCATGGTTAGAGTATCTAAATCGAAATGCTCTCCTTGGTTATCGCTGAAAGAGCCCAAATTTTCGGGAAAAAAGTCTTGGTGGGAGTGTAGGAAATGAATTTTTAATGACATCCTAAACATATATCCTACAACTAATATCCTAAATGTTTGTAGTTTTCTGGAAACAGCTTATCAACAAAAAAACATAGATTTTATCTTTTCTGTTGCCTAAAAAACCACCAACAACATCTTTGAAGGACTTTCATGGAACTAGTTCACATTCGCTATGTTTATCGTCAAAATGTGAGTCCTTATGCAGTTTCTTGATTTGCAAATTTATACTATGAATATATTAACCCATAATATACTCTTCTTGGCCTTATCATCACTCAATTTAGAAAAACTTAAATGATTAAGTTTTTGTCTAATCCATCTTTGTCTAGTGCCTTTATGAAATTCTTAGTTTTATGTGAAGTGGTGGCAGTATGGTTTTATCATTTTCCTTTAATGACAAATTCTTTACATTTTTTTTCACCAGCCATAAAGTTTTGCCGCAATGGCCAGTTCTTTCCTTGGAAATAACTTTTTGCACCACGACTATCCCAAAAACAAGGAAAACAACATTTCGTAAACCCACCTTGTAAATCAAGAAGTAAAGCAACTTTCAGATCACAGCAAACTTGCCACAAATGCTCTTTGTATTTTATTGCTTCTAATATCGATGCCATAGTTACATATATTTTCTTCATGTCGACTGCATGAGTTAATGGAATGGATGGCAATTTATTACCACTATGCGATAAACCTACTTTCATGCTAACTTTAGAAAAGCCAATAATTTATTAAAGGCAAGATAATAATTTATTAAAGGTAGCCCGAAAACAGTTCTGTTGATCGTTGTTTTCTATATATTTTGATTATTGTTGTGTCTGTTGGTATTTTTTTAATATTCTTCAGTAAAATATAAGCAAATAGTAAAGTGAGAATTATTAATTTACTAAACATCGGATTTCATGATTCACATTTATTGGCACAAAAAAATGAGCTAATAACCCATTTTTCAAACTTGAAAACTCATTCTTCGTGGTATGTTTGAAAAGTAATGACACAACATGTCTGTAGCTCCGAATAGATTTTCGTTTCAAAGTAGGCAATCCTACGAAAAAGGGAGGTCCATGTAAAGAGAACAAGCATAGGTCAGTAGCTTGATTTATTACGTCAGAATCGTGTCTTAAGATGAACGTGGAAATTTCCGATCCCGCCAATCGTGAAGTGCGAGCCCTCATCCGATATCTCGAAATCGCTAAAAATGTGAAAAGTCTGCCAATATCCACTGCAAAATTGTTTTTGTTTACGGCTATGTGATAAAGTAACAGTGCTGTAGGGAGTGTAAAACATAGTAGAACAAATATTCACTATGAACAGAAGAACGGAAGACAGTAGATAGTAACAATGAGTTTATTGAGAAACTCGAACGGCTGATTCAAGAAGATCGCCCCTTGACTGTGGACGGTGAACTTCATGATATGTGTTCAAAAGTCGGTCAAACTGTACTGTATGAAAAGATAACAAACCGTTTGAATTTTTTTAAACTATTTGAGTACCGAAATTATTAACAGAGGAACACAAAAACAGATAGAGTTCGGGAGTTTCTTGACTATTATGAGCTCGAGGGTAAAGAATTATTCTATTGTATTCTGACTGGAGATAAAACCTATGCGGCGCACACACCAAAATTCAAAAGGTAATCTAGGCAGTGGTGACATACTGGTTTCCAGTCAGAAAAACATTCAAAACGCAACAATCTGTGAAAAAATCATGGCGACATTTTTCTGAGACTGAAAAAGAATTCTGATTATCGGATTCTTGACTTCAGGTCAATCCATAAATGCCTAGAGATACTGCGAGACCCTCCAAAAGCTACGTCGGGCCATTCTAAACAAAGGAAAGGGCAGCTGACAAAGTGAGTGTGTTGTGCGATATAACTCGGCACCATACCACACGCAAAACGGTCGATCTCCTCAACAGTTTTGGTCGGGGTATTCTGAACCATCCTGGCCATAATTTCGACCAAGTGACTTTTTTTATTTGCAGGCATTTGAAAGTCATATGGGCGAAAACGCTTTACATCTGGCGAAGAAGTGGAGAATGCCGTGTGTGATTGGGCAAAGGAGATGGCGGCAGGGACGTGTAATATTGAAATACGAAAGGTGATAACCCAGATGATCAGATGCTTAGATCTGAATGGCGGATATAGCAAATTAGTGGTATACTTGTGTAAGTAATATGTTATATAAGTTTCGTTAATAAATATTCATTTTTCGTTTTTTAGAAAATGTAATTTTACTTTCCGAACATATCTCGTAATATTTTAAGGAAGTCCCAAGAGATAATATATTTGAAACGATAATGTACGTAGGAAATAATGAATGAATAATTCAAATAATGATACAAATTTAATGTTTTATTAAGAAGTTTCAAAGCAAAAAAAAAACATAATTTAAAATTATAAGTTATTAATCCTTATTAACTATATAACTAATAAGCAGTAAATTATCACACTATTTAAAGTTCTTTCTGCCATTTCGTTTAAGTAAATTTAAGAAATCTTCTTTTTCAAAACCATTTTATAACTTTCCACATATTTTTCATAAAAATTATTAACAATATTTTTTTTTAAATATTACTGAATCTAATGAGTCTTCGTTTAACGTGTAAAAGTATATTCTCAAAAAAATTTCATTAATTATTTTTACTGATTTTATCTGTTTAATATTTTCACCCATTTTCTTTATTATTAATTTATAGACAATGTGTAATTTTTACCGTTACATATTATATTGTATAATTATATTTTGATAACATATAACGTATAATTTTTGTTACACTTACGGAATTAAAAAATATTTTAAAATCTAAAAAAAAATCTACGTTTTTTAATAACTAGTTTCATTATTTTAATGCTGTCGCAATCAAGAATTTTTATCTTTTTTTTTATTCATCAAAACAAACGCTTAGTTCCTTTTTTTTATGCGTGGAATATCACACCACAAACATTTCTGACGAGATCTTTATAATGTTTCATTTTGTACCGACTTGAATAAAATATTTTTTTAATTTTACTTTTCCGGATAGAGCGATAAATGCTGCTGTAGCAACTAATAGCTTTAACGGGAAGTACACAGATCGGTCAAAAAAACGTCTAAAGTTATTGGGTTTTTTAAGTTTTGCGCCTTAAGGAGACATTAAAAAAAATTTTAATAAAAAAAATATAGATTTAAATAAATTGTAAATAATCTGCGAAAAGAAAATTTATTCGAATGCTCTCAAATCCAAAAAATCTACTTTTTTCAGACGGACGTTTGTGCATATAAACGCACGCCATATATATATATATATATATATATATATATATATATATAAACGACTTGTATTTAGTCTTATAACTCTGGAAACCGTTGGCCGATTTTCTTCAATCTTGTAGAAAGTACTACCAAGTTAAAACATAAAAAAAGGTGAGGGAGTTTTTGTTGAAATAAAATATTATAAGTATACCGGGACACTTTAGTAATAAAAAAATTCTTACAAAAGTTGAAGTTTTTTTATGAAGATCAAAAATTTCCAAAAACTTATAATTCACCCAACTATCACAAGAATGGCTTTATATATTTTTCTTTTTTTAATTATAGCTTGTTTCAGAAAAGGAATTAACGTTAGCTTATTTATATTACCTATATTTTTATTAATATGTATTTATTTATATTTTTATTATCTATATTTTCTAAATTAATAGGCCTTCAAACAACTATAAAATGTTTTTTCCTATCCCACTCCATTGTTCTGTGGTAACAAAAACATTGTTTTAATAAAAAAAATATTAATTTATTTTAAATTTAAATCCATTTCGAGAGTTATCCGTTGCATTTAAGATGTAAAAACCTTAATTTTTTAGTAGCCCTTACTGTTATTTCTTGAAAATCCAAACATTAATTTTAATATTAATTATTTTTCTTGATTCTTAATCTAGTCCGATTAAAAAGTAATGAGAAAGTAAATGCTTGTATTCATTCTCAAAAAAAAATATGGCAAATATACATTCTAAGCTAGAATACTTAAAAATATATTTTTATAATAAAGAAGCTTTCCGGTGCCACCAGTTCACGAGGTTAAAAGATTAGCCTATTTATTAATATTACACTTGTATTCTCGGAAGTATTCTGTAAAACCAACAGCTCATTGCTAATGTAATTAATATTTAAATTAATTTTCTCTTAATCTATTAAATAATTTATAGATTTTTAGTATTTAAAAATAATTTAATTACAATTTATAAAATTTAATTTTCAATGTTAGTTGATTCTGCTTTCACTTTGTAAAAAATGTGTAGATTTTCAAATCGCGCTATGTTTGTACATCCAAATTTGATTATAATACATTTACATTTATATTTAGTTCCATCCATCATATCTTTGTTTTTAATTTTCTTCAATATTTAGATTTTATAGCGTTTTATTATGATAATTTAGTTTTTATGGAGTTAACGTTTATTGGAAATAGTTAACATTAGTTTTACTAATATACCCGCCTTAGTTTTTGAGCCCTATCGTGTGTGACGAAGCGGTAGCAGGGAAAACAAGTGCTTTTCCTAGTGCACTTGGTGATGGTTTAGCTTATCTCAATTTCTAAAAACATCAGCCAATTTCTAATACTCCATTTTTTACTATTTAATTGTTATTTGAAGAATACGACCATGTGTTAACTCGTACTCTATTACTCTATTATCATTTCCATCTTTCCGGTAAAAAAGGATGATTCGTGGGTTTGTTTGTTTGTTGTATGTCCTTACATTTTTATTTTAGCTGCTATTGGTGCAGAGCGGACCAATGGTGGTGCGCCGGGCGGCTGCGCGCAGCACACTAACGATTCATTCGTTCGAACGATTTATATTTCTTGATACGAACGATTTATCTAAAATTATATTTGTTTTTTGGGGATAAAAAAGGAAAACATTAGAGTAAGAGCTGTGTTAAAAAATTATAACATAAAAAACAGCTAAAAATGTTCAGGATTTTGAAGCTTTTCGTTGTAAAAGTTTTTGTTGTTGTTAGTACGCTAAATTCATTAACGTTATTTAGTTACAATTGGCAAAAACATTTAACAAAATCATGTGTAATAAAAAATAAACCATGTAACTTTTTTTCGGTGGGTCGTAGGCCCGCTTTTTTCCTAGGTTTCATTAATACACACATTATTACTTTATTTCATTACATTATTCATTATAGAGAACAATTTTTTTATTTAAAGAGCGCGTTATTGTGTTAATTAGTACTTTATTCTATGCAGAATTTATTTATTATTGGTTTAAACTTTAATTAATATTGATTTATATATTAATCTTTTCTCAAAAAAGTAAAAAATACTGATTCATTCTGAAAGAAGTAAAAGTATTGTTATTAAAAAGTACGAAAGAAAATCGAGAAAAGGAGCACATCTATATCCCGGTAGAAGAAATATAAAAAGGTCTGTACATCATTACACAGTTCATTATTGATAGTTAAGACAACCCGAAGAAA
Source organism: Lycorma delicatula (assembly GCF_047948215.1). NCBI lineage: Eukaryota > Metazoa > Arthropoda > Insecta > Hemiptera > Fulgoridae > Lycorma > Lycorma delicatula. The sequence goes on from NC_134455.1 coordinate 75,543,991, forward strand.
AAATAAAAATCTTTTAGAGACGTCCACCGAACAACGTTTAAATAATCCAGGGAAAGGAATATAAGTTTATAATTTTCAAACATAATAAACAGTCTACAAATTAAGACTATTTAAATTTTAAATGCCTTTTGTTTTATTCTTACAGTACACTTATTTTTTAAAAAATGCAAGAAAACAATGAACTACTTCAAGGCAAGACACAATTATGTTCAGGCAGAATTAATACAGTGAATATAGTAATACAAACGGTTTTTAAATTAATAATATGACCGGAGTATTGATGTACAAGTGTGAGTAGCATGACGTTATTCATTCCTCACTAGGCTTAAGAATTGATGAGGGGTTACTAGTCATCCGACGTTTTTAGAATGCAAAAATTAGTTTACTTTGATTATATCAGTAATAAATTGATATTAGCAATGTAAAATAATCTCTACAAAGAAATTTATTAAATTAATAATGTAGCACACTACATTATTAATTTAATAAATTTCTATTAATTAGTATTATTTTAATATTTACAAATTAAATAATATTTGCCATAATTTAAAATTAATATTTTATGATTAATTTATTTTTAATTAGATTTATTTTAATATTTTCAAAATTTTTAGTAGTTAATAAATAATATTCTGTCATTCATTAATAAATTTTATAGTACACAAAATTTTTTTTATTTCAAAATTATTAATTTAATTTGCAAAAGTGAAATAATTTATTTGGTAACAGGAGTGATTACAGTAAATGTTTTTAATTTCAGTAGTCACTATCACATCACCTTAAATTCGTAAGCGGAGTCACTGGTATGATAACTCCTTTGTATCTTAGATATATGATCCAGTTTTATTTAGAAAGGAATTTTTGTGGCATGGTTCCACCTTGATTGATACGTGAATACACAAAATTCACGTATTTGGTATACGGAAAATCCACATCAGTTGTACGAGTCTCCTCTGTACGTTCAAAAAGCGGGTTTGGTGTGCAATTTCAAGTAGGCGAATCTTCATGATATTCTTTCAGGGCACAGTGAAAAATGAACGCAACATACAGATGTTACAAAATTTTGTAAACACTTTACTTGCAGACCGGTTAGAATACACGTGGCTTCAGCAGGACAATGCTAGGGCTCATAAAGCCAGTAACACTATGACTTTCTTGGATCAGCTTTTTCATAGACAAGTGATTTCGAAGGAGTTGCGGCCCCATCGGTCTCTTGATTTATCCCCTCCAGAGTTTTTCTTGTGGAGATACATTAAGGATGCTCCTTACAGAACTCAACCTCTCATCATTTTCAAATTGCAGAGCGAAATTGAACGATGTGTCGCTGCAATTCCTCAAAAAATGTTAAAAATGTATTGTGAGAATTGCATAATGAAGGCCACTTTCAACAACTATTGTAACTTATTAATTTTCCCTTAAGGTTGCGTCTCTTTTTGAACAGTCCGTATTAAAACGTTTTGTTAAATATATCCAAATTGAGAAAATAAGCTTTAAAGTATATTATGGAAGAAGTTTATCAACTTAATCTAAGAAAGCACTCCTTTTTTCAGAAAATTTAGCTTATAATCAAATTAACATAAAGAAATCTAGGTTATTGGTAAAAGTTGTTTAAAATTAAAAGCTCTTAAGGTTCTTAAAAGCTCCTAAGGATCTATAACAAAAACGTTTAGATTAGAAAAGAATAAAAATGTCAAAAAATTACTAAAGTGTAACATCAGAAAAAAGGTAATTTCATAATTACCTTAATTGCAATTTTTTTAAATTAATAAATACATATATATATATGGTATACACCATGGTTAATATGGTATACACGAGTATACCATATTAACCTTAATTAACCTTATAGTATATTAATTGTATTTTAAAGATAACAAATTTTAAAATGATAACTAACTTCTAAGTTGTTCAATTATGATAAAGGTATTCAAACTTACATAACCTACTTTAAGGAACGTTTACTAAATTATTCTTTTTAATTGTAGAACTGTTTTATGTTTCCGAATAACACAACTTAAGACGTAACGTAAAGGTTACGTAGATAACTTTAAGAACATTTACTTAACTGTAAATGAAATTTAAAAAAAAAATTTCAATAATTACTTTTAAGAGTTCTTTTTTTTAATACCATAAAAGTTATTTATAATTTGAGCTTGATAATGAGTAAGGTCAACTTGAACTGGATCTCATAAATTATCTTGTACAACATAAGATGAATTTCAAGATCTCTTAATGTCTTCATTAACAGTTGGTGGTGAGAATTATAAAAAATTATTGTTTTTTTGTTTTTTTAAGATAAAGCTAACAAAATTTTGCTGAGTGTAATGAAAGTGTTTTTAGCCACATAAAAGCATTTTCAGTTAGATGCGAATAATTAATAGTTTTTGTTGCTAACTGAGAATACAACTGAATTTATTGCTGATATGGTATTCTTTTTTGATTTCTTTATACTTTCTCGCTTGTTATTTCTGTTTATATTCTCACTTTGTTTTTTATATTTTAACAAAGGAAGGGTTGTTAAAATATAACAAAGGAAAAGTAATTTTGTGGGTCAACAAATAATCCTAGTTGTTTTTTCTCATTATTTTAAGGTCCCTTGAGTTAAAAGAATTCAAAGTAACAAAATATTCTGTTCTAAGCACGATGCATGTTTGTTAATTTTCTATTTGAATTTATATTCATTCATTCTTAGTGTTCTGCCATTAGGTCAGGTTCTATAATGGCTGCTGTTCTAGACCTTGTTTTATCCTTTGTTAACCTTTTTGTTTCCATATTTTCCCTTTTCATCGATCATTTCAAAACTCTTCCTTTCCTTCCAATCACCAAGCCTTCTATCTCATCCACTAATAAACACCTTCTTCCCACACAATGACCTAGCCAGCTCCTTTTCCTATATTCAATCACATTTAGCATTTTAATTTTCTCGTCGATTCTCTTTAGTACTTCATCATTTGTTACATGGTCTTGCCACCTGGCAATTTGTTTCTTGTCTACCTTTCTCATCGTCCACGTTTCCACGTTTCAGACCCTTAGAACATCACACTCCAAATAAAACATTTCATTAATCTCTTCCTTAATGTTAAGTATAACTTTCCACACAACAGTCTTCTCTTCTGATTAAATGTCTGCTTACTTCTTGTTTTAATTTCTACTGTCTAAGTCAGGTCATCAGTTATAAAGCTTCCTAAGTACTTAAATTTCTTCATCTGCTCTAAAACTTCATTTCCTATCTCAACCTCAATCCTCTCCTCCTTTCCACCTAATACCACACAATGTGTCTTCTTTTTGTTTATTCTCATACCCTGACTTTCGCAAGCTTCATTTAAGTCACCAAGCATTTCATTTAGTTTACTTAGACTATCTGCCAGTGCCGCCATGTGATCAGAAAAACGTACACATTCTATTCTTCTTCCTCTGATCTTTATTCCTCTTTTTCCATTCAGAAACCATTTAATTATTTATTCCGTATACGAGTATATACTAAACAGTTTTGGTGATATGAAGTATTCCTGCCTCACTTCCCTTCCAATCCTATTCTTCCTGCCACTTCGTCTCCTACCACCACTTTTATTCTCAGATTATATTTCAGCTCTTTTATTAGGCGCCTCACTTTCCAGTCAACTCCCTTACTTTCCAAAATTAGCAGTAATTTATTCCATCTAACTCCGTGAAACGCCTTTCTAGGTCAACAAATGCAACATACACTCACTCTTCGCATCCTACGCATTTAACCATTAAGAAAAAAATAAAACTAAAAAACTAATAAGTTAAAGTCAAACGTCTTTCCAAAAATAAAAAAAATAGAACATTATAACTACAATAGAACATTATAACTACAATCAAATTTTAAAATTATTTTACGGACCAGAATCTTTAAAACTAAAAAGTAAAGGAGAAATAGAAAAATTTCCCCAAAAAAAGAAAGTGAAAAATTTTATGAAAACTAAGAATTCTTAAAACAGAATAAAACCTGGAGAATAAAATATATTTTACCACATACTTTAAAAAAAAAACAAAAAAACTTTAAATTATTTACGATACCTGATTATTAAATCATTATTAAAAAAACAAATACAGTTCCACTTTTAATGTTACCTCCCAGAAAACTAGATTCCTAGAATATTATTTTCGTTTAAAAAAATCAGAAATTTGTTTTTGAGTATATTTCTTTAAATTTCTTTTGATACAATATCCTGTTTCATTTCGTTTAACGTAAAGAAATATTAATTAAATTCACTGTTTGTATTACACAACTTTAATAATGAATCAACTAGTTTTTAACATTACTTTGTTTTGCAACCTCTTCTCCGATTTCTTCACTTCACTTGTCTTCCTCGCTACCAAAACAATCTTGTTGTACATCGCCAGCTAAATTTTCGTCTACGGTAGCCGCTATTTCTTCTTCCGTCTGAGCAGCATATCCATAATCATCTTCATTTTCATTTAATCATTCTCGTATGTCTTCCAAGTACATTCTTCTCTGGCGTTTTCTAAAATATTCCTGTACTCATCTTCTTCAATTTTTCTGAAGTCTTTTTCATGATTTTCATCTTTGAAATTGTTTTCCACGCGTTTGAAACTGTCGTAGTTTTTAACCTTCTTACTCGAAGCCCAATTGAATATGACTGTAATTTGATTGTAATTTTTCAAATTAATTAATTAATGTCCGCTCATCTCTCATGTCACCAAAGTCTGAATCGTTTTCGAATAATGAAACAATCTTAAAGCTGTTTCTTTTAATGTATAAACGTTTACAACTAAGAATAACGCCTTCATCCATTGGTTGCATCAACGTTGACGTATTCGGAGGTATAAACAAAAATTTAATTTTTCCACTACTACTCCGTAAAATGTCATCTGATGGACGACGCACTGGCGCGTTATCCAGTAATAGTAATACTTTAACTTCATCCTGACAGACGGCTTTTCCTTCCATTTGAAATTTGTGACAAATGGAATGGAATCTTCGTGAAATCATGATCTTAAAATTTTAGAGGTGAACCAAGCGTTTCTGCTGATTTTATAAATTGCTGGCAGGTTGTATATGTTAAATTTTTCATAGTTCTCGGATGTCTCGATTTTCCGACTGCTGTAGATTTAAGTTTGCGTTTGCACCAAAATTAGCACACAGTAATGGTGAGATTCTCATTTTATTAATTTTATGCCCAAGAGTACGTGTTTATTTTTGCTAGCATGATTATTATTTGGCATTACCTTCCGCGACAAACCGGTCTCGTCCGCCTAGTAGTTATGCAACTATTACAATTTATTATCACGAATTGCTTTTTTTTTAATTTTCTTAAAACAGAAGAACACTTTCATGATCTGAATTTAAACTTTTTCCGCATATCGTTCGGTTACATATTCTATGTTGATTTCGGAATCGAAGCAACCAATCGAAGCAGCCATAAAGTTTTCATTTTCAAATCTCTGAGCAGAACGTTTAGCAACAGCTTGCAGTTCTACTCCACGAATCGGGACATCAGCAGCTCGTTGTTTGTATTATGGCCCCAGTGGCCACAATGTTTTGGCTCCAGTTGTTCACAGTCGTTTGTTACTATCAACATCAAGTCTCTATTCAATGAAAAATTTGTAATGGCCGTCCGATTTTTCTTTAAGTCGAAGCAAGTCAAATTATTGTTCTCAAACTCGTTCAAAATACTTTGAAGTGAAAAACCGCTGCCAATAGGTTTTAAAACTTCAATCTTTTGTTCAATTGAGAGTAAATTATAAGGACCACTTTTACTCATTTTTAAAATGATAACGTGAAATCAAAAGCACACAGTCAAAATTAGCACAGTATAATATACTATAGCCTACTGTTTAACACAATAACATACGGTATTAACAAGACACAGTCAAAACCAAAACACATGCATTATTGCACACAGTATTTATAAACTACTGGAAGGAAAGTATAAGTGTTGGAAGGAAACTGTTGGTTTGAAAGTCTACACAAAACTCTATCTTCGTCTTCAGTACGTAGAATGGTTAATCGATGACTCATATCCGCTACGACATAAAGCTGCAAGGCATACAATCATACAGAGACTGTATATAAATACAGATACTGTTCATTTAAAAAGAAACCCTCTCAGGAAATAATTAATCATATTTTGTCCAAATACTGAATACAATTCAGATTTATACTACACATTTTTGCTTACTTAAGTTGAGTCTAAACTTCTCCAAAAAATTTAAAAAATCATTAAAACAGTTTTCTTTTTTAAAAAATAATAATTTATGTACAGTACGAATTACGGAAGTTCTGTATTAGTGAAGTTTTAGTGTGTATATATACGGGTAGTCCATTTAAATTAAGACACACCTATATCTCAAAAACTACACATTTTAGGAAAAAATGTTTCCTATTAAAGTTCTCCCATTTCAAGGGGAAAATACGTTCACAACCTATGTTGTCCTTTTTAAGATCAAATAAGGGTCATTTCAAGGACAACTTAATTTTTTTAAATAAAAACCTATATTATTTATTGTGGAATCGAATTCTTTGTAAAAAAAATAATAAAATTCCATTTCAGACTTTTTCTAAAATCGATTGTATTGTAGTTAATCATCTTCAAAAATGTTGTAAGCCTATAAATTGGTATTTTCAGTTTCATTAGGTTTGACCCAGCTGACAAATTACATCCAGCTGATTTACATATATATATATATATATATATATGTAAATATGACCGGACGCAGTAGCGATTTCCAAGTATTTTGGAAATCCGCAAAAAACTTGAAAGAAAACAAAACTCTAAAGAGTAAATATTAAGGAAATATTTGGGGAAAACGGTTAAAAGTTTCTATTCAAAAATCAAAAAAAGCGTAATTAATATGCAGTGAAAAGAAAAAAGAGCACAGTGAGAAGATGAAGGAACATTGGAAAAAGAGAAAAGACAAAATAAGTTTTAACGCGGTCTACAGTAGCAAAATTGAAAAAAATAGCTTTTTCACTTCTCTTATAAATTACGAAGATTTGAATTTTTTACCGTATCAAAGGTACTTAGGTGTTAATAATTTAAAGCGGACTTCAAAAATCTAAAATTTTAAAAAGAATAAAAAGTATCGCTTTTCACATTTTGATGATTAATTTTGAAAGAATTTTTTTTATGTTATTTTATTTTAGAATTTTTTAATGTTATTTACATTATTATGGGATTACACTATAAATTTAACATAATTGAATAATTTTCTAGTCTTTTATTTTATTAAGTTTAGAGAATTGAAAATAAAAATGATTTGTTGTTTTAATTTTTCTTCAATATTCTTTCGTACCATAAAAAGTTTTGGCATTGATAAAACATTTATGGAAAGACAAAAGAAATATTTGTATACGGCGTAAAGAAGAAGAAAATCAGAAAGTGAATATGAAACCAGAAAATTGGATTAAACGAAATGTAATTCTGTTAATCTAATTAATTGATATAAAAAACTATTTGTTTTTTCGTCTGTCAAATGCTTAAAACTTAAATAAAATTTCAGTTATTTAATATCGTATATATAGACAAATATATTTGAATGCCAACATTTATGAGTAGAAATACCTGAATATTTTTTGGAAGAATTTAAAAGAAGAAAAATAAATTTATTACGTGTGATGTTATGATTTATAGTTAGTGTAGAACATAAAACAAAACTTAATTTAGTATAATTTGAAAATACGAATGCTACGTAAAAGTGTTGAGGTGAATTAACACTTGTTCGCGCTGGAGATCCACATGTTAAATCAGTGCGGAGCGCGTGCGACGTACACAGTCTGGCTCGAGTACCGAGGAAGCACTTGTTCGGTTCCGCATTGCTTACATAGTGACCGACTCCCATTAACCTACTGCGACTGCGGCGGCCCGGCCTTCTGGCTTTGGCTCTTGCTTTAGAACAAACTATTCAGTGAAAAAATTTATCATATGCAATTCTTCACATTTTTTTAAACTAACGTCATCAGTTATTTATCAATCAGAGCTACCTTATAGTAACAATATATATATAAAACCGAATTCAGTAAAATGAAAAATAAATAAGTAAACATTAATGTATTAAGAATCATTTCATTTGCGTTATTACGATTACTTTTATTTCTAATATAAAGTAGCAACAGATTTATTTAAATACAAACTATTTTGAATGCAAAATAATGTTTTAGAATGCTTAAATCCATTTCTAAAATTTGAACAAAAAAGTATAAGTCCAAAAAAGGTGTTTTAAAAAGCAAACAATTGAATAGATAATTATATCCTGTAAGTCAAGACTAACATATAGTAGTAATATAGATTAAGTACTAAATATTTAAAGCAAACTTTTTTGTTTAGATTTGTTTTTGAATTGATTTTTTTTGTTTTTTATGAGTAAAATTAAAACTACGTTTTTGGAAAGTACTTTTTCGTTTGCATTTCATTAAAGAAATAGTCTTGTTTGTGGTTCATCTATGCATTATTAAGAGTATAGTATTCAAACAAATTTGGAAAAGCTATACCATTCTAACCAATTGCCTCAAAAACAAACCATTAGTGTAAATTTAAACGTACTAGCTTTAATTTAATCTTTCGTTGTTATCGTTAAGTCACCAGCCACTGGATATGTGACTACGTAATGTTAGTTCAAATATAGATCTTATTTACTTATTCTTCAATTATCTTGCTGAACAGATTGTAAAGTTTCTGTGTCGTTATAATAAAAAAAAGTAATCTTGGAAAAAAAAATTCTAATTATTAGAATTCAAAAGATCAACCAAAAATTAGGGTAAAGAAATTTATTAAATTGCAGGTTTTTATAAAGCGATTTAAAATTTGAATGCGATTTGATAGTGCCTAATACTTAACACTAATTTCTTACTTCTTATCTTATCCTCTGATACGTGTCGCAATCTAGTGAAATCTGAATTAAGTTCTGTAGATGTAAGCAAGCAGTGTGAGCTAGAGGTGGCTCCGCATACTTTACGAGGTGTTACTTTTTAGAGATGTTACGTATACTTTATAACATATTAATAAGTTATTCTCCTTTTTATTTTTAATAAATTTACAAAGACTGGATTTATGTGCTACCTTTTTTGTTACCATTTATCATTAAAAAAATTATGTTCATAATTTATTTTTATTTTCTGATACATATTATTTTAACACTACATTTACACATCATTGCTTTTTGTACAATGTTTACAAGGTACAACTATATTTTTGAATTCAGTTTTTCACTTTATCAAATATCGTCCCATTATTTAAATTCATATTTATCTGAAGATAAATTAGAAGTAACACACTGTTCTTTTTTCCTTCATTCTACACTTCAGTTAATTCAACATTTTGTATTATCAGTTTGGTAAGCTTACCAATTCACCCCTGTATACTTGAAAAAAGATAATTGCACTCTTATTTGAAATGAATTTCATATTTTATTATAACGAGAATATTAAATTAAATTAATCATTTTTATGAAAATATTTTGAAAAATATGATTTAATATAAATAAGATAATCAAAACTTAAATAAATAATTGATATTGTAACAGAACTAGTATAACAGACCAGGTAAACAGATTTCTTCTAATTAAAAAGAAAGAGAGAGAAAACAATCATGAAAAGAAGAATCCAGAAGGAACTAAAAGGGATCTTTTTTGTAAAGTAACGGGTCCGTTTAAAAATCTGTTCTCTGGAATACAGATAATGGCACCTCGAAAAGCTGTTATTCAACCAAAAGGATTACCGGACCGGAATTATAGAAAACCGTAAGGGCATGGACGATGAAAATTATTACGCTTCAACAATTAAAGGGATGAGGCGGGTACTGGTTCGGCAGGCAAGGGACATAAAATACTGCTCGGGAACAACGGAGAGAGTCAGTAGTTCTGCAAGACCGTGCTCGGAACAATCGTGATAACAAGCGATAAAGTGATAGGTTTGCAAGCTCGAGTTCAATGCGGTTACGGTTAAGGTGATATCAGTAAGCGCAAGGTAACAACGAGTGAAGAGTACATCAAACGTATTCCAGCGTGGAAAGTGGATGAATGCAGGAACAAGTTCGATGAGTTATTGGTAATAGTGAAAGTGACAGTATTTTAATTCATAAAATGTAGTGTAGTTCTGTTGTAAACAGTAAAAGTATCGGTGGGGCCCCCAACCGCTACTGCTGTGGTGAAGGCGGAGGAACGATCATACGCGGACTTTCTCCGAACGGTTCGAGATACTGTCGTCGGATGAGGTAAACATTTTGTCGGCGCGCAGAAGTCAGGAAAAGGACCTTCACATACGGGTCCAAGACAAAGGAGATGTGGCTACCACGTTAAAGCAACAAATATTGTATAAGTTTGAACCACCAAGGTCGTGGTGGGTAGGGGCGTTTGGCGGTTACACTTACTCATTAAGAACGTTGACGCCCTTACCTCAGAGAAGGATTTGATAAAAGAGATGCGCAAGGCTGTTGCTGATCGGTTACCATCGATGTCCTCTCCCTGAGAGTGTCATATTGCGAAACAAAAGTGGCAACGGTGGCGTTCTTTCCTCTGCTGGCAACAGAATTAGTGAAGGTTGGCCGAATTAGAGTCGCGTGGGTGTTTTGTCGGGTGTCCGTCCAGGAAGTCCGACGAAGAATGCTGCTGTCGATGATGAGGTTTAGGGCACCGGGAGGGGACCTGTGGCGGTCCTGACAAAAGGGAGCGATGTTTCAATTGTGGAGCTGAGGGGCGTCTTCGTAAGGACTGTCCAACGGAAGCTAAGTGTTCACACTGCAATGCCCGTGGGCACGCTATTGGGGGCCGTGGCTGCAGGGCCGGCACCCGGAAATGAATCCCCCCCGTCCAGGAGGGGCGGGCCGGTTAGGTGTTCCACCCTCAATGATTGGGCGGGGACAACCATGTGGCTTCGGATTTTGGGAGGTAAAGTAAGACCGCAGTCCTAATGGAGAATCCCTCCGAGGGTTCCTTACTAGAGGCAAGGCGTAAAGACTGAAGTTCCGGCGAAGGAACCCCTTGTGGTCCCCTCATTAGAGGCATGGAATATCAACAAAAGACAGAGTCCCGGCTGTATGAAGAGAAGATTAGTTCTCGACAAGGCAGTTTGAGGCGAAGGCACCCCCTGGAGCTGTGTTAAGGGGTTAGTCGGGTGTTCGGTTGCAGGGAAGGGATAAGAAATGATGCACTCACAAAAAAAGCAAAAAATTGAATTGTGTGTACGTTAAACTTTTCTAGTGTTATCCTGTTGTTAATGCAATATAAGGTTCTAGCGGTCATTATAACGTTATAGTAAATTGGACTGTATTCTGGTTTTTATAATTTAACTGTCATTAAACAAATCTTGTCCTTTTTAAAAAAATTACTACTTTGTGGGTTTTATAAACGAATTGTCATTATTACTATTATTTTTTTTTCTTATTATATATATTAAATATCTCTCAATGTTCTTGTCGAACCACTAACACGTAACAATATGAAAAGAAAATTTGTATGATTCCGATAAGAATTATATGAATTTATCACACATATATATATATATATATATATATATATATATATATATATATATATTTCTGTTGTAAAACAAGATAAATTAGTAAAAAAGATTATCTATAAATTTTCAACGTGTGGTGGGGTGTTTTGCATATGCTTAATGTCTAAAGACCGCTTGACCGGATTAAGCTGAAACTTGAAACTTAACCAAGGGTCATTACTCGATTTATTTTCGTGCCTACAAAAGCAACAACTCCTTTTTCTTAAATTATATTAGCTTGTCCTTCCAAAATAAAAAAATAGAACGACCAGGTTCATCCTAAAAATACTTGTAAACAATTTTAAATACGAAAAATTGCAACTTCAACAAAAGTTTTAGTATTGCTTAGTGGAAAATATTTTTTTTTCTTTTCTGAAGTATAGTTTTATTCAAAAGTAGCTTTTTCATTATATTTTTTCGTTATATTTTAATGGCCCGAAGAAAAAACATTGTGTAGAGTTGGGTGGAGCCCTTTTTCAAGTGTCAAAAAGTCATTTGTTTATAAGTCGGAACAAATGAATCATGATTGACCCGATTAAATATGCATAAGATAAAATACATACATGAAGCTAAAGGATTTCAAACGATAAGAACCACATAGAAAGACACTGCACAATTCTGTTTTTTTTTGTTTTTTTTTTTTTTAAATAAAAACACTGACTGGAAAATAACTGGCAAATTATACTGAGCAACTTTATATCGAACCGCTAAAGACGACAGCGGCCTAGTTCCAACATGTAATATTTTATGAATGAAATAAAAAATTAAAATAAGTTAAATTCAGTGTTTACATTAGCAGTTTACATATTTACCGTATTTTTACAAAAAATGTTCGAAGAAAGCGCCCTACACAGCGATGGACTTTTGTGCTTGAGAGATCATACCGAAAATCACGTGATACAAAACGTTGTTGTCAATGCCATTGATTTGTTGTTAAATTTCGTCTTGGTTTCATCCATAGTGAAGGGATTCGACCCATAAACTATTTTTTAAATAATCCTAAAGGAAAAAATCGTAACTAATAAATCTGGGGAACGCAGAGACCAATGGCCTCTGCTGACTGTTCTCTCTTCTGTAAACGATGCATGATCGCTCGCTAGCGAATTGCTTGATGAGTTATATATTGGTCCGTCTTGTTGGAAGAAGTCGTATTCTCTTTCGCCATTTGTTAACTGAACGTGGAATTCTTTGAAAATTGTACTGTTTACTTCTACATTAACAGACCGGTGAAAAAGAATTGGTCTCCCATATACAATTACCAGAAAAAAATCACTTAGAATTCTAAGTGAAACGTTATGTATTTAATTCATAAGTTTCTATAGTTGACTGGTTAATCCAAGAAATTAATAAAGGTAATATGTAAAAATATCATTCAGATCACTTATTTAAGTGATCTGAATGATATTTTTTATAATTATGATTCATTTAATGATATTATTAATTACTGTTTAACGTAAACAAATGTGTCTAGACAAATCCATTATTAGATGAGCAGAAATGCTTAACGAGTAATTTATCCTATTCAGTGATGGATCCAGGGGGAGCCATACCTCCCCCAAGGCCTGAAGGCCTTGCATTTTGGAAACCCAGTTAAAAAGAATTGAAACACTTTACCCCAGTACTGTATTGTCAAAATAATCGGTTGCAAATCCGTAATTAACGTGAATATATTTTACTTAATAGGTAATTAAGACAGGCTGACGTCACTTGATCTAATGCATAACCTTAACCATAAGGACAGGCAAATTGATATAGATCACGTTATCGATCGGTTTGCTAAGATAACGTAAATCGAGATGAATTTTTTTGTAAATAAATTATTGTTTGAAATAAAACGTGTAAAATTTTGGATTGTAATGGATTAGTAATTATAAATACTGAAATGAATGAACAAATAAAAATCAAATTAATTTAAATTTTCATCTTATTACTTTTTATCCCATCTTATATTATTACATAATTTTGACTGTTTGCATGGCAGTTTTGATTAAAGTTGTTAGGACTATACAGTCCGAGCTTAAAGTTAATTTAGCTTCTGGAATCCCCGTGAGGGTCATTTCGAATAACTTACAGCTTAATTTTTATAAAGAGAAATAAAATTGAAGAAACTTGAACACTTTTTTTGGATTTGCCGAAACCTCCCTTTCTGCGTCTTTTACAGTAATAATAATGATTGATTAAACGAATTTTTGTGTTTAAAAGTAGTTCACGATATAGAATATATCCAATACAAATGTATGAAATATATATCCAACCCAATAAGAGAGAGTAGGAAAATGTGATCCCCTCCCCCCAATGGCCCCCAAATTCAGTTGCTGGATCCACCCCTTAATGTATTGCATCATTTTCGTATAATAATATTTTTATCACAGATAAATCATTCTATAAGATAATTTACATGAATTTCTTGAATGAAACTTAGACAAAAAAACTGAATTCTATTTTTACATTTAATTTAAAAAGATAAGATAACACTATTTTTGAGCCGTAATAGATGAATGAAACAATTTTTTCATATCAAATAAACCTGTAAAACCATATATACAATTAAACATACGTCTCTAAACTCTTAAGCTGCTTTTATTATCATTAAAAAAACGAAAGAAAAATCCCTCATTATTATGTTACTCCATTACCTCAATGTTTTGTTGTTTCTTTTTTCTTGATTAAGGTATTAACAATAATTATAGGTTAACGGCTAAAAATACTTTAACAGAGTTTACTGAATAAATTACCTTTGATTAAATTTAGTAATTTACATCTTATTTCTTCATGAGATGTATTTATCAGTGAACTATTTTTGTAAAAAAATAAATTTTTATATTTATCAGTTAGTTATAAATCAATACAACAATAATTTAAACCCGGCCTCATTTTGGTGATAACTTTCTTTATTATAGTATATATTTAGGACACATTTAGTATAATATTTCAGTTTTATCAAAAATAAAATTTGAAGCAACTTTCATTTTCAAAAGAGCAAGCGAATTTCATCTTCATATTAGAAAAAGTATTTTTATGATTTATTAGCTGAGAATGAACTTTGACAAAAAAAAATACAAAATGTATTAAAGCAAATTATTTTCATTGACTTTTGGAAATTTCAAACAAGGTTTCTTTCCTCATTTGCGAGTAGTCGTTTTATTTTTTATTTATTTGCTGGGGTATGTATACCTGTAAAATATTTCAAGGCCGTGGCGTAAAACAAACAAGATTTAAAACCTAACAAATAAGTAGTGGTGCCGTAGGAGTACTGGGTAATCTATTTTGTATTACTATATATATATATATGTTGTGGGGGAATTAAAAAATCAGGTTTATTGCAATGCGCCCGGCTAGTTGGAAAATGAAAATAGTATATTTGTATTATTGCTTATAAATACAAATTATAATCTAATCAAATTTAATCTACGGCTCGTTAACCTTGACTAGCGAACGTAGGTTAAGTATGGTTAGATTATATTATTAGCCGGTAATTTTTTAATTAGCCGGGCGCATCGCAATAAGCCTGAAATTTCAATTATCCTACGATATATATACACATATTCATACGAGTACACCCTGGCATTACAGTACAGCCAATGGCACTGAGTCTTTTTTACTCTTATTTCACAGTTATGAGACCCTTAATATAGTTTGAATATGATTATTAAAGAATAATGGTCACTGCTGATATTATTTTGACTAATTTTACTAACAAAATTAAAAAAACATTAAGAAAAAAATTCTTATAAATCAAAGTGTTAAGCGTTAATAATTTCTTTTCAAAATTTATATTCTACTACCCCAGTTATAACAATTTAAAACGGGGTATATAGACGAATAATAAAGCAACTACTCGATTAATGAATGCTATTATTATTTTAACTTGTTCCATTTATAAAATACGTTAATAGTTTTACTAAGCAGTCAGCAGCGATGAGTTCAGCACTTTATTATGTCCAGTGGTCAAAGCGGCTACACAATCACCCCTACCAACTAGCCACACGCAGCGGTCCACTGGTGCAACGGGACAACCGGTTCCAGCCTGACCTTCCATCACAGTCCAAGATGAATTTGGTATGTCCTACCCAACCCTCTGGTCTCACGGCCTACACAACAACGCCAGCGGCGGCGTCTTTATCGCTTAAGTCTTTTTTTTTAAACAAACGAATTCTGGAGTAAGTAGATGTATTACATACTTGTATCGAATAACTGCATTAAAATCGTTTTACGTTATTACTATTTTTACTTAAAGATCTTGCCGATTTTTTTTCTATTAAATGAAAGTATCATGGAGCTATGATGAAACTAAAAATACACAAATTATTTTTAAAAAACACTTTATTAATTTCTTGTCATGATTGTATAATGTACACATTAACAATTTTAAGAAAATATAACATTTTTATATTAATCATGACTTTATAAAAGTTGTTGAGTACGAAAAGATTTAATATTTTTATTTACTTTTCGTTGCTTTTTCCTAGATATCTTTAGAATTAGTAAAAATATTACAGAGATATGGGCATAAAATGGGGGAAAAAATCAATCGATTACCATTATTTTATTTCTATTTCTCTGCAAAAGTTATTTAATTTAATGAACACGCATTGAAAAATTTATTTTTTATTTTAATCTCATAAAAACCAATTTTCAAATACTAGATGAATTTTGTTTTTCAGAAGACTGAAACCTTTTTTTTAGGTTTTTAATTATTTGTGTTATAATATCCCTCTCTCTCTCTCTTTTCTTCTGTTTAGCCTCCAGAACCACTGTAAGGTATAACTACAGAGGATGATGTGTATGATTGTAAATGAAATGTAGTCTTGTACAGTCTCAGATTGACCATTCCTGAGATGTGTGGTTAATTGAAAACCCAACCACTAAAGAGCACGGTATCTACAATCTAGTATTCAAACCCATATAAAAGTATCTCCTTTACTAGGATTTGAACTTTAGAACTCTCGACTTCGAAATCAGCTGATTTGTGATGACGAGTTCACCACTAGACCAACACGGTGGGGTTAAAATACCTGACAAAGAGTTACTACCCTTACCCGGAAAAGCTGGGAAAGTTACCTGGAAAAAAATCGAATTTTTTTTTTTTTTAATTTTGATGATTGACCTTTCCTTCCATGTACAATAGTTACCCATTGATTAGGAAAAATTTGAATATAAATAAAAAGTATATAAGACTTTTAAGACATTGAAATATGTAAAAAAGTATTTTATTCTTTTAAGTAAAATTTTTACACACGAAAACCGTGGTAACTGTATTCTTGTCTAATTGCAACCAAAATTAAATGGTTTCAGTAACCCATATTCAGATATCATTGAACAAAATTTCATGAAAGTCTTTTCATCCAGTCTGAAGAAATCAAGCAAACTGATTACTGATGAAAACCAGCAAAAGAATTTTGCCTATTATCCCCTGAACCCTGAATGAAGTTGCTCAAACATAAAACCAAAGTGACATGATAATCTAATGGAATCATCTAATTAGTACACTAATATAGCTTTGAATTCAGAAACGAAAAAAGAAAACATGATCCTCCACCCCTTTATGGGGGTTTGAAAAAGATCAGATACTATCAGTTTTATAATAGCTATTTAAGGAGCATTAAATTATCTGAAAAAATTTACCTACGCTTTGACTAAAATTTTTAAGTACAGGACCTATAAACTTAGTATTTTCCTGTCCCCTTGGTCAATAGTGACCAAAATTAAATGCTATCAATTCCTCTTATACAGAAACGGTAGTGTCATTTCATCCAAATCGTTAACATGTGTATATACGGTCATATCTTATGATTTATTAAAATAATTTGAATTCTTACAATTTATCTTAATGAATTGTATTTATCTTAAATTAAATTATCTAAATTATTTAAATTAAATTAAATTATCTTAATTGTATTTATCTTAATCAATTTATCTTTTTCAGAGTTCCATCTATGAAATATATCTATAACTGACTATAGATACAGATAACTAAAGATGCACTAGCACTAACCATGCCAGTTCATCTGACTTCAGGACAGTGATGGAACTATAACACTGCGCAATCCTGCAATGTTAGTAGTAGGGGGGCAAAATCAAAAAGAGCCCAAAATTTTGTTAAAATTATATCTAATTTAAATTAAATTAAAAATACCCTAACAAAAAGTATTTTTTTGTTCACATTTTACACAGGGCAGGCCTCCATTAGCTACAAAGTTAAATAGTTAAAGTATATAAAAATTTTGCTATTTATTTTCTTGTAGAATAATTACAAGCCGCCCTATAGTAACGACATCTTACATTTTCTTTTGTTACTTTTGGATAAGGATAATGTATAAGATGTCCTCCTGGCGGTACCAGTGGCTATATATAGCTGTTGTTTTCTATAGTTATATGTTATAGGTAAGATTGAGATAGGCATATATGTAAACAGCTACTTCGTATGGAAGTGTTAAATGTTATAAATACTAAAATTATTATTATTTATATTGTAATATTTATTTTTATAATAATTATATGTATTACAAATATTGTGAACTAAAATATTACAAAAAAAATTTATCTAAGTATCTAGTGGTATCTTTATATTCCATTTCAACATCAGTGCAGTTATTATGAACATGTAGTGTTATGATTATAAATTCTAAGGGGTAAAGATGGAAAAAAATTAAGTAGTACTAAGTGCAGCTAAATGAAGAAAATTAAGAAGAGAGCAAGTGTGCTTATCTAAAGTAGCAAAATTAACAAATTTCCTAAAACCTGTTACAATGAAGCCAGAAAACCAAAACAGTCTACATATAAAGAAACGCTGCACAATAACAATAATGATAATAAAGACGAAAATAGAATTCCAGGATGTTCAAACATAAAGAAAAATACAATCACATTTGCTGAAGTTTAAGATACTGAAATTGAGAGTGCTGCATCATTTTTAACTGATATTGTGAATTTTCAAAATAAAATGTTGACAGACAATATGAAAAAGTCATTATATTATCTGACTCATGTAGACCTCAAGAATCATTCCAAGTAAGATCAAATCATTCATTGGATCTCATTCAGAGATTTTTTATAAAACTTCAACAAAGTACGGACTAATTGAAAGGATGTGGCTGTGTTATTCTCCTAAATTAGATGCAGTATATTGCAAACTTTATTGGTTGATTTTAAAAGAAATGAATGATAATTGGTGAACACAAGCCATTAGAGATTGTAAAGGTCTTTCCAAAAGATACCACTACATGAAAGTAGTAAAAGGCATGTGCATTGTTGTTAGATATATAAAAATGGAAAAATAGTGAAACAATCGATAAAAATTCAGAAGAGCAGATACAATATGAATCCAATTTTTGGGTCCAAGTTTTAAAACAACACAGCATTAGCCCTTTCTGAAAACTCTTTGGCATTTTGTGGTCGTTATGAAATGTTCAAAGTACATAATGGTAATTTTTTGACACAAGTATAACTTTTATCAAAATATGATAATGTTTTGAGGCAAGTTATAGAAAAACCACATGGAACTATCAAATATTTAAGTCACCAAATTCAAGATGAATTTTAAACATTCTGAAATGTGAAACATTTCATTTGAAAACAATTCTAATATTTGATACCATTAATGCTCCTTTTTTTACGATTACAATGGATACAATACAAGATATAACAAAAAAGATCAACTCAGTCTAATATTTAGAGTCATAAAAATGATTAAAAATGAAAAAAATGAACCAGTTGGAATAGAAATAAGAGAAAAAGTTTTGGAATGTTTTTTTTAAATACATGGTCAACCAGGGTTGCATTTATATAAAGAAACAATAAATATTCTGAAAAACTATAACATAAAATTAAGCAAATGTAAGGGAGAAGGTTATGATGAAGCAAATATTATGAGTGGAGCATACAATGCAGTCCAGGCTCTTCTTAAAAAAGATCAACCTTATGCTACTTACATTCATTGCGTACCTTATAATTTAAGTTTAGTTATTACTGATACTGCAAAAAATTTTAATGAAGTTTCTGAATATTTTACAACTGTGGAAAATATTTACACATTTTTTGGTTATAGTTTAAAAAAGTGGGACTTACTGTCAAAATTTACAGGTGAGTCACAAATTGCAATAAATAATTTAAATCCTACTTGTTGGGCCAGAAGATACAGTTCACTTGTGACAATCAAATTACATTTTATTGATATAGTGAAAGCTCTTTCTGAATTAATCTTGAAAAGTTATAAAAAAAGAACAAGAAGAAGCATTTTGACTTATAAAAAAAAATAAATAGATTTGAATTTGTTTTCCATTGAGTATCTTTATCAAAAATTTTTAATTGAAATGAACTTGGCTTCTTAATCAAAAAGTTTAGACCTTATGACAAGAACAAAATCTTTACAAACAGAATATAAGAATTTACAGCAATATAAATATATGTATACTTCTGCAAAAAATGAAGCAATGCAGGTAGCAGCTAAATGGAATATCACTCCAACTTTTCTTTGCAAAAGACAAAGAATAGTGAAAAAACATTTCGACAAATTATCCAACGACCACAGATTTGATAATGGAGAAGACATTTTCTGGATAAATGTGTTAAATGAAATTCTAGATCTAGTTATTAATCAAAATTCAAAAAAGTTTTAAAGGATTAAATGTATCATAAATTTATTTTCATTCGCGCTGCCTAAAAATTTAAGAGAAATTAAATGAAATGAAAGTTTTAAAATCTGTTAAGACGCTTTAATCAAATTACCAGGAAAATTTAACAAACAATTTTCCTATGCAGTTAATAATGCTGAGGGATGAAATTGTCACAATTTCAAATATGAAAGAATTTGTCAAGCTGTTAGTTAAATATAATACATTGTCATCAAAATTTCAGATGTTCTAACTACTTTAATTTTATTCTTAACACTACCAGTCAGTTTTGTGAATACAAATGTAATATAATTTCTTTTGGGCGTCGCTGTTTTTACTTGGTTTGAACATAGAATATTGGGATAAATTCAGATTCATAGAAGTCCAAATAAGGTTTGTTATATTGGTTTATTCAGCCTTTTATTGATGCATTGAAGTTATTTAGAAGGGAATTTTATTTTCATTATGGTTATTTATTGATATTACTTTTTTTAGGTTTTTCTATTGCTGTGTTTTGGTGATTAATTTGCTTATTTTTTGAATTTAATTAGCACAGCGGTCAATATGTTGATTATTTGAATTTTTTTTTAAATTATATATATATATATGTATTTTCCCACCTACTTTCAACAGCTCATAAATACTTCTAAAAATAAATCAACAGTAAGATTATGAAGATGTTTCATTACCAAGAAATGAAACTTGACAAATCCTCAAGAAGTGATTTGTTCATCCAGCAAGCCAAACTGTTTTGTTGGATGAATTCAAATTTCATATTAAACACTGATTCTGTGAGAAGCAAAGGCATTCAGTTTGTAATTCATGTATGGTCAGTAAACGAGATTATATGTTCAGCCGCTACTTCATCAAATCTCCACATTTACACCAAAAACAAATACTGTATTCTTGTTGATGTTCTGTCAATATACCTCAAGTACTACCTACATACTACTACTCATTCCAAAATTTTAGACATATAAGTATATTTGGTTAACCAAAATAAACTTGCCAGTTTTTACTGGATTTATGGTAATACATTTGAGGCATTAAACAAATTCACCAGTATAAAATGTTAGTTTCGACCAACATCAATAAAATCCTTTTTGTTGTTGAATTTTGAGAAGCATTTTTACAAACCTATTTTATTGTCTATTTTTTAGATGAGTAATTTTTTATTTTTTGATAATGTATTCTTAAAAGTTTCATGAGATTTGTGTTTAATGAGTTTCTACTTGGTACAATTTAAGCAGTCAATTCAGTCTTGCAATTACAATCATCTGATCAACTAGATAGTACTTGCTAGAAACGTACAACTCTTAGTAACCTACAGTTGTAGTTAATTATTGTTCAATTTGAATGCCCAGTTTATTTGAGTACTGGGGTCCACTATATAAAATTAGCAGTACTGTTTCAGAAATGACAAAATTTATATAGTCAAAGACCAGCTGATAATATTTAATTAGTCTTACAGAATTTTCTGTAGTATATAATCTCAAATAAATAAAAATTCAACATTAATAATATGTTGAATGACACACATATAACTGATAGTACATATTTGTGGTAGCAATAGTTGCCTTTAAAGTCACAATAAATAAAATAATATATTGTTTTGCTGTCTTCTTGTATGTATTATCAATCATAAAAAAAATCATTAATTTTGTTGTTCTATGATGTATTGTAAAATATAATTTATTTTAATGATATCTTCATTAACTGATAAACACCAAATTTAAACATAGCTAAAAAAAAATGTTTTTTATGACAAGTAATACATTCATTAAGATTAATCAGAATGATTCTATTAATATTTTATTTATTCATTTATAAGTCTGTTTTTATATTAACTGACTGTTTGTTGCTTATGTTCATTATTTTTTTTAGTAAGTAGCTTATAAAAAGGTTTTCAGGTTCTTTTATCATTTCAGTCATGTCAAAATGATTTTATTAGGTTCATGAACAGAATTTTTGATACAAGCAAAATTCTTTTAAGAAATTATAATTGGTGTTATTAGGTTGTATGTGTATTCACATAATAGTAAATGTTAATAAATATTATTACGAAATTATAGTAGGATTATCAGCTTCCTAACTGCAACAAACAAGAGTTTAAATATACATTTTTTTATTATCTAGGTGAAAAGTACAGATATTTGTAGATGAACTGTTGATACCTTTAATTATCCACAAAATTTGTAATTGTTTATTTTTATATTATTTTAAAAGTTGAGTATTTTTTCGCTTCTTATTAAGTAGAAGCAGATATTAATATTTATATATATTTTACCTAAAAAACAGTAATTTTTTTTTTATGCTATACACTACATATATCCCAATTTTACTCTTAGCTGAGACCTGTGAAGCAAGTAAAAGAAAAAGAAGCACCAATTAGATTAGTTTTCTCCAACAGTAATCATGTATCACACAATTAATCATTACATAACCAACCTCTCTAGTGAAAAGAGTGAAGTTTGTAGAACTGAACATTACCTACGTTTCAGTGGACTTGATATGCTTTCTTGGAACAGTCATATTTGTCTCAACTTAAAAAGTTGGATACTAACTCTCTCTTAAAATGACTTAGAAGCAGATGTTCAGATTTAGTAAATAACTTAAAACATTAAAACATCATTCTGCATGTTCTTACTCAGAGCAAAAAGTCTTTTGGTATTTCTGTTACTATAGTTTTACTTAACGACAATAAATTCAGTTCTGTTATCTCTTAGAAAGAGGTTAGGTCATTTGATACTTAGACATTTAAGATCTTGTTTTCCTATTTTCCCCTGATGACTCATTACTTTGTAAAGGGTAAACTTAAATTTAAAACAAAAATTTAAAATTATCAAAAACTTTTGATGGGGTAGAAAAAGGAATCCTTCAATGTAGTAAAAACAAGTTTCTAAAGATTAGTTTACTGTTTTTATAAAAGTTTTTCTGTCATCAAATGTCCAACATCATGCGTTAATTTTTTCATAAACTTTGCCATTACTTGAGATGGCTTACATACAAATGCTTGTTCTGTAAACTTCCTCAACCTACTTATTACATTTCTTTGTAATAACTATAATTGTCTAAATTTCTTTTAATGTATGTCTGCATACAATGATTATAGCTTCACAAACAAATAATAAAGGAATTATCATTAAGTGTAGAAGTTTAAAATATTGCTTGCAGAATTCATATTTTGTTTTTCCTATAATTTATCTAATTGCATTTTTTCTAACCTAAAAACACTTTTTATAATTTGTTTAAATAATGACATCAAAACAGAATTGAGTGTTTATGAATGAAAGATTTTCTTTCAATCTATGATAATCCTCTCTCATCACTCTCTTCACCAAGCTTAGATATTAGTATTAGAACAATAAAATTTGACTTATTTTTGACAAATGTAATCCACGTTTTAATTTCAAAAGGCGATGTGATCAATAATAACATCTGAGAAATTCACAAGTGAATAAGATATGATGAAAACCAGTAATTTAATACATCTGTCAAACCTACTTTCTTCAATTGTTGTTGAAGGAATTCAACATTTACTAGTCAGAAACTTGACTTATATCTAGAAAGATTGATTTAGTTTTTCCTTTGAATCCATTGGCATCTGTCAGTTTTTTAAATAAGACACAACTCATTCTGTAAATTTTCTCATATCTAAACCTGTGATGTTCTGTTACTAAAACATTATTTTCGTTCAGATAAGTCTCTAATCAATTAAAAACTAACCTTTCACATATTTTTTAGAAACAAAGAAATGGAAACAACTTACAGTTCAATTATTTTCTAATTGTGTTTTATCATTATGTTTTTGAAAGATTTAGCTTCGACTACTTCTGATTGTTCAAAGGTTTCTGCTTCTTCAACCAAGGCAATAATTACACTTGCTAATGGGCAAACTATTCATTCCCTGCACTACTTTAGGACTTGATATTTATATTTCAATGATATTGTGAATTATTATTTTTAGAATCCTAATTGCTAAATCTATATTTTCCTTTGTGACTGTCTGACTCTATAAGTATTTTTAAAAAAAATTTGGTAACCATATCTAAGAGTTTGTACCTTTGTTAATTTAATTTTGACTGTTGTTTGAAAATAAATATAAAATAAGTATCTAATTTCTATACTAAATTATTATAAGTGGTCATTACAAACTATAACGTTTGACAGTCACTGTTCCTGATTTGTCACTACTTTCTCATTTATTACATTGTATATTGCTAAGTTAAGGTTTGGTAATATTTTTAAATCAAACCTTTTGTTATGTTTATCTTTTAGCTCTTTGTAGTTCCTTTTCCCTAAAATGTTTCCCTCTTTCTGTACCCTGAGTTACCCTTGAATCTTTCCCTGAGATAACTTACAACTAAATACATCAGTTATTATTAAACTGAGTTTGTACTTTACAAAATCCCACTTATATGAAAAAAAACTAAAAGATTGGATGTATTTTTTATAAGTAAATCTATAAAAGTATTAAGTAAATACAAACAAAAATGGAAAAAAAGAAATTAAAATCCCCAAAGTAAGACAATTAATTCCATTCCTCACAACGTCATGGTTCTTGACGTTTGACGTTTAGTAAATCATAGGGTGTCATATGTTTATTACAGGTTTTGTTAGATAATCATTCATGACTCAGTCTGCTCAACTTGTAATTTGAATGAGGAGATTATGCAACACTTATTCTTCAATTGCCTTATGCATGATGTGTTAAAAAAGTATTGTGTATCAGTGATACAGAGAATAATTCATCAAAGTTGTACATTTTTTGAATGATAAATTTAATAGTATTTATTATTACACAGTTGATATGTTAAAATTAAGACTATTTCTATTAAACACATGCATCTGAAGAAGCTGTTCTGTAATTTGCAACATTACAATAAATAAATATTTTAAAGGTTATATGGATGTATAAATTAATCTAAATGAAAATATGTATGCATATCCAGTTTAGATTATCATTGTCTGACAGTGGCAGTACTTCAACAATTGGACCGTAGTTGGCTTCTGTACAAAATATTTTTTTTGATAGGCCAGATTCAGGTAGTTATTACTTCATCAGTTCATCTATTTCGTTTATACAAGTATTTGTTGATAAAATACTTTATTTATATTTATATTGAAATTTATTTATTTGAGTAGTTGTTATTCTGTAAATCTTATTTGCTAAGCAGAAAACTTATGTAATGATGTAAAATTATTTATGTAAATATTTTATATTAATTTAAAATTCTTTAAATAAATGAGAAATAAGAAAAAATATTAAATAAAATATTATTTATGATACAACTAAGGAATTTGTTAGTAGTAAAAATTATTATGCAGTTTGGACGGTGGTAGCAAATTGGAATGAAGCCCACAAGGCTGGTCTAGTGGTTAACTCGTCATAGCAAATCAGTTGGTTTCGAAGTTAAGAGTTCTAAGGTTCAAATCCTAGTAAGAAGAGTTACTTTTAAACAGATTTGAATCGTATCCACACCAGTATCGTGGATACTGGTGTGGATACGTCTACATTCATACATGTCATCCTCATTCATCCTCTGAAGTAATACCTTGCAGTGGTTCCAGAGGCTAAATAGAAAAAGAAAAGAAGCATATTGGAATGATCTCTATAACTTATTGTATCAGTTCTATGTTATTTCAAAGTTCAGTATATTTACTGAATAAACTTGTATTAATTTTAGTTGTAATAAGGTATAGTACTAGTTTATATCAATGGTAATAAAATGTTTTTCTTTTTTCATTTGTTATCTTGTGTTGTTATTATTACTATTATTATGATAACTGTTTTATATGATTTATTATAATGTTCGATAAATTTTTTCTATATTTTTAGTGCACTGTATAATAATTTCATTTAATTAATTTTTTTTTTAATTCTTAAATTTAGATTTTTCTTAATTACTTATCAATACATAAAAGACTTAGGTAATAGATCATCAGCCTGATCCCATACAGGAAGACACACACTTTGTGACAATCCCAGTTCCAACACCACCCCCTCCATTCATAGCCCTGATGTGCTTTACCAGGGGTTGTCTTTTAGACTCTCTAAACTTGATAACACAACACAGTCATAAGTTTGGTCTCTGTCAGGATTCCACCATTGCAAATGCCTTGGCAGACATTTCCATAAATGCATTTATACAACTTACTGTCACCTTCGTATGACATCTTCCAACCACAACTACCTACCATAACTTCACAACTCTCAACTATGAAATTAATCACTTCGCAAAAGGTTTTACAGAAAAACTATTTCTATATCTAATTTTAATTAGACTATGCACTCAGATCATTAATTGATTGAGCCTTTAAACACCAAAAATACATCTTTGTACAAAGAAAACAAGTGTTGATCGCAACATCTCTCGATTCCCCCCCGAGGGGAGAAGATCCCACCTCGTAGCGTGTCCGGTCGCTACACCACCCCCTCCGTTCCTAGCCAGTAGTGGCTTTAACGGAGGACATCTTCTCGCCCTCAAACTTATTGTGCCACACAGCTTTCAGTCCAGGCCCCGCAGAGATGCCACCGATGCAGATGCCCCGAGGGACATCTACGCGGTAAAAATTCACCCCGAGATAGATTTACGTGTTTATGCCTTCAGAATGAAGACAACGGATACCTGCAGCTACCATGTCGCCCTCAGGATCTAAGCTAGAAACTTAACCGCGGAACGAAGACCCCGCGCCTAGATCCAACTATTTAAAGAGCCACTTTCTGAATGTCTCAGATCCGTACTAATAACCTCAACAATAAACTTTCCCACTAAAGTTTTATACATCGAAATTTAGACCTAGTTCCCTTAAGAACCCCGCTTAATACTCAAATGAGTTTCTATCTGACTCCGTTCCGGTCTGCCCGGGAGAGGAGAATTAACGCCTACTCTCGCACAGCGCCATCACGGAGTCCCGCGTGACATTCACCATCTTTCGCAGACCGCCGCCAAGACTCCCCTGCATACCACCAAAGCAGTACCCAGAGAAGCCCCGCCGACAGTGTCATTAGCTCATTAGTGCCTCCGTCGGAGCGCGACCGCACCCACCGGTCAAGAATAATCCCGCCCGCCGACAACGGCCGCAACTCTGCCGACAGCATGATTGAATACATACCACCAATACATCTAACCGAGGCACGCTGCCTTAAGCGCCTACCTTCGGCCAGTCAGCTGCCCAGGCGGTCCCTAGCCACCCAGGTTCCTATAACCTACTAGATCCCTTCGGCAGCCCTGCTCAGGGCGAGGAAGCGAAGGAAGCCAGCAACTATTCGCTATGAGTCCTCCAGTTGACTCGTAGATCCAAAATAGAATCTACTCTCTCGAGTTCCCTAGCAACTCTGGTACGTTCAGCTTCGTACCGGGGACATATGTGAAGGACATGGTCCACGGTGTCATCGACCCTACAGTCCGGACAGAAGCCGGAATCAACCAACCTAAACTTTGCCAATTTATCCCTAAAGGCACCATGTCCTGAGAGGAACTGAGTGGTATGCCGATTGGGGGATACCCAGCTAATCGCTTGCAACTCTCTAACATCGGGAAATATACCATGCGTATAACGACCAGTCAAAGAAGTATTCCACCTATCTTGCCAAGAGTCGAAACCTTGGTCTTCGATCTCACGCATACGCCCAGCAGTAAAAAGGCCTCCCTTCTTTGCAACATACCGCTGGCTACGTTCCGTAGCCGAAATATCCACAGGTTTGATGCCCGCGATCGCAGTTACTGCCTCTCGCGAGACAGTCCTGTAACCACCGACAACCGCTAACAAAAGAAGACGCTGGGCTCGTAATAGAATGTCCCTATAACATTGGTACCGCAAACGATGAGCCCAGACGAGCGCAGCGTACAACATAATGGCCTCACAAACGCCTTTATAAAGAATCCGCATCGTACGGAAATTCAACCCCCAATCGGGATTGACCACTCTACGGACGCCGAAGAAAGCATCAATTGCCTTCAACGCCACATACTGGAGGTGCTCCTTGAAGAGAAGCCTCTCATCAAGGATAACACTCAGATATTTCTGAAAGGTGACATACCTAATTGAACGACCGTCCATCACAACCCGCGGATGGCGAGTTGCAGCTAAACGGCCCTTCAAAAACATCATAGTGGTTTTCTCCGCACTGAAAACCATCTTATGCTGAAGACTCCACAACCCCAAAACCCTACATGCCTGTGCCGCTCTGAGCTCGATCTCAGCACGCGAACTACCCTCAACCAGCAGCAGCCCATCGTCGGCATAAGCCACGACGCGACAGCCACCAGGCAAGTGCAGCCGCATGAGAGAGTCAAACTCGATGGTCCAGACGAGTGGACCTAATACACTGACCTGTGGACATCCTTTTGACAGGGTCTTTCCTACTTGCGAACTGCCGTCACGAAGAACAACAGTTCTGTCGCTGAAATAACTCGAGAGAGTCTTAATTTCTTCCTGCGTGCAACCACGCTTCTGCAGTTGAAACAAGGCAGAGGGTCACCACAAGTTATTAAATGCCCCGGATATGTCCAAAAAGACACCGAGTACATACTTGCACTCACTGCCTGAAGCCAGATCCAGGACCCTAATAATCACATCCTCTGTACTCTTACCGGGTCTAAAGCCATACTGGTCGTCCATCAGCATGTGATTCAAAGTAAGCCTACTATTAATGCGGAGGTAAAGTATCTTCTCGAAAAGTTTTCCAACAACTGGTAAGAGCGTCAGAGGACGGTAAGAAGAACTAACGGTGGGGTCCTTGTCGCCACCCTTGAACAACAGCTTCAAGATTCCACGCTTCCAGCAAGCCGGGAAATACCCGGCAAACAAACACCTATTGAATACCCTAGTCAACGGGCCAAGAATTACAGGCAGGGTGCGAACAAGGAGCTCCACCGTGATACCATCACGTGTTGATCGCAACAGTGACAATTTTGTCTTACAATTCAACTTGCTCAAAGTCCTGTTGAATTACTTAAATATTAAGAAACAGATTCACAAATTTAATAAGCCTCTAATGAAAACTCTTCTCTGATCCGTTTTCAGGAGTGAGGTCAATGCATACATCCTCCCACACCACAGCTCCTTCACTGAGTTCTTCATTTTCATCCTAACGGTGAATATCTCAACCAACCCGAGCTCAATGCCAAAACGCCGCCTATCTTGGCGATGTAAGCACCCAAGTGAACCCCTAACCACCTAGGTTGTTACTCTATCTAGACATCTATAACAGCACCAGACTCTCTCAGCCATCCTCCGCAGGACTAAGAATCTAAGAAAGTCAGCAACTATGTTCCATTTCCTTTCGGTTTTTCAATTAACTTGCAGATCAAAACCAGAATTGATCCTTCGAAGCTCTCTAGCTACTTTAGTACGTTCAGCTTCATACCTGGGCAGACATATACGATATGGCACACATCATCAATGGACCTACACTCTGGACACAACCCTGAATTAATCAAACCAGATCTGGCCAACCTATCTCAAAAAGCACCATTTTCAGAAAGAAAATGTGTAATATGCCTGCATACTTCTCAAATCAGGAAAAATACCATGCGTATAATGGTCATTTGGTGATTCGGTCCTCCTGACTTGCCATATGATGCCAGGAAAGTAAAATGATCAGAAGGATTTGAAACATGGGAATGGAGGAGATTGGAGAAAATTAAATGGATAGATAAAATGAAAAAAATTAAGAAATAATGATTAAAACCTAGGTTGTCTATTTTTTTTTTTTTTATGCACCCAAAGGTAATATTAGATAAATATTGGCCTATCTTCTTATTATCATAACATAATAGATCCATCATTTAAATGCATGTAATCTTGTACATAAACTGTTTTAGCCACAATAACAAACTGAACTAACCCATTCCTCAGTTGAAGAAATATGAGCAATATGGTAACTGTATTGTAAGCCTAACCAAATTTTCTTCAAAACTGATTTTATTTTAAGAAAAGTTTGAATTTTTTATTAATAACTATATGAAAATGTTTTTTTTAAAAAATAAGTTAGTTATTTTACACTTCACAGTTATTGTGATCTCAAAAGCATACATGATAATTCAAAATTATAGTGACTTTTTGTTTATCCAGACCCATCTTATCTAGTCGAGTACGGAACTCGAGGCTGGCTGGTCGCCATTTGTGTGCTCCAGTGTTGTTCTTTATTTGTGCGAGTTATTGTTATGGTTGTGTTTTTTGGTGTGTGTTGTAGTTAAATTTAGTGTAAACTGTGTGTGTTAGTGAAAGAATTTTGAAAATCCGTCTATAAATAGCCGAGATATAAGTATTTTGGTGTTAAAAACGGTGGCCGCGTGGCGGCAAACAGTGGAGTATTTTTAAACATAGTTTAGCGATATTGGAGTGTTTTTAATTTATAAGATTTGTTATTTGAAGTATAAAAATTAATTTTGGGGCGAATTGGCCGTCAGTTTTTGAATTATTTGGGTTTTGTGTTTACCTAGGTTAAGTAATTGTTGTATTTGTTTATTTATTTATTTATTTTTTTTTTTCAAGACTATCGATTAGTTCGGCTCGGCTAGACTACATCCAGAGTCCGGGAGACAGTGGTGGCGGATCTTCCAGCGGCGTGAGTTGGAATTAGTTAGTCAATCGATTAGTTCAGCTCGTTTAGACTCCACCCAGAGTTCGGGTGGTAGCGGGGGCAGAGCTTCCAGCGGCGTGAAGTGGAATTAGCTGGGTTACAGGCGATTGCAGTTAGTAAACGTACCTTTTCCAAAGAGACGCGGTTGGATTCGTGATGTCGTGTCCGGACACATCACAAGAGTGGATTATGGAGGAGGAATTACCACCAGCGCGGAGCAGAAAGACGGTTAGGTCTCCGGTGGGCGCTCGAGGGACCTGCTCCATGGAGCATGAAGAGACGGGAGCACGCCCGGCTAAAAGAAGACTGGAGGCTACTAGTAGCAGTGAAGAAGATGCATCTGAAGGAACAGATCTAGACAGTCTGCTAGATGAGGTAAATACTCTAGTAGCATTGGTACGACGCAATGTAAACACCAAAAAAGAAATTAAGGACAGCGTATACAGAATCAGAGACAAGGCGGAGGATTTGGCGGCAGTGGTGCAGGCACTCTATGAGAACTCGCACCCAAAACTAACAGCGACAATCGGAACCCAAACGGTCGAAGAAGAAGACTTTGACGTCAGGGTAGTCCTCCGTGAGGGTTCCGTGGAAGATTTGAAGAATGTGGTGGACAGGAAGTGGGAAAAGGATATGTTCACAATGGTGGAAGGCAAGGCCGGCCCTCCGGCAGAGGTAGAGGCAACACCAAAGGTCTATATTGTGAATGCAGATGGCGATATGCAGGGACGATATGCCCAACACGTCGGCTCCCAGGCTCCAGGAGCGTTCGCCAGGCTTCGAAAGGGGAAGCTGAGGGCTGGTCTCCTAATGAAAGAGGTGTCGTCGATGGACATCGTTGGTGAAGACGAGGAGGTGCAAGGTGACGCACCTACCTACGTGCCTTTAATCTCCGGCGAAGGACGGATGGCGGTGGACGGCCTGATCAAGGGGATGAACAGGCTGACGAAGGCGGAAACCCAGCCGGTGGTTTTGGTGTCGACTAATGATCACATGGGGACCTTGGTTAAAAAAGTGGCGGAGTTCTGGTCCGTCAGGAGAGGCATCAAAACGTCGCTTCACTTGTTCGGGAGGGGAGCAGCGAGGACGGACGGCCCCCCGCAGGGTCCGAAGGCGGTTACGGTGGTCATGCGGCAAGAAGGGACTACATATGCAGATCTCCTGCAAACGGTGAAGTCATCGGTGGGAAGGGAGTTCGCCCCGAGCATTCTCTCAGTCAGGCAAGGCCGAGGTCAGGAGATCAGGGTACGTGTCAAGGAGGCAGATAAGGTAGTACCCATGCTGACACAAAAGGTAGCAGCGGCGGCACCTCTCGTGAAGGTGATGGAGAGGAACGCGGCCACCAGACCGGTGGCAATTACTGTCAAAGACCTGGATGCCGCTGCGTGTGGAGAAGAAATCCTATATGCAATCCAGCAGGTCCTAGGGACGGATTCGACGGCTAGGGTCTCGTCGATCAGGACGGCGTTTGGGAACTCCCGCATTGCGACTGTGATCCTGCCGCACGTCAAGGCTAAAAAGGTGGTTGCTACAGGACGGCTACTGGTGGGCTGGCAGTCCTGCCGAGTTGATCTACGTAGACAGGACGCTCACTGCTACAAATGTTGGGCGAGCGGTCATGTGGCCGCCAACTGTACGGGTACCGATCGCACCCAGAACTGTTTTAACTGTGGCGCCATCGGGCACAAGCGATTTGAATGCACAGCGCCGGCGAAGTGCCTCGACTGTGGAAAGGCTGGACACAGGACGGGGAGTGGTGTATGCGCTAAGTGATGCGGTGCATACAACTCAACGCCAACAGGAGCGCGGCGGTGCAGGACCTCCTATGGCAAACCTCACTGGCTCAGGGTATAGACTTCGCCTTTGTCGCGGAACCGAATGCAAAAACAACGGCGTCGGAGAAGTGGCTGACGGACAGGGATGGAGACGCGGCAATCGGCGTTGTGTCGGGTAGGTATGCACTAGGAATCTCGGTAGGCTCGGGATGGGTGGCCGTAGAACTTACAGACCGGCTTCTCATCTCAGCCTACATCTCTCCGAATAGCGGCATGGACAGGTTTCATGACGTGCTCGGAGAGCTGGAGCGGCTGGTACGGAACTCCAGGAAACCCGTAGTGGCAGCAGGGGACTTCAACGCCGAGTGCGCTGAGCTGGGAGGAACAAGATCGACAGTCAGGGGGTATGCATTAGCTGCGCTCCTAGCGTCGCTGGATTTGGTGGTCCTGAACGAACCGGCGGTCCGAACCTTCGTGGGCAGAGGAGAGGGGTCTGTGATAGATATCACGGTGGTGACAGCTGATACTGCTGACAGGGTGGAGAGTTGAGCCGTCAGTGAAGAGGAGTTCGGCAGTGACCACAGGGCGATCGTATTTGTGGTCACTGACGATAGGCCACGCCACCCGCCCCCCTTAAGGAAATGGAAACTCACGGAGGGTCAACTTCTGCGGGCAGTCGATGACGCTATGATGGGAGAAGGTGTGACCAATCCTCTGACCCCTGAAGCGGTAACATCAGCGCTGATCAGAGAGTGCGAGAAGGCCTCGCGACTGCCTAGGAGAGCCACCGCGTCCTCCTACTGGTGGTCGGCTGACATCGCTTCCCTAAGAAGGGAGGCCACGAGGAAGAGGCGGAATCTAACGAGGGCCAAGAGAAGGGCGACGACCGGCCCGGAGGAACTAGAAATCTTCGAGGCAGAATATCGGTCGGCCAAAAGATGCCTCAGGGAGGCGATCAGGTTGGCCAAGAAGGAGGAATGGAGGAAATTATTGGAACATATAGGCACGGACCCCTGGGGGAGAGCATATCAGATCATCATGAAGAGATTTGGTAGGCGCCTCCCCAGGCTATCGAGAGCACAGTCACTAAGGGCAGTCGCGACGCTTTTTACGATCAGGGAGGAGGATTGGGAGGACATGCCTGGGGGCCATGCGCCGAGATTCTCCGTGGAAGAGCTCCGATGGGCCGCGGGCAGAATTAACATCAAGAAGAGCCCGGGCCCGGATGGGATTCCTGCTGCACTAGTGAAATGCCTGGTTGATAGACACCGAGGAGCCGTACTGGAACTGATGAACACCCTGTTGGAGAGGGGAGATTTCCCCTGCTGTTGGAAAGACGCCAGGCTGGTGCTGTTGCCAAAACCTAAGGCACAGCCTGGAGAGGTCACTACATATCGCCCCATATGTTTGCTCAATGTCTTGGGCAAACTATATGAGAGGCTGATTGCTGAGCGACTCCATGATGAACTGGAGGCGGCGGGGGGACTCTCTCCCAATCAGTACGGCTTTCGGAAAGGAAGGTCCACTCTGGACGCCATCAAGCACGTTTTGGAGTGGCGAAACAATAGGGCGGCTGGAACATGGAGAACAAGGAGGATCCCGTTGGTTGTCCTTCTTGACGTTCAGAACGCTTTCAACAGCCTCCCCTGGAGCGTTATCCTGGGGGAGCTGCGGAGGAAAGGGATAAGCGACGGTCTCCTGGCAATCGTTAACAACTACCTCCATGATCGGAAGGTCTATGTCGATACCGAGGAAGACAGGGAGCAGTTTGAGATGTGCGGGGGGGTACCTCAAGGATCGGTGCTGGGTCCCCTCCTATGGAACGTGGCGTACGACGGCCTCCTGAGACTGGCTTTGCCAGGGGACTCACAGGTGGTCGCGTACGCTGACGATGCTGCCCTGCTGGTTGCCGGGGACACTGAACGTCAGGTGGAAGAGACGGCCAATGAGGCAGTTGGCAGGATCAGCGCATGGCTCGCAGACAGACGACTTTGGCTTGCCCCGCAGAAGACGGATGTGGTGGCCCTAGTCGGGAGGAGGCGAATTAGGAGGTTGAAGGTCCAGGTCGATGGCCACGAAGTGGTAGATTCCAGGAGCGCCAAATACCTGGGGGTGTGGCTGGATCGATCTGGGCGCTTCACCCTCCACGTTCAGAAGGTGGCCGAAAAGGCTGGGAAGGTGCTGGTTGACCTGGACAAGATTCTTTCAAGGCGAGAGGGGCCGCGGGCGAGCAAGCGGAGGGTACTCCTCTCGGTCGCCCAGTCAATAATGCTGTACGCGGTACCGGTATGGCGCAAGGCGCTGCAGGTCAACAGGAACGTTCGACGACTTGCTTCGCTGCAGCGCCGCGCAAA
Organism: Lycorma delicatula; assembly: GCF_047948215.1. Taxonomy (NCBI): domain Eukaryota; kingdom Metazoa; phylum Arthropoda; class Insecta; order Hemiptera; family Fulgoridae; genus Lycorma; species Lycorma delicatula. The sequence goes on from NC_134455.1 coordinate 75,578,802, forward strand.
CCTGAAGATAACATCTGCCTACCGGACTGTGTCGGAAAAGGCGGCGGAGGTGATAGCGGGTGTCCCCCCAATTCACCTGCGAGCGGAGGAACTCACGCAGGTGTATGAAGGAACACCTAAGGCGGAGGCGAGAAGGACTACACTGCAGAGATGGCAGGCTGAGTGGGATGCGTCACAGACAGGCAGCTGGACGAGGGTCCTAATACCCAACTTAACGACATGGGTCCGGAGGGGTTTTGGGGAGGTGGACTACTATCTTACTCAACTCCTCTCCGGTCACGGAGAGTTCGGGACGTATTTCGCTCGGTTTAGAATTCGCGATTCGCCGACCTGTCTCTACTGCGCAGAGGAGGACTCACCAGAGCACACTTTTTTCCAATGCCATCGGTGGATAGGGGTCAGACGGTTGGCAGGGGTTGGTCATCTGACCCCGACGACTCTGGTGAGCTACATGCTACGGGGGCGTAGCCAGTGGGACAGGGTTAGTGCCTGCGTGAGGAGAATCCTCCAGACTAAGGAAAGGGAGGCTCGGGACTGGGGGGAATAACACCGATGCCGGGTCAACCAGGACGAGATGTATTTACATATGTGTTTATTTGTTTTTTTATATGTTTACTGTGTACGAGCGCACATGGTGATTAGGACGACATAATGTCTATTTGTAATTGTTTAGTGGTGCGGTGTTTTAAAACAAAAGAAAAAAAAAAAAAAACGGGAAGCTGGCTAAAAAGATGATGTAGCCAGAGGGGTCGAAGCGCGGAACCGTGTAGGGCCAGGGAGGCAGCTGTCTTGCAGAGGTTACTCTGGCCTGGACACCCGCAAGAGTGGACAGGTCGGGGTACACTGATGATGCATGAAAGACCCTCGAGGTATGAGGGGTGGGCGCGCAAGGATCGGGGGTGGTATGCGTTCCGGCATACTTGGACCCCGACTAGAGGTAGGGCCAGGAAGGGTAGCTCTTCTGGGGAGGGGCGTTGCGGCATCCAGAAGCGGAGGTCGCAACGTTTCGGTGAGCCAGTAGAGACCCCGATGGGTGATTGTCCAGTGGGAAGGACACTGCTGATGGGGGATGGTTAGTCATCGCCGCGTCACATTAGGCCAACCGAAGCAACGTCTTTCAGGGGGTTACCGGTTGCCCTAGTGTGGTTAAAAAAGGATGAAAAAAAAAGACCCATCTTATCTGATCTTACATATATAACTGTACCATGAAATGATGTAACACATGACATGAGAATAGTCATGATAAAATATAATAAGAAATAAAAATTATACATACACGTACGTATTTATCTGTATTATTAAATAGACTCTTCAAATAAACATGTGTCATTACTAATTGCATTTATATTTTGTTAGCAACAATAAGTGCACTCCTTTTATATCATCTCTCTTATCTTTGTAAAGAATCTGAGATGCAAGTTTACTAATCATACTGATTTCTCAAGAATTAATGATGGTCAAAATACAGCCAGTACCAGCAGTGAACACAATGATGGTATGACTTTTACAGCTGAATATCTGCATTTCAGTAAAGTAGGCAGGATGATATGTTATGGTGTATTTTTTTTTTTTTTTTGCTTGAGATGATATCGCTACATAAGCTTGAAGCTTTTATTATAAATTTTTGTAGTATATGAAAATTGACATGCCTGACCAGTATTCGACCCAGGACCTCTGGATGAAAGGCTAGTATGCTACCACTCTGGTATTTGAATCAATGAAGAAGGCATTCATTCCACTTTATTCTTCATTTTTCTTTTTAGTTTGGTATGAGATCCTTGTTATTTTTAATAATAGCTATTCAACTGTTGGAATGAATTTGTCTTATGTCAGGTCACTTTAAATCTTATGATTAAGGGATTTAATATACATACAATAAAATGAGCCTTTGAAATAATTACTAAAATTACATCATCAAAATTTTTCTTATATACCATAATTTTTCAAACAAATGAATCTACAATAAAAGTATATTCTCTCATGTACACATTTAGGTAGATTTCATTAAAAAATCTACCTATTTTAATGGTACCATGATTTGACTTCCGAAAAATTTTGACATGTCTTTGTATTTCACATCCCCCAGATCCCAAAACCACCGTCAGCTCAAAAGTTTATATATACATTTATATATATATATATATATATTATATACATATATAGATTTCACTTACTTGTGGACACAATAACTGCCATAATTTTGCACTAATCACTTTCAAATTCTTCCTTAAAAATAATTCGTCCCAAAATTTTGGTGAGTTTGTTAACGGCCAAAATCGGACCATGGGAGGTGGAAATGGGGTCCTTTTTTGAAAAAACAAAATATTGTTATAACTTTCTTATTAAATAAAATATCAAATTCATTTAAAATCCCTACTATTCTTTGGATAAAGCCTATCCTTTTTGTAAATAAAGTTTTTTGATATCACCAACTACTGGCCCAGGAGGTGGAAAAAATTGGGTTTTGAAGACAAAAAAATCATACCTTCCTTAATTGGCACAGTATCAAATCATTTTAAAGTGGTTATTAGTCCTCTAAACAATAAACAAAACTTTTGTCGGAAACAATTTTTCATATGACCAATCCTTACAGCAAGGAATGACCAAAATGAATTGTAAGATGGGGGCTTGTCATATGCTAAACATGTGAAACTTTTTCATATGCAACCATTGTCATATTGAGTAAATTTGAAGTTTTTCTTCATTTTAAGGTGGAAATCTTTTTTATCCCCTACTTAGCACTGTTGAAATCTACCTCCACCTTCCAACGTGCCAAAAGGGATTTCTTTTTTATCTAACAAAGAAAAAAATATTATAAAATAACAATAAAAGTATGTATAATGGTTTAAAATATAATGAACAAGACGTTTAAATTGTCTTGGCTCTTGGATTCCATTCCATATAAGTGTTTGGCATTATTTTCAGCAATAATTAATCTTTTGTGTATCTACAAAGTATGTCAAACCTTGTAGAATCAAATAAAATAACTGATTGAAAATTATCATGTGGAATTCTATCATTTGTTAAAAAAAAAAAGAATTGTTAATGAAATTCATGTATTTTCAGGATGATGCCTACCATGTTACTTTGATTTGTTTATTCAAGGAGGATCTGCTGAGAAGATTCTCCCAGGAATATTCTTACAGGAAAATGCATTTAACAATTAGAATATTAAAGACAGTTTTCAATAATGAAAAAAATTTAAAAATTTGGCACAATTTAATTAAGTATTTTGAAATATTTGTGGCATTCAGTTTAACTGATATGTGTTGGAGAATTCTTTAGATCTTGGCAGAATACTGATTAGAAAGTAATGCTGGATATAATATAACTGTTGAAAAGCAATGGATTTGGTATTTTGTTTCTGAAGTTGTTGGAATTGATTTTTAATCCTGTCATCACCCTTTTTGGATCTATTCTTGTTCTTCCTGACTTATGGTAGTGTTTATCTTGTATATATCAGGTTACAGTCTGAAGTGTCTGTATACATACAGCTTACATGGCTTAACATTGCAAATTAAAAATCTGTTTCAAAGAAGAAAGGTTCCAGTATGATCAACAGTCTAGATGTAGTGGGGGTGGCAAGGATAAATTTGGAGCTGCTACCTATGGTGAAAATTCTCTAGCTTACTGTTACATTTACTAATACTATTACTAGTTAAATGCTCTAATGACATCATTACATTGATTATCTGTACAATACAATCTGAGATTCTTTTTTATTGTTAAAACTATTCAACAAAAACAATCATAACTAACTGTAGTCTAGCTTTCTTTAATGGAATTCTGTTTGTACATCATGAATGATATATTCCTGTTTTTATATCTTTTGTAAACATATATTTCAATAGATATCAGCATTTATTTTGTGAGTTTATATACAAAGGGTAATCTTAACAATAATGTTTCATCTTCTCCCCATCATGTTTATTAGTTTCTAACTTCAATCTTGGTTAACAGTTGGCTTAATAAAATCTTACCAAGTTTTCTTTAGTCTCGCTATGTAAACTCCTTAGTGCAATTTGAATAATGCCCATAATATATTATTTAAAATTAAAATTTTACTAGTTTAAAAAAAATGTTTGTCATAAACAAATACCCAAATTTTTGTTAAAGTTTTAGAATATTAATTTTTATTTAAATCAAAATAATTTATAAAAGAAAAAAGATCATGTAATATTTTAATAATTTACTTAATTTTTAGTAAAATATTTAAAATATTTGTCAAAAAAAGAATTGAGCATATTAAATACTGTATTAATACATTAATAAAAGAGTATATTATAAATTATAAAATAATAGTAATAAATATTACTTTGTGATATTCATTCATATTTATTAATTTAAAATTTCAGATCTTGGATGAGAATGCTTGAAAGGATGTTTCTTTGAAGTGAATGAAGAAGATGAAGATTTTTTTGAAGATGCATAATGTAGATTATTATTAGGAGATGTGCAATGATGTTGAGTCATCGGAAACATGTACTCGAGATCAATATCATACTGTGGCAACTTATCTCTTAAAAATGAAATCACATTTGGCGGTAACCTTATAGTTCTTGACATGATGAAACTTGATAAGTAACGAGGACTACGAGATTTCTCAGCACAGTGTAATAATAAACTCCATGTTTCATAATCAGAATCCAACACATATGTATTGTAAACTTCTTCAACTGAAAGAAAATATATAATTTAACAATAATAGTAAAAGTAAAACCAACTATTGATAAAAAAATTATCAATATCACTTGTACAGATTAAACATGAAATGTTAGCTTTAAAGTCAAAAAACATCTAAAAAGTCTAAACTAAACTAAAAGTTACCTAAACGTCTAAACTATTATCACAAAGCAGGTCCAATATTGATTGGAATATTGATTATTACTTAATATATCTTTACAATTCTTCATTATTATACATTGATTTATAAAAATCACTCTCTAATAACTAAAACTATAAGTTTGTACTTTAGTTTTGTTTCTCCTTATAGTTTATCATCTAATAATAAATTGGTATCAGCAAACAAAGATTCTACACTATTCTTGAAGATAAAAAGAGCTAGGGTTTTGTAAAAACAAAAATAAAGTTGTATTAAATGTCTCAAAACTCTCCTAACGAGCCACTCAACCATACTGCATATAACAAAATAAGTTAAATCTTCTGTTAATCACATGAGGGACCCTGTTACTAACTTCTGAATGGACAATACATGGACAACCTTATAAGCAAATGTTAAATCCTCCAGATCTCTTTCCTTAACAGTCATGATTCTCTAATGCTTTTAATCACCCTCTTAGATCAGAAATCATTTTGCAAGATCACAATTATATACATCAGAAAACAATTTTCTATAGATTGTTTCAATTTTATCACTGGTGTCCTCTTGAAATTTCAGATCATGGAATAGTATACACTTACTGGATGAACAATGATGAGGTATAACTGCAAGATGGTGTTGTTGTTTGGAGGGGGTGATTAACTCAAAGTAGTAGACCCTGGTGTTTCCTAGATTCAGCAGTAATCTTGTCAATATGATTTGAAAAAGTGACTTAGTATCAAAATTTACACCAAAGTCATTACAGAATCATAACAACATAATTTTCTTTGATTTTCTAACTACTGATAAAAAAATTATTAGTATCACTATTGACAGTTTAGATTAAACATGAAAAGTTAGCTTAAAAATCTAAACTACTATCACAAAGCAGGTGGAGTATTGATTAGAAAATGATGATAAAACAATTCATTAGAAACCAAAGCTTTAAAATATCTTCATAATTAACAAGAATTAGATACAGTTGGTACACTTATTTTCTTAACAATGATAGAGAACATTCATTCATACTATTATGATTTTTTTTTTTTTGTAAATGTTTCTATAATATTTATTTCTTATACTTCGTTATTTTATTTGTGTCTATCCTTGCTAAAATCTACTACCAAAAATTATTGATTTTACTGAGTTATCATGTATTACTAGCATTACAGATTTTTTTTTTATTGTCTGTTTATTATTTCACTTTTTGATAGCAGGAAATGTATTTAACCTGTAACTACAATAACTCAGGAGGAAAGGTTAATAACCATTTGAGGAAAAATAATTCTATAGTCATTAATTTCTCTATCTTAAAATAAAAAATTACTGCAGTAAGAATATAATCCATATCAGAATTTACTTGTTTATATGGAAAATGCTCATTTTGTAACTCTTTGTCATATCAATAAATTTCAATTTTCTTCATCATATATAATGAACAAATAATCAATTTGGCATTGTAATCATAAGAACATTAGACATATTTTTTATTTACGTACTGCAAATGACTTATTTCTCAATAAACTTTTCATTAAAATAATGTCAATAAAGGTGAAAACTAATGTTAGAAATCATCAAAGAAACAGCTATATTATCCAAAATATTTCAAAAAAGTGTTATTCAAGAGACAATTTTTTTCTATAACATTGAAGTTTCTGTTCATGATCACACATTTACACGTTTAATTTTATTTCTAATACTTCTAATCTTATAGATTTTTGTATGCAATTGATATTTTTAAAATAGTGTATGAGTTGATGTTATCTGTACTGATTTCATAAAAGCTTTTGATTGGGTGAATTACCAAAATATTATTCAGCAAACATTATTTACAGGGATTTCCTAATAAATTAGTTGACTCACTTCTTTTTATTTTTTCCCTACTTGATGAATTATAATTGGTGTGTTGGTTTTAAAAGATTTTAATTATTAGTATATTTTGTACTGTCAGGATTTCCTCAAAGGTCCAGTCTTGTCTTCTTGCATTTATTTTATTTGTAAATTACTTCAACAGTTTTATAAAAATAATTCACAGATTCATAGTCATTATATGCAGGTAATTTGATAATTTATAAATCTAGATAATTTTGTGGCCCTCCAGGGTAATAATAACATTTTCTTCTTAGGACAACATATTAAAAGTTGTAACTGAATATTTTAAACTATAGTAATAACATAAATTAGAAAACACAGTTACTAAACTGTATGATTAATTATTTATGACAATTCTCATACATGTGACGAGGAATTATCTAAATTAATTCTATAAATAATGGCATTTAATTTTTTATCTTTTTAAGATATTTTTTTCTCAACGATGTCCTAATAACATAGAAAATTATTTTGGGATCTTCTAAGATGTTCTACATATTTTAAAACAAGGAGATTAGTTTTAAAAATGTTCTAATGACATGAACAACTATTTTCAAATCCCTGATCAGCTGTCAAAAATCATTACTTTCTTAATTTTATTGTTTTATTACTGACCCTGATAAGACTGGATAGGATATTGTCTATTATATTATTTATTAGTTGTTAATTATTTTATAATAATTAAAGTAGATCTATATATAGAATTCTAAATGTAATGGTATATTATTTTATGTATGATTCACACTTCATCTTAATTAATTAATGTTCTACTCTTTACTATGATAACTAATTTATTTAAAACTTTTTTGATATGAACTGGTATCTTTGTTTTTCTCTCCAGGTTCTTTTCAAAAAAAAAAATAATAGACTTTAAAATATGAAAAAAATTTTTTTTTTTTGGAAAGAATCTGGAGAGAAAAACAGATACCAGTGAATATCAAAAATTGTTTAAATAAATTAGGAATCATAGTAAAGAGTAAAAAATTAATTAATTATGAAGTGTGAATCACACATAAAACAATATACCATTATATTCAGAATTCTGTAAGTAGATCTACTTTAATTATTATCAAATTAATAATAAATAATATAATAATTTTCTCTTTTTATGAAGAGTTCGGTTGAAATAAGGAAAATTTAATTCCTTTATTAATACATAAAATTACCATCATTACTCACAAAAAATTAAATATTTTATTAACTTACATGTGTCTTCTTCATGAACCCAATGAGCTGGTTGTGAAGTATCTGGTATTTTCCACGTAATGTTACCTAGTAAACGTTCTTTTTCTGGATCATCAGTGAATACATAGCTAAAATTTAATGCTACTTCCATACGTACAGGTGACATTGAAAACTCAGCACGCATACACCGATATGATAAAGCCTCTTCAGAACTTGCATAGTACTGAACTACGTACCATAATCCCATTAACTGAAAAATAAAAACAATATATTACATTGTTTAATATATATATATATTTAAATAATATAAAATACAGTTACAGTATGGTTGCTTTTACCACCTCAAAATGCATAAAAATTCTTGACTAGAAATAGGTATTTACATTGGAGGATGGCAAATCGCTATTAACACAGTAACTACAACCCTCCATTATCAACTACATCTCTGCTCTCACATGTCAAATTGAATGCCTCCACCAATATAAAGAAACATAATTTATCTCTATTAAAGAGACCTAAAGTTATCTTTTGCCATTTGTCCCCAATTACATTTTTATTTTTTGTTACATTTTTAATGAAACCTATTATGACTGATACACACACATGCAGACAGACATATACATATTTGTACCCCTGAAATTTCAGAAACAGTACTGATTTTTATTAAATGGTACTAACAATTAATTCAGTCATACAAATAACAATAAATATTTGATTTAAAGAGAACAATATGATGGAAACTAGGCAGTTTAGTGATTTTCCAAGATGAAAAAAGTGAGTCAAATAGTTTGTTAGATAAAAGTGCATGAAAATATGATTTCATATGCATATTATAGGATTTAGTAACGTATTGTGTGTGAAAAACACTAATGAAAGTTTAAAGTATATTTATTTATTTAAAATCACATAAAAAAATTAATATTTTATGTACAAATGCAAAAGTTTATGAGTCTTTCTGCAACAGCATCACACAAGAGCCAACAACCGATCGCTTTCAAATTTTCAGAATATATTTGTATTATTCCAGAGAAGGTTATTTGTATTATTCCAGAGAAGTCATAGATCAAGGACCTAGCCCCTTGAAGGGTTAAGATATTAAAGATATTTATTAAAAAAGAAAACAAAAATTAATTCTTTTACTTCAGAAAGATAATTTCTGTCACCATGTTACCAAAAATATAATGAAATAAAATGACTATTTTTTTTTTTCGTTTAATGAATGAATACCTGTAAAATATTTCATATTCTCACAACCATGAGGATAAGAAATGCACTAGGGGTCCAGGAGGCAAAACCCCGTGGCTAGACAGTTGGGCAAACATAACGAGCCCTGATTGGCTAGTACTTATTAAAATAATAGATATGTCAGTTACTATAACCAAAAGAATTTTGAAAATAACAAGCTTCCCATGCCAAACTTATTGGGAAAATTGAGGAGTGATGTAGTGTTTTTTTTTAACTGAGCTGAAGACAATGTTGCACATCAAGACCCACTGAAGTATGGGTGATATTTAACCTTACTATTGTCACCTTTCCTCTAATCACCATAGAAACTAATGTATAGTGTGCACCATTACATTCGGGAAAAAACTTCTTTTCCCTTGGGTAAAAGATCTTTAAACACATCACAGCCTTAAAAAAGAATGGGAAAAACTGCATAAAAGAACAAATTACTCTATCCCTTCTGTCAAGAAGCAGTGTATTCAGGTACATACTTTACTTCTATTTTGTAAATGTAATAGGGTGTATACAACTTTGAAAAAAATTAATTATTAGTACTTGCAAAGCCCCTATGGCACTTCCAATCTAGATGATCTCATTGTCAGAAGTCAAATAATTTTCTTTATATTAATACTATACATATGTTCTTCATGTGACAATAGGCTAATTGGTTAATTACCAATCTCTGTAGTGTAGTGGTAGCATCTCAGCCTTTCAACCAGAGGTTCTGGGTTTAAATCCCAGTTAGGTATGGCATTTTGATATGCTAAAAATTTATTGGGTTAATAACCATAGCAGTTTATCATGTAATTAAAAAAAAAAAAAAAAGTCTAATTACCCAGTTATAATCACTTTTTGACAGATGAGTTTGGGATTTGACAGACAGTGTGGGATTTAAATCTAGAACCTTCTGGATAAAAAAAGAAACTACCCATTCCCCATGAAGGTCTGTAATAATAATATCATTTTTTTTTTGTCTTCAGTCATTTGACAGGTTTAATGGAGCTCTCCAAGATTCCTTATCTAATGCCAGTCATTCCATTTCAGTATACCCCCTACATACTACATCAATAACAATTTGTTTTACATATTCCAAACGTTTCCTGCCTGCATAATTTTTCCCATCTATTTCTCCCTCCAATATCAAAGTAATTATTCCAGGATGCCTAAATGCCTAAATATGTGGCCTATAAGTCTGTCTCTTCCTTCATCAATTTGCTGCAACACCTCTTCATTTGTCAATTTATTCAACCATCTGATTTTTAACGTTCTCTTACAGCACCACATGTCAAAAGCTTCTAATCTTTTCTTCTTAGGTACTTCGATGGTCCAAGTTTCACTTCCATATAAAACTATGCTCCAACCATATACTTTCAAAAATTTTTTCCTGATGTTTCAGTTAATTTTTGATGTAAGCAAATTATATTTCTAATTTATATTATATCTACATTATTTCTACTACATTTCATTACTTTCATTTTGTTCTTGTTTATTTTCATGTGGTAGTTCTTGCGTAGGACTTCATCCATGCCACTCATTGTTTCTTCTAAATCATTTTTACTGTCAGCTAGAATTATCGTATCTTTTTTTTTGCCTTGCACTGTTACTCTGGATCTAAATTGTTCTTTAAAATCATTAACTGCTAGTTCTATGTAAAGATTAAAAAGTAACGGTGATAAGGACTTATCCCCATTACTTTTTAATCTTAAGGAAGTCTGAGAAGGATGGACATCCTTGTCAGATTCCCTTTTTTATTATGGCTTCTTTCTTATGTTCTTCGATTATAGCTGTTGCAGTTTGGTTCCTGTAAATCTTCACAATTATTCTTCTATCTTTATACTTGAACCTAAATTTTTTAAAATGCTGAACATCTTATTCCAGTCTACGTTATCAAATGCCCCTTTCTAGTCTACAAACGCCAAGTATATTGGTTTATTTTTCTTTAATCTTCCTTCTACTGTTTATCTCAGTGCTAAAATTGCTTCCCTTGTCCCTATACTTTTCCTGAAACCAAATTGGTCTTCTTTTAACACTTCTTCCACTCCTCTCAATTCTTCTGTACAGAATTCTAGTTAAGATTTTTGATACATGACTAGTTAAGATAATTGTTCTGTATTCTTCACGTTTGTCTACTCCTGCTTTCTTTGGAATCTCTATTCCAAATAGTCCTCTAATTCCTAATAATCCTCTATTAAATTCACATCTCAGTATAGTATCTGCTTTTTCATCCTCTTTGATGTCCCCTTCTTCCTCTATAACACTTTCTCATTTATTTCCTCCGTATAACTCTTCAATATATTCCATCCACCATTCCACCAATAAGTTTGTCTCCTCTTTCATTCCATTTGTCCAGCCCTTATTCACCCACAATATTTCTATCCTTGCCTTTTTCAATACTTGCATTGCAATCTTCAACTATTATTAAATTTTAATTCCCTTTTATATGTTAATTGCTTCATCAATTTCTTCGTATACACACTCTACCTCATCATCATCATGGGCACTTGTAGGCATATTTAACAATCGTTGTCGGCTTAGGTTTTGATTTTATCCTTATTACAATGATTCTATCCTTAAGCTTTTTGAAATACTGTACTCTCATCCCTGTCTTCTTGTTCATTATGAAACCTACTCCTGCCTGCCCTTTATTTGACACTGAGTTATTTATTCTAAAATCACCTTACCAAAGGTCATTTTCCTCTTTCCACTGAACCTCACTAATTCCTACTACATCTACATTTAACCTATCCATTTCCCTCTTTAAATTTTGTAACTACTAACCTTTTATAGATTTCTAACATTTCACGCTCTGACTCGTACAATTTTATTTCTTAACTTTCTTGTGACCCTTCCTTAGTAGCCCCCACCTGGAGATCTGATCGAGGGACTAGTTTACTTCTGGAATATTTTACCAAGGAAGGCACCTCCATCTTTGTTAAATGAAATTGCAGAGAGCTAAATTTTCTTGGAAAAAGCCATAGTTTTCAATTGCTTTCAGCTGCGTAGTACTCAGAAGATTGAGTGATATTAATATGGTCGTTTAAGCCCTATTTATGCCCTTAACAACTACTGAAAGAGATGCTGCCCTCTTTCTGGAATCATTCCTTAGTCTGACTCTCAACAGATACCTGTCTGATGTGGTTGCACTTTTGATCCAGCTACTCTGTATCACTAAGCATTGAAGCTCCTTCACCATCGGCAAGGTCTCATGATTCATAGAGGGAGAATAATATTAATACATAATTTATTTGGTTAAACTGGCAATGTATTTTAATAAAGGTCTGTAATGTAGAATATATTTCATTGATGGGTTTTTTTTGTTAACTTGTATCATCCTGCTTGTAATAATTTTTAACTTCTATATTTAACATTACATAGAATATTTTTTATTATTATAGATACTATAAAAAATATTTAAATGCATAAAACCAAACAAAATAAATGTTTACAGTAACAAAATTTTTAATGAGGCTATCAGATTTCTCTGGTGGCCTTAAATTATAAATAAAAATACATATTGCTTTATTTGTTTTTATTTCAATTGACTTTTAATTTTTTACTTTATAAATCTCAAAATTTTGATTTAATTTTATTTTCGAGATTTATCTAAAACATTTTACTTTAACGTACTTAGACAGTTAATCTGCCTGAGTAGTCCTGAGATATTACCTTTAAATAAACCTCTCTCCCTGGAGAAACATATTCACATAAAATAGGTATTCAAGTTCAAATAAATGTAATGGTCAAACAAACTGGATTTAAACTTTGTTCCTAAAGCAATGAATAGTGTGTGTACCAGATCCACATCTGTTGCTTGAAAGAATACAAGAATTAAAAATTGTTTTATAAATTAATGAAAATTATTTAAAATAGAAATCATTCCTACTGAGTTATTTTAACAATTATGCCACTACTTCAGTTTAATATGTTGCTTATTTAATATTCTCTGACATGAAAATACTATACAACCGGGACAGATAGTGTTAGACAGCAAATTAATGTACACTTTTCTGTTGTGTATGCTAAATATAAACACAAAATAAATAAATTTTTCATCATTAATTTTACTGGGTATTTAAATTTTTCTCCGTCTTTGAGTTTAAATTAATTAACCTCAGCTTACTTGAAATATTCAGAATTTTTAATTACTTGATTTATATCTATATATTAAAAGCATATGTCCTGACTAATCAAACCTGAGTAAAAACTACTAAAGATAAAATGATGAAAATTTGTACACACATTTTTCTGTAAGTGCACACTAAGAAAGGATTTATTGAAATTCTGGGTTTAAAGGATTAAAATGGAGTAACAGTGAAATTTATTTTTTTTTTTATTTTTAATTTATAGGTAATAAATGAAGATATCAACTTATTTTTGGTGTGTGTAATCTCATGTGAATATCTAAAAACCAATCACGAATTTTTTTGAAATTCGACTTCTTGAAAGGGGTAAAGAAAGGTAGAAATTTTGAACAATAATAGCAAATTTTCCCCATCTCCGATTACACTAAATAAGATATTTACTAGATTTGGGTTTGCAAATATTTTCAGATAAATATCTAACAATCATTTTTGATTTTAATATTTTAAGGGGTAAAAAATCAAATTGCTTTTAATTTTTGCCATTTTATGCTACCACTATCAATCTTTTTGAGATTTTGTGACATGATATTAATTTATGTTTGTAATTTAGATGATTATGTATTTTGAACCAATTAATTAAAAACAAGTAATTTAAAAACCAATTAGTGGGCTTTGTACTGACCAAACTGTTGCTCTGAAGAAATTAAAATACACTGATGGTTTATTGAATAGGCTTTAATTTTATTTATCATTATTTAATATGTGAATCATTATTAATATTAATTCAGTTATTTACTTTTAACTGAGTTTTTCTGAGTAGAATCATTTTTGGGAAGTTGTTTGTGAATAATTATGTACAGATTATTTTCCCTCTCTGTTCTTTTTAGTATTTTTTTACAAGTAGAAAAGTGGGTAGCATTATCGCTGATTAACAGTAGTTTACAATCTTAAAGCTTTTAAGGAGTATGCAGTGTTACCTTTCACATGTCAGTGTTATTATTGTTATATAGAATATGGAATTAATTAATTATAGTTGTATTAATTCTTTAATTAATGCGACTCCAAAATCGTGTTTGTAAAAAAATTGTGTTTTGTAAAAAATTTATACATAAATAAAGCATCCATAAATTATTGTTGCAATCAAGTGTTAAAAAACTATCAATGTTTGTTAGTTGTAACACACATGTATAAAGGCTTACTGTAGATAAAAAGAACCAATCAATATCACCCCAGCACTTCCTTAAACAACTTACATGATAATATTTAGACAAACAAATATTTTTTGTTATTTCATTTAATTGTTGTCACTGTTTTGATTTATTTGATGCTGTTATTTATTTATTTCTGTTCCGTGCTGATCTTCATATATTCTAATGTTGAAATATTTACTACATCCTAAATCCTGAATTATGTGTACATATAATATATAGTATATATATATATATATATATACTTTTTAATATTTTTTCTAGATTCATTGTTATACTTTCTGATAAAATTTGTCTAGTAGTCATCATTTGAATATCCAATTTGTAACTATTTCACCTCCAGAATAGTTTCTCAAAGAGGATGCTATAATGTTGAATTATAAAGGAAAAAGTCTAATGTGGACACCATATGACTTCCTTGTATGTCTATTAAATTACATATACATTTTTTTTTTAAATGAAAAGTACATAAAATTTTGTTTCATTAATACCTTCTGGTAATTTTTCATTTTTTTTTTTATTGTTTTTTTTTTTACAATCAGAGGTTAATTATTATTAATAAATCAATATATTTAAATTTAAAAAGAAAAAAAAATAGTTAAAACATAAAAGGAGTTAAAGTCGGATTAGAACCGATGTGCCTTCTCCTTGTAGGATCCAAATATTTCATTTATTAAAATTTTATTTGGCTAAATCCAAATTTTTTGGATTTTGGGATTTATTTGGACACTTTTGGTACAGTCGATTGCAATCAAAAGGGGAGATGCATAACTAGATGTTACAAAATTCCTAAATCAAAAATTTCAACATCCTACGGCTAATCGTTTTTGAGTTATGCGAGATACATACGCGTATATATACATACGTGCAGACGTCACGCCTTAACTATTAAAAATGGATTCAGGGATGGTCAAAATGGACATTTCCGTTGAAATCAGTAAACCGAAATTTTTCGGGATCACAATACTTCCTTACTTCGTGCAAGGAAGTAAAAACGTTCAGTAGAAATATTTTTTACTACTTTTATAAAGTAAAAGCATATATGTTTATGATCCAGAGGTGATAGGTTCATCTAGAATATATTCATTTTGAAAATATTACTCCCATTTCTCTTACCCCATCCCTTAAGCAAAATTTTAATTCGCAGCTTTGTGCTTTTTCCAAAGTATCTAAAACGGTGGTGAAATCGACCAAAGTGGAAGGTCATTTTCAAAAAGCTTATAAAATTTGCTAAAAAATACTTTACTTTTACAACTTTTTAGCTATAGTGTGAGTGTAATCTGTTTTCTTTTTTTTATTACATCCGCAGTTTTTTCCTTTATTTAAAATTTCTTTAGTTAAAGGATATGATTTATTGACTGCAATACTGATCCGAGTAAGTTATGTTAACATTCAACAGTGTTCCGTTTTTAAAAAAGAACATTTATTTTATTTATAATTAATTTTAGTACATTTTCATACATGTAATTACTAATCTATTAATTGTATTATTATTATTTATACATAATAATATTGGTTACATTTAATATATATGTTAATGAAATAATTAAGTCGTTATCTTTTAAAGTATAACGAATGAGTTCAATGATGTGACTTTACACGTCGAACATTACTGTAGAAGTGAATAATAATTATTTTACGAAGACAAAGGCTGCAGCTGCCAGAACATAGTGGTTTCCTGAAAATTATTGATATTTTATGGTCGTGGCAAATGGAATGTAGTATATCATCTATATATCATACTAAGCATTCACATTTGTTAATTATAATAATTTTAGTTAAGTAGGAGGTTACATTATATGAAAGGAAACGGAAGTCAGGATATTTTCGTAGAATAGTAGAAGATAAAATAATAATGGAAGAAACAGAGTTAAAAATATCTTTGTGCTTTAGAACATTAGTAATCTTTGTGGATTTTATTGCATTTAATTTAACTCGAATACGTTTCTTCTTTTATTACATATATTTCTCGTATAATTACAATACCTACATTTGTGTCATACACGGTACAAATCTAGATTACTCACGGCACGCTGTATCTTTACTAATGAATTTTAAGGTTCATAATAAGAGTAAAAAACCTAAAGTGATCTTGTTTTATTCTTCAATCACTTTTTTTATAACCCTTTACGTTTTCATTACAGTACTGAAATCTCTCAATTATAATATTATTTTTATTACTTATAATTTATTTTTTCCATCCAATTTGGTTGTTTTTCGATTGATTATCGAACATTTTTATTTCAGTTTTTTTTCATTCATTTAAGGAAACATTTCAATTGCATTAAAATGTATCTATATTTGCTTTATATCCTTACTCATACATTGATAATGTATTTGAACTGCTTGACTATATATACCTAGAGGACTTTAATATATTTTTCAAACTTCCAAACCGTTTTAACACAACAGGATAAACACTTTATTAACTCACAAAAATATTCTGGAGTTTTCACCCTTTAATTCCGCACCATCTGAGGCTTGTTAAAATTTGACAATAATATAAGAATTCTTGAAGCCGCGCTACGAACGCTGCGTAGTGTAAAACCAGGAGGAGTGTTACTACTTTGAGCCTCCAGACCTGCTTCAAGTTTCTTTCGGAGACGTACCTCTTAGGTCCTTCCGCTTTCTCCACTGTTAGGTAAATCCTTCCTCTTCCGCCTTCGAGATCCTTGATAATTTTTGTTGGAGGTTTTTAAGAGGATAATTGAATTTAAATCGGTCTATGAAAACATCAGTAGAACATTCAGACATTCAGACAAGTCAGGAAAGATACTAATCTCAGGTTAAATGATTAAGGGTCTTACTGGTTTTGCTTTATGTCAATGAATCTTGAATTTTAAAAGTAAAATCACTGTAACAGGTTGAAATCGCAGAAATTAAGTTTATATAACTGTTAAAGAATGGAGTTTGAGTAATCATACCAGAAGCGAGGATAGTCAAGAAGAGCTATGCAAGAAAGAAACGGGAGTAGAGAAGTTATTGAAGTATCGTAAAATATGGGTACATGAGTATCCAATGCATGAGCATAATATCTCAATATATGTCTTAAAATATCTACCAATTGGCAAGCGAGGTCTAGGAAGACCTAGAAAGCGATGGTTTGATGCTGAAACAGACTAGAGCCTCATCTGTAAGGAAAAAAAAACTTTTTGACATAACTTTCATAAAATATGAAGTTTCATAGATTCAGCCTTTATAAAAAATGTAATTATTTAACAGGTTTTTGTTTATCAGTAGCATGAAAATAACACGATAGTTTTTGTTACGGTTTCTTAATCAATTTATAAAATTAAAATTTTTAAACAAAGCCATGAATAATCCAAATTTTATATCTTCTCCATTAATAATTTACATGGCTTTAAAGATATCTTAATCTTTGTTTTTATGCACTGCAGTAGCATAATTCTTATTTCCTTGAGTTATAGTATAATATTTTTTTATTTAATTTCTTTGTAATTAATCATACTCATTAAATATTATTTTTTATCATAATACTAAATTTTTATAGCGACATAAATGTATGCAGCAGATTTAAAATGCATATACAGAGTTTTCCGGGACGTATTCGCCGAATTTCAGGAACTGATTCAGGATACCAAAATGAGCAAAAAACTTAATATCGAAATAAGTCCTAATTTGCTTTGTTCTTCTGAAGGCCATTTTGTGATTTTCAACAAAGATTTATTTCTCAAGACCAGCTTAAATGTCAGCCATCTAGACCTAGCTTAATTAAATTTGGCAAATCTGAGACTAGTATCTTGTTCTACAAAATAAAGAATTTGGAAACGTCACTTCAAAAATTTTTAAATGGCGGCTATCTTAATCTTTTAATCTTCATTATCTTTGTAATTTCAAATTTTTACTTATAAAATTTATTAAGCACTTTATTTTGAACAAAATGACAACTTTTTCGTAAAATCCGTTGACAAATAATCGAATTATTATAGACAATTAACCCGCCAGTACGCTTGTGCACCGTAATGCAAGCTCATAATTTTTTGCCTGTTTTTATTTCCTCCACTAAATGTAATAAAAATTATTAATAATAAATACTAATAGAAAATTAACAAAAATAAATTTATAATAATAAAAATTTTCACCTTGCAATATGGTGCACAAGCGTACTGTCGGATTAATTGTCTGCAGTAACTCGATCGTTTGTCAACGGATTTTTACAAATGAAATTGTCATCTTGTTCCAAATAAAATGCTTAAAAAATTTTGTAATAAGTAAAAATTTGAGCAAACTATAAATTAAAAGCATATTGAAGATTAAACAATTAAGATGGCTGACATTTAAACATTTTTAAAGGTGACGTTTTCAAAATTTTTTATGTTGTAAAAAAATACACTAGCCTAAGATTTGCCACGTTTAATTAAAGTAGAATTACCCGTTCCTGAGCAATAATTTTTTTGTTGAAAATCACAAAATGGCATTCATAAGGAAAACAAAGCAAAGTAGGACTTATGTGGATATGAACGTTTTGCTCATTCTGGTATCCTGAATCAGTTACTGAAGTTCGGCGAATAACTCCTGAAGTTCCCGGAAAACTCCGTATACAAGTATACTTAATTTTCACTATATTTTTTAGCGTGTCACAATAGTACTCATTTTTGACTGTATGTCATTCTTTCAAATGACCCCAATAACACAAAACATCGTTAAAGTAAAACAAGGAATAAACGTTCCGATTCTTGCCAGCGGTAAATATAAAGTTGGATCTCTCTCAGGAAGAAATAAAAAAGCCAGCAGTGATCATCCAACAGGGATTTTTATCAACCGTCAGTAGCTACGAAGAACATATTAGAATTTATACTGGCGGTTCTAAAACCGAACATGGTGTTGGATGCTCCATATATGTAAATGCAGAAGCCCACTTTTGGAAACTGCCAGATATGGCCAGTGTCTATACGGCAGAACTTACTGCCATACAGCAAGCTCTTCGGTACACATAACACTATTGCGAAGAAAGAGTGCTAATATGTTCCGATTCTCTAAGTGCACTTGTTGCAATTCGGAACAAGAACATTAAGGATGTCCTAACTACAAACATCCTGTCCATTTTGTACGTTTAAATCAACGAGGACAGCGATGCGTATTTGTATGGACTCCAGGGCATACTGGTATTGCAGGTAATGAAAGCGCAGACGAAGCTGCCAGAAAGGCAACGGTCTGCGATGTTTGGATGCAATTCCTGTAAAGGTGACAGACGTTAAAAACTGTCTAATTAACATAATAAGAAACAAGTGGAATACTGATTGGAGGAGTTTAAATACAAAATTAAACTCAGTCAAAACTTCGTATAAATGGAAAAGCGACGTGAAGCTGACTCGCCGAGAACAAGTGGCTGTGACCAGACATAGAATCGGTCACACGCGAATAACAAATTCATATTTGCTAACCGGAGAAGAGAGATCAATGTGCGGTGTTTGTAATGAAACACTTACAATTAAGCATCAGATGGAAGAGTGTACCATAAATGAGGACCCCAGAAAGAGGTTCTGGCTAAGAAATGATATTGCTGCTGATTTGGATAATGGAAATGAAGAAAAAATAGTTGCTTATTTACATGCCAGTGGACTTCTTAAAAGTCTGTAAAAGTGAAAATTTAAAGCTGTGCTAAACAAACTCTAAGGGGTAGTTTTTATATATATATATAAGGGAGTCTGGAAGCGTGGCACGTATAGTGACGGGAGGTAGTCCTCTTGCCTAGGCCGTCCTGGCTAGCCTGCAAGCAAGAGCAGTGAGTCGGGGTTTGTCCAATGATGGCATGGGGGACCCTTAAGGGTGGACTTAGGGCACGAGGCTATGGGAAAGCGCAATGAACGCCTGTAGCCAAGTAGCTCAGGACCGGGAAGAGCAGCCTCCCCGCTGAGGGGCTTTTTGACCGTCCTGAACAGGTGGTCCGATTGCTCTTATGACGCTGGGAGGACCCCGATGGGTTACGTCCTACAGAAGTGTTTACCGGGGCGAGTCAACTGCCACGGCATCCTGGGGCGACTGATATTCTGCTTAACGGCGGTTCTGGTCGCTCCGAGGGTGCTTAAATAAATAAATAAATGAGACAGGTAGAAGGAGATAATGGTATTGTAAAGACACATATTTTCCATTTATGTTCTTTGGGATATTATCTCAAATTTTAAGATCGGGGCCCTTTACACCCCATAAGTGCTGTTTGTTTATTGTTGTGCTTTAATGTTTTTGTGTACTCTGTGCTTTTAAATAAAAATGTAAGGGCCCTTTACACCCTTACATATGACGACCCTGATGGTGATACTCCTCTTTTTAAGAATGTGACGAGGGCTTAGCAGTCGATGCCCGTAAAAAAGAAAAAAATAATAATAATGTTTCGTAGGTAAATAGTATTATTAAAAGAATGTTGAAGAACGGATATTAACATAAATAAACAATTTCTTTAAATACTGTACTTTCTTTAAAAAATACATTATTCTTTATTATTAAATATCAATAAATATTTTTAAATTAAAAATACATAATAAAATATTATTTATTCATAATTACATAATTATTAAAATTAAGCTCAAATTATAATTACAAATTAAAACAACAACTTTAATGTTTTATAAATTCAATTTATTAAATCAAATTTTAATTTAAATTCGTTTACACCTCCCCCTATTTATAATACAAATTTATTAAAAAAATATATATTTTTTGTATAATTATGCACAATAAAACTGTATTTGACATAGTATATATATTTTACAGGACTGCCCAGAAAGAAGTGTATGTATACACCCTGAATTGTTATAAATCCATGTATCTTTGTTCCACTAGCAGCTCAACGGCTGAATGATTTAGATGTATGATTCCGCGTTGGAATCCTTACGTTACCGGCAATGTCAATAAATATATATTTAAATGTGTATATATATATATATATATATATATACATTTATTGACATACAAATACATATACATATATGAATAAATTTATTTTTTTACATTTTGTTATCTCTCTCTCTTTCTGTGTGTGTATGTGTATGTATGTATGTGTGTGTGTGTGTGTGTGTGTGTGTGTGTGTGTGTGTGTGTGTAAGTACATTTTAAAAAATTGAAAAAACAATTACACTGTATAGAAAATTGTGTCACCCGCACGCTCTATAATTATTTTAATAATTATCCTATATTAAAGAGCAATGTTTTTTGGCAGTCATGTTTTTTAATTTTTAATATTTATCTCTATATTTTAAGAATTTAATACACGACAAAACTTAATTTTTATTTATTATTGTTCAAACAAAGTTTGTAACTACTGAAATTTATAACTTTTTTTTAATTCCAAATTATTTATATTCAACATTCGCTTTTTCCACCATATAATACTTACTTAAATAAAACATTTTTTAATAAATTTTTCTTTTGAAATTATTTGAAAAATTAAAATTGTTACCTGCTATTTTTTTTTCAAATTACACAAAAATTAAACAGTTTTTAGTTAATCATAATTTTTTATTCTCCTTACACTTTCGAACAACTAATTTGTTCATCCACTTATTTTTATAAATTCATAGAAATTTCTAATATACCCAGGAATTTAGTAGATAATAATAATAACTTTTTAAAATTAAAATATATTTACTGTTACAAAATTTTTACAATGAGTTAATAAAAACCTTTTAAAAAATTGACAAATTAACAAGATCTATATGATTTTATTCGATCGTTCATTCCAAGACGACCCAAATTGTAATGAAAAGGAGATCCTGGGAAAAATGACATTACTGCTCCAAGACAATCGTTACCAGAAAATAATGCAATACAATAGCCATTCGTGTCGATCGCTCTTATCCTATTTTGCCACTCACTATGTAAATTATAACATTTGCTTTTACCAAACTCTAAATCATTGCTTTTTCCTTTATGACCTGCTACATCATATATTGTCATTTTAGCCGGAAAACATGAAATAAAATGTATTAATATAACTATAAAATGAAATGATATTAATGTAAAGAATTTTAATGACATGATTTCTATTTAAAATATCTAATGTTAAAAATATATACCCAATTAATCTTTACTAATAAAAAATATGACAAGTTAAATAAATATCTGCGTAATATATGTCAAGTACTATTGTTAAAGTAACAAGGCAGGCATATCTATTTTTTATACATTTTATATCAGGAAAATTAACATTATCAGCTACATTTACCGCAAAACAATGGAAAGAAACAAGTATTGATCAGTTTAAATGTTTACTGAAAAGAAAAAAAAAGTTTTCCTTCAGAGATTAAAAACAAGGTTTGTATAGGCTTTTTTTATAAATGAACTATATATCTTCCAAATCATATGGCATGTAAAATTAGTATACTGGACTAGAAATCTTTCGGCCAGACTTCCATCAAATAAATTTTTTTTTTTTTTTAATTTAGATATTATCAAAGCAAATATGGATAAAATACGTAGTCGAATTGTATAATGTAGATAATTCTTTAACAATTTTAAATATTCTTAAAAACACAAAATATATTTGAATTTTAAAAAAAATAACCTGTTGCTCAACTAAAAAACTTACTAAAACTGTTGAATTAAATTAAAAACTATTAGGTTATAAATAATGATTAGAAGAACACGTTTAAAATCGATATTTAAAAAAAATAAATATTACATCTTCATACAATACAAATTCTCCACTTAAGTGGTAAGCGTGGCGCATACACAAGCAAGCACCTATGCATTTATATTCAAATTACCGTTTAGTTGAGTTGAACTTTTATAAAACAACCCTTACATGAAGAAGCATGATGCGTTGGTTTGTTTGCTGTATGTGTTCACATTTTTCTTAAAAATGAAGCGCTTCTTGATAAAATGCATGAAGTAGTAAACTGCATTTGCTACTTTGTTACTACGTTAGTACGCTAAATTTTATTGTGCACTATAAACAGTTCGTTGTTTAGATTAACATTTATTATACTTATTATTTTTTACCTTTTGTTAAAATAAAAAAAAATCTGTTATAGGCATACGTTTTTTTTGGAAATTTGAATCTTTTGGTATTGCAATGATTTTATTATTTAATAAAAACATTATTTACGAACGATATAAAATGGAAGCAACTGCTCCAGCATTTGCCTGGATCCACCAACTAAAACCACCTTGATAAGAACAGCACCATAAAATACTTCCCTTAAACTAGTAAGAAAAATGCTGACAACTTCAATAATTCGAAACCTAATTGATCTACTGGGACGGGCAATGGCTTAAAACACTCAGGTAATCAAGTAACACCTAATGAGGTCTCACCCAAACTTTTTCTCAGCTCTGAGTCGAGATATGAGCGAACATTTGTTAATTAAACTTTGAATACTTAAATAATATTGCGTATCATTTTAACTTTATTATTATCTATAAAAACTTTTAATACACTAGTAATGAAACGTTATCGGATTTATTTGACTTCTAATGTAATTTATTATAAGAAAATAAGATGTCGGAAAATTTAAGTGTTTATTAACAGAATCATGATATTAGGATTAAAATCAGTTAATTAATGTAATAAAATAATTTAATTTAAATGAAAAATGATAATAGAAACAAGTCGAAGGAAAATCAATTTTAGTAAAATTATGATGTTAGTTTGTTAATGGACTCTAAAATCATAAAGTTATATTATAGAAATTTTTCAATAATTTTTTTAAATGTTTTATTTTTTTATATAATAATGAGAATTATACGGCAAAGAGTATATGTAAACCGAATTTATATAATGGCTATAACATATATATATATATATATATATATATATTTGTATACTTAAAATTACCAAAAGACTTTAAGCAAAAATATTTATCACAAAGATGTATAAGCAAAAATATCTACTTAAGTTGAAAAATAGTGAACATAAATACGAGTATTTATTTTTTAACGGTTATATTTCAGTACGATATTAACATTCAGTTATTATAAAATCGGCACAACTGTTTTATTTTTCTTCTTTCTACTCCTAAAAAAATGTATTTGTACTTTGCTTGGCAAATACTTAACCGTATTTACTAAGTAAAGTTGGTTTTTTGGTTTACTTGAATAAAAAATTTACTGATATTTATCGATTTTTACTAGTATATTTACATAACATAATAAATCTTTTTAAAAAGGTTCTTCTTGTGACATATAGTAAAATAAGAAAAAAAGGATTTAACAAAAAAAAATATATACCTGAATATACAATGATTAATCACTATTACGTATATACTAGGTCTGTAAATAAAGTAATAAAACTAATTTTTTTGGCAATCGAAGTGGCAACGCTGTAAAGTTACCACTTATGTACCACATATGTATGTAATAAACATATGGTTATATGAGCACCTGATTTATATTAGGTATTAATATTTTTAATTTATTGTTGCCACATGAGACGTAAACAAACTTTGCGTGAAATGAGATTTTGTGGTGCGTTACAAAAATGAGTGATACTAATTATGAGCAACTTTGTGCAGTCAAGTTTTATGTTGGACTGGTTGAGAATGCTAATGAAACTTTTTCAAAATTGAAAAGGGCGTATGGAGACGACGCTCTGTCACAAGCCCAAGTTTTTAGGTGGCATTTTCAGATGGCCGGGAATCAGTTGCGGACAATCCACGCTCTGGAAGAATGTTAACGTCAAAAGTGACGACAATTTTGAGCGAATATGAGGCTTGTTACGGTACTACCCGTGATTAACTATCAAAATGATTGCAGAACAATTAAATTTGAACCTTACCACAGTCCACCAAATTTTGACAAATGAATTGGACATGAAAAACGTTTGTACAAAATTGGTCCCAAAAAAACCTCACTGTTGAACAGAAAAACAACAGGGTGGAAATATGCCGCGATATTCTAGGGCGAATTGAAACAGGCCTTATTTTCTAAAAAAATGTTATTACTGGTGATGAATCTTGGATATCTGAGTAAAAACAAAACGCCAGAGCAAGGATTGGCACACTTTAAACTCACAACGTCCCAAAAAAACAAAAATGAGCAAAACAAAACCATGCTAATTTGTTTTTTCGATAATAATGGCATTGTCCATAAGGAATTTTTTCCTACAGAACAGACTGTAAATCAATATTTTTACCGAGAAATTCTTTAAAGACTGCGGAAAAGAGCTGACCGCGTGAGATCAGCCATTAAACACAATTGGATGCTGCGTCATGACAATGCACCTTGTCACACTGCACTCTCAGTTAATGAGTTTTTAACAAAGAAAAACATTCCTGTAGTTCCTCAACCGCCTTATACACCTGACTTGAGTGCTTGTGATGTTTTCATGTTCCCGACTTTAAAACAACACCTCAAAGGACACCATTTTGGAACAGTAGAAAACATTAAAAAGAATGAAGGATATTCCGGTTTCTGAGTTTCAACACTGCTAAGAAAAGTGAGAAAACCGTTTGAAGCGTTGCTTCAAACGGAGAGTCCATATATAATTAGATTGTAAATAAAACGTTTTTCTGAAGCAGTCTCATTACTTAATTTACAGACCTCGTATATAAAATTAGCTTTTTAATGTTAGTCATACAAATAATAAAATTATACATTCAGTACTTCGTAAATTATATTTATTCAAGTTTAACATAATTTGTACTTTTTCTATTCTTTGTAAGTGTAAAAATAACACTGAAAAAACACACCTATGACAGTACAGAGTGAATTATTTTTTTAAAAATGTAAAAGAATAAACTCAAAATTTCTTACATATCGGAATATTTAAATCTAAAGAATAAAGGAAAAGTAGAAATATATTAGAAAGATAATTTGTATGATCCACAAAAGAGAAAAAAACTCGAAGAAAAATAAATACATTTTGAAATATTTAAAAAGAAACCGAAAAACTTTTCAATCATACATATAATAAAAAAGGAAAATATTAATATTTTATGAGCATCTTTCAAGAATGGGAAAAATAATTTTTAACAAATATTCTAATTCTTAAAAAAATAAACAACAAAAAATCTAAATTAACTTGGTTGTAGAAAGTAAAAAGATAGATTTTAGTGTAAAATGAATCTTCGAAATATACGAAAAGTTATAAGAAAAAATCCATAAAAATGAATGTTTCCAAGTCAAAAATACACAACTACGAATTAAGATTCAGTGATTCCAAGAAAGAAAGAAAAGGCACAGTAAAATGATGAAGGAATATTAGAAAAAGAGAAAAGAAGAGGGTTAAGCGAAATAAAAGGCTGTAACGCGGTCTATATTGCTCAGATCGAATAAAAATAATATCAAATCTATCTATATATTCTACTGTTCTTGTAAAAGCTTTTATTAATCCATCGTTATAAACATTTTTATAATTTATCGAATTATTATATTACTCTCCTTATTTACTCGAACAATAACATATATTGCCTCACCTTAATTACGATTAATATAAAAGTTTCAATAATGTTTTTAATTTTTAATTGAATGAAAGAAATCAAGATTTTTACCTGATATGTTCTAATAGAGCTGTGTTTTGTTACAATTTCATAGATTCGATTGTATTATTTCAAAACAAGTAAACTGGTTTATAGATCCTTCCGAGTAAATTCCTGACAGCTGAATTATTAAAGTCCTGTTCTTATCATTAACTATATGATATTAGAAAAATATTACCATTGTAGAACATTTATATCACAGTTTAAAAAATCAAAATTTGAAAATAAAAAGTAATTTATTGTAAACTTGCAGGATCGTCATAGCAAGATCTAAATGACTTTGCCCGGTTGTTAAACGAAAGACGAGCAAAATTATAATGAAAAGGTGAAGTTGGAAAGAATGACATTCCGGCTCCTTTGCAATTGAAATCGGCAAAAAAAGAAATGCAGTATTCATGTGTGTTAATAGAACTTATCCTATCTTGCCAATTTTCAGGCAAGTTGTTACAAATGCCTACACTGTAACTTATTTTCTCGGATTCTCCTTTATTACCTGGTACATCATAAATTGTCATTATATCCGGATAACATGAAATAAAGTGAACCATCGTAACTGTAAAAATAAATGTTTTACATAACATGATTTTTAGGCTATATCACAAACCAATAATTCTTCAGCAAACTAGAAAACAAACTGGAAAATAACTTGTATTCATATATGAGACGAAATAAATTATTAATTTTTGTAGATTTTTTCACTTATAAAAAGTAGATTATATAATTTAATTGTAGTTTATCATACTGTAACTTAATATTTATAGAAATGTAACGGGTCGTTATTTATTAAGTTGAACAGGAAAAGGAACACTTCCTGCATTACTTACCACAGAAAGATTGGAAAATAAAAAAGTATTATAATCAACATTCTATGGAATAAATGAATAGTAATTAATCCCCTCTTCAAATTTTTAGAAAACTATAATTTCACTTTAGAGAAAGTAAAAAATAAAATTATTTATTACTGAATCGTATAGGATTAAATTGGGGTATATTACAGGAGCTGAGACCGGAAAAACTGGAAACTAGAAACTTGGAATGCATATGTTTAAATAGAAAGCTAATAGTACGAAGGATATTTTTTTTCAATAATGAAGGATGACTTTTCCGTTTCCTGAATAGTTGAAAACCTGAAATTTGGAAATTAAATTAACGGGGGGTTGAAAAATATTGCAACATTCAACATTATTGAAAAAGTTTAGCACAAGTATGACTAAATGACTATGATATTTGTCAAGCATGATCCTTTAGATGGCGTGCAAAGATTCAGATGCGTGTGTTTATTTTCTTGTTCGAGACATTTTCTGAAAAATGGGATAAAATTGAAGTTCCAGCTGCTATAAAGTACAGGTGAGAAATGGAAAGTTTCCAACATGCTGGAAATTCGGAGTTGTAAGGATATTGTATAAGGGTCAAGGGACGACTTTACCAAAGTTGTATCGATCCTTTACGTTACTACCAGTGTTGGCTAAGGTATATGAAAAATTCCTATTCATCCGGATTTATAATAGAATGACTGTTGGTGGTCTTTTATCGGATCATCAGTATAGTTTTCGGCCTGGTAGGGCTGCAGAAGACGCGGTATCATCGTTGTTTAAAGATGTTGATGAAGCAAAAAGTGTACTAAGCATTTGGCACCGTTGGTATTAATACAATTGTATAAATTAAATTCCCACTTTTCAACAATTTAAAAAGTGTAAATCCTAGTACTTTCGGAGCTATTACACCATCTTCAGGAATTTTCTAAAACATGTTAATTTAAATTCAAATCAACAATCGTTTTTAAATTAAACTGTTATGTTCATAATAGTCGCAAACATCTTACAAACATAACGTTACTGTTTTATTGACATACGAATTAATTTTATTCTTGACGACCGATAATTATGAACTAGGACCTGCGAGTGAAAAGCTGAGACGTTACCACTCGCATCACGAAGGCCGGAGAAAGAATAACATTATTGTTTTCTAGAATGATAAGATACAAATTGTAGATTAAAAAAAAAATGTTAAATCAGAAAGTAAAGCATTAACAATTAATGCTTTATTAACAATTAATGCTTTACTTTCTGATTCTATTAAAACAATTGTGATCTGACCTATTTAGGTTAAAAGAACAGATTTGGTAGTTATATACTATAAACTTATATGCACTCTTTCAACAGATAAAAAATCTTGATTATACTATGTTACGAAATATTTAAAATAAATAAATTTAACAAATAAAATATTATTAGTTTAAATCAAAATGGTTTTCAAAAAGGTAAAATTTCAGAACAATTGTTAAACAAGAGATAAATATTAAAAATCAAAATAACATGACTGCCAGAAAAAAAAACATTGCTGACAAATATTACACATTAATATAGGATAATTATTAAAATAATATAATTATGAGCGTATAGGTGACAATCGGTTCAATCGTTGAGCTGCTACGGTGGAACAAACATACATACGTACGT
This sequence comes from Lycorma delicatula, assembly GCF_047948215.1. Taxonomy (NCBI): domain Eukaryota; kingdom Metazoa; phylum Arthropoda; class Insecta; order Hemiptera; family Fulgoridae; genus Lycorma; species Lycorma delicatula. Next base: position 75,608,085 of record NC_134455.1, read on the forward strand.
ACACCCTAAATACATTACACTCCTTTTTCGGCTGTTGTATAAAAACACTAGTAAGACAACTTCACACGTATGAGGTACGAAGTTTCCGAATCGTTCAAAGTGATGTGTAATAAAAGATTTATTCAAAAACAACTCACTCATCTGATAATTTTTTTCAAATTTTTAAATTTATATAGCCTATAACACTCCCGGTAACGTAAGGATTCCAACGCGGGGACATACATCTAAACCGGTTCAGCTGTTGAGCTGCTACGCGGAAACAAACATACATACAACAGATACACCCGAAGAACATTGACTCGTTTTGGGCAGACGTGTAATAAAATTCAAAATTTTATAAATTAAAACTTGGATAAATTTTTTTTTGCTTTTTTACAGATTTTTTCAAAGGCAGTCAATAATGAAATACATGAATTAGATTTACTAATTTATTTTATTATTGAAATGGGATTTACTTGTGAAAAGTTAAAAGATAAAAAATTATAAAAACTAGCATACTTCTGTTAACGTAGAAAATAGGTTTAGTGACAAAAATATTAATAGATATTGGTTTGACTCAAAGGAGACGTAATTTTATGTTTTATGTATACTTGAGGTATACATAAGGTATACCTTATGAGGTATTTAAATTTTTGTTTTTATTATTATAATAAAAATCTGTTTGCATATTGTGACGTTGTTCTTTTATGCAATTGTTACTTCTGTCATTGTAATTGTTAGTTTATTATATCTCTATATTATATACATTTTAAATAATAATTAATAATGATTTAAAGTTAAATAAATAATTATTTATATTCAAAAATAAACTTTAAAGTTATGAAATTATGTATATACTGAATACATTTTTTATTTCAAAGATCTCTATAGCATTTCTTCGTACCATAAAGATTAATTGCAGCTTCGCCCAACCAATATAGTTACTTGCGTTTCCCGTCGCGGTCAGGGGATATTAGATATTTAGCCGGTCATAGCTCGCTTCGCTCGCCTTCCTGCCTAGCCAGATGACTCTGCCCCTCGGACTCCACTGCGGTCATTAAACTCATGCTTGTGAGAAAAATAACTATAAATAAAAATTATAGCCTGTTCAATTTATAACAAAATAGTGTATTGCAATTTCTTCAGAACCACAATTTAGTCGGTACAGGACTCGACATTTTGAGCGATCTAAGAATGTGCGTTTCAAAACAGTCGGCCTCCATCTTAAAAATATTAGTTATAACTGGTTCGTATGGGTAAAAGTATATTTTTTCCCGTACTTAGCATTACCTGACAAACATCACTAGGAGCTGACCTTGGTTTCTCATTTTAAAAAGTTTTTTTTAATTACTTTTATTTTATGGTTTTTATTCAAGTAACCGGAGGCGCAGCCAATCGTGTCACAAATTCAGTAACAGTGGCTGTATTGGTTGAGCCGCAGTAAACTGTCGCACCCCTTAAAAAATCGAAATTCATAAACACACGAAAATGGTTTTTAGAGTATTGATGAGTATTTGCAAGCCCAAATTTAGTGAATATCTCGTTTAGTATAATCAGAAATGGGAAAAATTTGCAATCATTTTTCAAAATTTTTTACCTTTCTTCACTCCTTTCAAGGTCCGAATTTCGAGACATCCAGAAATTAGTTTTTAGATATTCGCATGAAGATTACACACAAAAAATCAAGTACTACCTTCATCTGTTATCGAGAAATTTAAAAAAAAATAAGCATTTCAAAAAAAAATCAAAACTCCATTTTAATCTTTAAATTGTGAATTTTAAAAAAATTAGAAATTGGTATTTGGATATTCACATAAAGATTACACACACCAAAAATCATGTTGATATCTTCATTTATAACCGAGAAATTAAACAAATAGCAAATTTTAATTGTTACTTCATTTTAACCATTTAAACTCAAAATTTCAAAAAACTCTTTCTTAATACGCACTTATACTGTAAGAAAGCATGAATACAAACTTTCATCAATTTATCCTCAGTAGTTTTTGCCGGGCGTTGATGAATCAATCAGTTGCTTTTTTGTTACGGATATACACCAAGTATCCGAAAAAGAACTCCAGATTTTCAAGAAGGAATGTAGATTTTATTTTGCAACACTCAATATAATTTTATGCGTAATCTTAAAGCGACAACAATTAAGTTTTAGTTTACACATTTTCTGACAGCAGCGGGCAGAGTAGACACTCACCAGATAGACCTAAAACAAGCTCCGAAAACAGAGAAAGAAATTGTACTTCGTCTTTTCAACGAAGTATAAAAAACTTTACACTTTATACTTTCATGTAATAAAACACGTACATTTGTAATTCTAATTGTAGTAAAATAAATTTAATTTAAAACCGAGGAGTTCTTCGGATACCCGATATGTGAATGTATATATATATATATATATGAAGGTTATATACAATTTATATAAAAATAGAGTATCCACTTCCCAACAACTGTGAGTGTCGATTATCCAGGCGCTTTCGGATTATTCCTTCACCATCAGGGATTACTGATTAATTATGAATATTGTAGTAGTGAATAATTTTAATTTTAAATTAAAAATTTCATTACGATTTCTGTTGTTTATAGTTTAGATTGAATATTCTTAACATTGGCACCGTTGGTATTATACAATTTATTTATGTATATATATATATATATATATATATTTCTATATATATATATATATATAGAAATTTTTAATTTAAAATTCAAATTATACACTACTATAAAATTCAAAATTAATCAGTAATCCCTGATGATGGAGGAATCCGAAAGCGCTTGGGTAATCAACACTCACAACTGTTGGTAAGTGGATACTCTATTTTTATAAAAAATTATACGAAGTTATTAAGCAACGTCATAGGTATGGTTAAAGATTCAAATCCTATTAAAGCCAGTTAATTTTATATGGATTTGAACACTAGATCCTGGATACCGGTGTTCTTTAGTGGTTGGGTTTCAACCCAACCACTAAAGAACACCGGGTTGGTCACCGGGTGACCAACCTGGTGGGTTGGTTACGGAATCTGACGTTGGTAAAATAACGATGTTAGAAATGTCACAAGTGTCAGAATTAATTAACAACAGAAATATAAAAATTCAATTTTTTTTTAATTACTCGTAATTATTATTTTATTTATAAATAAATGCAACAAATACATTTATATATATATATATATATATATATATATATATATATATATATATATATATATATATATTAACATCTACTAAAAGATCTTGTATCATCATTTATTCCATAATCATCTAAATTAGTATAGCGTGAAATTTCTGAATTTAAGATTTCTCTAAATCCTGAACATTTAAATCCAGTAAATAATATTATACATTTACCATTTGTATCGATAGAACTTGCGCGATTAATCCATTTCCAGCCAAAGTTATGACATTTATTAGTATTATATGTTATTTTAATACAATCGCCTTCAAAATGTTTATGCTCGCATATCATTATTTCTTCTGCTTTACAAAAAATCATTCTATGCGATAAAACAATAATAAATAAATATTTTAAATACATTCTAAATTATTGACTATTTAAAATTATATAAAAGTTCTGTTACATATAATGTATTATGGAAAATAATTTTTTTAGTTAATTTTTAACGTTGTTTTTTTCATTAATATTATTGCTTTAACATAAAATATGAAAGTTAATCTTCAGAAATACTTCCAGAATGCACTGAAAAATTCCACAATTTTGTACTACACTAACTAGAATCGTACTTTACTGATATACTTAATGTATGTTACTTGCAATATAATTTAACATTGTTTAATTTTGTCTCCAACCACTAAGACTGTAAAAGAAATCAAAGAAAATAAACAATAGAAAGAGATAATAAATTATGATAAATAAACAATACCTAGTTGAAAATAATTTCCCTGTGACATATTATTTCATAATATTCACGCGTTCATACATATATATATTAAGAAAATTATAAAAAATACTAAATGAAATTAAGCTCTACAATACAGCAATGTCATTTAGTTTTAGCTTTAATAATTATTTATGATGTATAAAAATTATGAGGGAAACTGTAGTATAAATAAAATATGAGCAATAATGTTTTTACATAATTTTATTATTTATTTTGTAATTTCTAATCTAGGATAAGATTAAAGTTAAAAAGAAACACAAAAGAAAAATAAAACAGTTTTAGTTATTCCAACATTAAAATAATACTATTATTATTTCCTTGTATGAGGTAAAAAAGTATTGTGATCGCAAAATATTTCGGTTTTCAGATTTCAACAGAAATATCTATTTTGACCATCGCTGAATCCACTTTGACTAGTTTCAAATCCATTTTGACTAGTTTTCACATGTACGTACATATCTCGCATAACTCAAAAACGATTACCGGAAGGATGTTGACATTTTGGATTTAAAATTGCTGCAACATCTAATTGTCGCACCTCCCCTTTTGATTGCAATCGACTGAACCAAAAGTGTCCAAAAAAGCCCAAAATCCAAAAATTTGAATTTTAGACTTTTTCTTAACTGCAGTATTAAGCCCTCATTAATAGCTTTTCAACAAAATATCGTAAGTGGTACTTATTTTCATTGGTTCCAGACTTACAGCCAAATAAAATTTTAATTAATGAAATATTTGAATCTTACAAGGGGAAGGAACATCATTTCGAACCAGACTTCATCTCCTCTTTTTATAAACTTATACTTTTTTTTAATTTAAACATACTGATTTATTAACAATTATTAACCTCTGATTGTAAAAACCCTTTTACAAGCAATAATAATTCAATAATACCAATCAAAAATTAAATATGAAAATAATCAGAAGTTATTAGTGAAAAATATTATTCTTAAAATAAAATTTTATGTACTTTTCATTTTAATCCAAAAAAATTTTAAAGAGTTTAATAATTATTTATTTAAATTAAAAAAAATAAGTTAAAAAAATAAATGTATTCATATACAAATGGGTAATCTGAGCTAGTCGGATTCGAACCGATGTGTGCATGGTTACGGATCCGACACGTTCTCACTTACACCACATATGTACTTGACCAACGTGAAACAAAATTAATATATAAACTAATATAAAATGCTGATACGGACACTACAAAAAAATGTGATGCAATGTAGCGTCCACCACAATGCAATTGTGTAACTGTCCACTTTATTAAAGAATTGGAGGATCGTATATCGCTTTCAAATGAAATAAGTCTAATAAAATAATTAAAAGTAATTAATAAGTGATATATCCATCGTATAGCAAATACGTGTTAAGTCCTCGAGATCTTTCATCATCAGAAGTTAAAATATTATAATTAAGTCAAAATTTAAAATAATTAAACCAAAAGTTAAAATACGTATAGTCATGACTGCTTGCATTTTAACAGTATCACTAAGTTTAAATGAAGTGCAGCCAAAAATGTGAATATGTAATTTAACAGGCGTACAAGGAAGTCATGTGGTGTCTACATCATATTATCCATTTGATTATTTAAAGATACAATTATGTTTTAAACCGAATTTTCAGTTTAATCTGAATGAAAATCAGGATTCAGGAATCAGAAAATGTGACTTTTCTAAAAGGGATAAAAGGAGTAACATATCAAAGAACCATAATTCGCTCTAAAAAAAGGTTTAGTCGGGAATTTGATCAACTTCTCAGAAAAAATTACGTAGTTTTTGAGTTAGCCAAGAAAACCCCATAAAAAATACCCCTATTTGGTATTTGGGACTCTCCACTTTCTTAAATTATATGCCAAAACAAATATTTTCCCGAAGTAACCCTAATTAGTTCAATATTGAAACTACATTTTTTCTGTACTAAATTTTTCACAGCAATTTTTATGGTATTAATTCGGAAAACTGCAGCAAAATATTTTATATCGTTTAGTATAACAATTTTAGGCTACGTGTCTTAATTGAAAAAAATACAAGTAAAAAACTTCAAAATAGTAAGGCCAGCCCAACTGTTTTAGATAGATAATGTAGACCTGAAATTGTTGAAAGTATATTATGTAAAATAATTTTAATAAAATATTTTTAAAAAAATTATTTAATTTTATTGTACAGTAAAAAGTTACTTCTGTCAACAAAATAGATTTCGTTCATAAATTTGTAGAACAGAAAACTATGATTTTTTGTTTTATGAAATTAAGAAGAGATAAAAATATTAAAAATTAAAAACCACGACTGCCAAAAAAATATTTCTGACAAACATTGCTCTTTAGTTAACAAAATTAAAGAGCGTGCGGGTGATAATTCTGTTTATAGTATAATGTTTTTTTTTTCAAATTTTTAAAAATTTATTTAAACTTATATATAGCTTATGACACAGCCGGTAACTTAAGGATTCCAACGCACATCCATAAATCTAAATCGGTTCAACCGTTGACCTGCCGGTGGAACAAACAAACATACATAGATACGCCCTAAACACATTACACTCCTTTTTGGACAATCGTGTAAAGAGATTTAATTTATTTTCGAAAGACATGGAGTTATTAGATAAAAGGGTTTTGCAAATTTCACAATATTTTATGCCCTAAATCCGCTGTGCTGTCATAATAAATGGGTATCAGATCAGGTCGACCGGTTTTTATATTAAAGGTATGTAGATGTTATCCTTGATGAGAATCTTCGATTCAAGGAGCACTTTCAATATGCTGCCAAAAAGGCTTGTTCTGCCTTCTTCGGTGTTCAGAGAGCAGTTCACCCGATTTGGGGCTTAATTTCAGAAACATACGTTTCTGAAATTAAACTATCTCTCGAAAGGCGGTCCTTGTTATTGCTGGTGTAAAACCCATTGACAACCTTGCAGCTTAGCGCCAATTACGTTATGATGATAAGAAGGAGGGCCAACTTACCCTTGGGTGAATAAAACAAATAGATGATCTGGGTTTCTCTTTATGGCCGGTCAGGTGAACTGAATCACCCGATGGCCGTTACTCGCATGGAATTTTTCCTGATGTAAGAAGTATATAGGTGGTTAGGTGGATTTACCAATCGGCATATTATGTAGTTTCTTTCTGGACATGATACTTTTCGAGGTAGGTTGGCCAGATTTGGTTTGATTAATTCAGGCTTGTGTCTGGAGGATATGGCTAATGTTGATGTGCGCCATGTCTTATAGGTTTGCCCCAGGTACAAAGCTGAACGTGCCAAATGGCTAGAGAGCTTGCGAGGACCAAATATAGTTTTGGTTGCAAGTTAATGGAAAAACCGAAAAGGAATGGAACATAGATGCCGGCTTCCTTAGATTCTTAGCACTGCAGAGGATGGCTGAGGGAGGGTCTGATGCTGTTATAGACGTGTATATAAATATATATGTATATACATATATATAATAGCAACCCGGGTGGCTGGGGGCCCATCTGCGTGCTTACTTCGCGAAGATAGGCGTCTTGGCATCGAGCCCCTGTTAGCTGAAATATTCGCTGTTAGGATGAGATGGATTTGTAGAGAACTCTGTGACGGAGCTGCGTTAAGGGAAGGTGTTGGCATTGACCTTGCTTCCGAAAACAGACCAAAGCACAGAGAGAGATAGGGTATGTTTTCATTAGAGGTTAATTAAATTTCTGAATCTATTTCTTGATTATTAAGTAAATCAAACGGACTTTGAATAAGTTGAATTGTAGGACAGTATTGTTGTTAGTAGTGCTTAAATACCGCTGTGGCTCTGCTAGCCAATCCCTTTGCAGAATTTTGGTCATGTGGCAGGAGCGGCCATCTTGGAATTTCCCTTTTTCCCTGTGGAAAATTCCATTTTACTTCGTCCTGTTGGACCGGGAGATTTTAAATTCCACAGAGTAGCCAACGTAATTATTTTTATCGCTGTAAATATTAATTATTTATTTCAAAGGTTGGTAGCACATCAGCATTTGTTTTCGTCTGCTATGACGTGTGACGTCACAGTTGAGCCGTAGAACTAAATAAATAAATAATATTTAAAGCGAAAAAAGTAATTGGCTAGGTTTTGAACCGTTTGACTATTGACTACAGAACAGGGCTGACTGATGTTTTAAAACGATTGCCTACATCCCGACCTCTAAGGGAAAGACACCCGCCTTGTGACGCTTCCGGTTGTCACACCAGCCCCCCTCCCGTTCCTTGCACTGATTGGCTGTAACAGGAGTCGTCTTTCGTCCTCTACCTTTTTACATCTCATAGTAATAGCCAGCCTTCGTTGGGATGCCACTCATGTAAATGCCTCGGTAGACATTTACATCAGTGATTTTGCCATTTAACTCAGATTTTTCCTTCGCTACAGGCCTCATTTGGACATCTTAAATGTCCTACATCGCTGCCCTCTGAACTGCCGTCTGATATGTTTCCAAAAACTTAACCAGTTTTGGAAAAATTTTAATGTTAAGAAATAATAAACTCTTTCAGACCATAAAAAAAATACAAAACTTTTAAGTTTTTAATATGAAATAAAGTATTAAATCTTTACCAAAATAATACAAACCGTTTTTTTAAGTAATTCATTTTTGAATTTTTTCAAATTAAATGTCATGTATGTCATGCTTATTACTTTTCCAATAAAAAAAGCAGTTTTGAGAAGATTTCACTTCATTTTTCTAAATTCATATTATATAAAAACGAAGTACCACTAACTTAAAATGTAGTCGCATACTGCTACATACAAGTATAGTAAGATATTTTGTATTTTATTGATCAGAAAGTAAGATTGTAAGATGAGGACCTATATTACGTCACCAAATTAATACGAGTTTTTTCAATCCCGAAATTTGCAGCCTAATCACGTTCCTGAGATGTCAAATTTGAACTATTCTTTCAACAAAAAAAAAAATCTTTTTACCAAATATAAAAGTTACAGCGGCGGAAGAATGATGTGACTTTTTTATATTGACCCAAATATTTATAAGAATATTGAGAAAGAACAGAAGAGTTTCTTTCAAGCACATAAACAAAATTCGACATTTATTTATTCTGTTATACTAGAACTTTATGCTTTATAGGAAATAAATTCGCAGTAGTAAATAGTATTCATTCTTTAAATTTTCCTTCAAATTGGTGCCAAATTTTGGTTTCGTAAGCTGTAGGTAATTTCAATTTGTTGTTGACTTCAAAAAATCAAAATTTAAACAACAATTGAATTTTATATTTTTAAAAACAAATTATTTTAGCACAATGTTTTAAACGGTTTTTTTCGTTTGACCGTCCATTTCGTTATGAATGACATTAAAGAATCTACTATTTCGCATTTTGTTTATTTTTCTGCTAGTAGTTTTTTCATTATTCCACTAATTTCGTCTTTCTTTTTTCAAAAATTTTTCCCTCTTTTCCTTTTGGTTTATCCTGAAACTTGAATTTTTTTCTAAAGTATTTTGGTTTAAAATTTCGTCTACTTTAATATTTAATTTCTTTACATCTTTTTTGATTTCTTGAAATCAGTTGTTTTTGATTTTTAATTTAAAAAGATAAATAAAGATTCTTTTTATTAATCCGGTGTACTACATTATTTTTTAATGTCCTTAAAAGGTTAATCTTCTTTTTCTTGTAGAGTCCGTTATTTTTTTCAGTTTTCTTGTAAATTTTTACGTTTGACCTTACATATTCTGATTATTTTATTTTAATATTTAGGTCCTAAAATTTTCCTTTTTTCGAATTCTTTCCAATCGCTATTTTCTGACTTTCAAGATAGTTTTGGCAGCATATAAAAATTGTGCTTTAATGGTTGTGTTAGTGTATAAATTTTATTTTAAAAAAAAGGAATTTTTTTTTATGCAGATGATTCACGAAGCATGTAACAAACTTTCAGGACATGTTCAGGATAAAATAAAGAAGAAAAGTTATGTAAACATAGGTTAGGAAACATTAGCAGGTATCGCTCAGATTTTTGCGTCTTCGTTAAATTTAAGCCAGACTGTAATTTTTAAACCCACCGGGTTGTTCTAGTGGTGAACTCGTCATCGCAAATCAGCTGATTTCGAAGTCGAGAGTTCTAAGTTTCAAATCCTAGTAAAGTCAGTTACTTTTATACGGATTTGAATGCTACATCGTGGATACTGGTGTTCTTTGGTAGTTGGGTTTCAATTAACAACACATCTCAGGAACGATCGACCTGAGGCTGTGCAAGACTACACTTCATTTACAATCATAAATATCATCCTCACTCATCCTCTGAAGTAATACCTTACGGTGGTTCCGGAGGTTAACAAAAAAAGAAAGACTGTAATTCATGGGACTCGAATTAAGGAATAAATTTAACAGTTTTATTTGAAATCTAACCTGACAAACTGAAAAGATAGGTCCCAGACTACAGTTCTAGAATAAAAAACGAATGATTGGGGGTCGAAAAATACACAATTTTATGTCTGGCGTAAAATAACTTTATTAAATGGGTAATAAACTGATAACCAAAACTTGTAGGGAATTTTATTTTGAATAAAATAGTACAAATAAAGTCTATAGAAATTAAATAACGAAAGAATTTCGAACTTTATTAAAAGCAAACATATCAAAATGTGATAGATTTAACTAGGAATTAAAGGAAGTAAATTTTCAATTTTTGCCAGCTGACTCGTTACCGAAGCATTTCTCATGTTTGAATGAACCTTCTTCTTTATTTTCACCAATAGAACACGTCCTGAAAGTTATTATATATACAAGTTATAAGTTGTAAATTGTATATTATATATATGATTTTTTTTTTTTTTTTTAAAGGATAGCTCTATTCTATTTCCGAGCTGGATCTTTCCAAGATTTTATACTGAATTATTTTCCAAGATATTAAAATTTTTCAATTTTTTTAATTTTACCGTAGTTACTTTTTAGTCCGATTTGTTTTTTGTTTTTTAAATATTCGTCACACATTCTGTTTTACAAAGGAAAATTTGTAATCATGTTTTTTAACGTTTTTATTTGAATTTTTACTAATTAAAATTTGTTTGCGATTATTGGCAGATCGTCCGCAAGGGCAAAACTATCTAGTTCTGGACTGCCCTTTTTGTAACCTTATCTTGTTTTCACTTCATTTAATTTCAATACTTTCCTCCATTCATTTATTTCTTTATCTAGAACACAATTACGAAGACAATCCGTCTCCTTCCCTTACGCCTGTTTTGGTTTTAAATGGTTCTGACAATCCCCCGTAAATTTAACTTAAGAAAAGGTAATGGAAATTTTTTGTTTTATTTTTATAAAAAGTATCAAACTTTTAATTCTTATATCAAAAAGACACACATCCAAATGGTTACTCCATAAGCTCTCCCAAAAATCGTTGAAATCGTTAATAAAAATTTTTCTGATTTTTCAAAAATTTATTTTAAAATTTCTAGTTACAGTGCAAAAAGTAATAATTTTGCAAGTAAGGAGAAAAGGAAGTCATTTGACCTCAAACGAGGATAACTTGTTATAAAGTGGTTTAAATATGAAAAAAATAAAAATATTTTTAGAAATAAAGTATATAAGTAAAAAAGGAAAATAAATAAAGATAAAGTATCTAAGTAAAATAGGAAAATCAAAGGATATAAAAAAATAATTTCCTTTTTCTTACAGATATAATTTACTTATTAGTTTAATGATAACGATGGTAATTCCAACAAAAATTAAACCACTAATGACTCTAAAAATTAAATATTATACAACAATATTCAATAAATTTAATTTTAATAATAGTTATATTTCTCCACATATGCCATACATAGGTTATTAATCTGAAAATAATCTCAATTTCATTTACAATATGGACGTAAAACAAAGCTAAAAACAAAATGATTGAAATTTCACAATATTTTCACGAAATTTAAATTATATATTATTTTCACCGACTTATTTTCTTATTCACTTATTTTTATAATCAAGGGAAAATTTTCAAAATTTCATGTCGGTTATTAAAAGTTTTTTAAACTATTAAAAATTCATAATCTATTAAAATTTGACATAATAAATTTTTTAAAACTAAATAAAAATTCAACTTTGCATCAAGTATAACATATTCCATAGAAATAAGATTATATTCTGTACAAGTTATTGTACAAGATATTTTAACCTTCAGTATCACAAAGTATAGTTAAAATCATCTAAAATAACAATATTTTGATCTATTTTTTTTTCTGCTTGATGATATCGCCACATAAGCTTGAAGCTTATGCGTAGAATGTGGAAATGTAGCGTATGAAAAATGCCATGCCTGACCAGGATTCAAACCGAAGGCCTTCAGATGAAAGGATGAGATACTACCTCTTGTGCCACAGAACAAAAACTTTGTTAAAAGAAAAAATTAAAATTGTTCTCCAACTCCAATGACAATAATTAAAACTAGACTGATCTTGTAATAACATTTCATTTAGAAAATAAAAATTTTTAGAAATAAATTGAAGCAGAACATTACTACATAGTAATTTCAACATAGTTGAAATTCTTAAAATACCATCAAACTGGTGGTGTTTGCTTCCCCATTTAGATAAAAATACTAACTTAATATCAGTAAACACTTCAATCAGTTGTTAATAAATTCTTTGCAAATTTATAGAATTAAAACCGTTGATCTTAGTGTTTTTAAGAGAGTAATAAATAACATATTGTGATTATTTTGTTTTTATTGGATGTATTATTGAGATTATTTTTTTAAATTTTGACATTTTATATTTCAACAAAATAAGGAAAATCTGTATAAAAATCATGAAATAATTAATATGCATTTACATACAAAAGTGAATCTGCTTCAGAAGAAGAAAAATCAACACATGTATAAAAAACATGATTCATTCATGATTAGAGGTCCTGCATAACTGACTGTTAACTTCTAGCCAGTAGGTAGATAAACTAATCCCCAGTTCAGATCTCTAGGTGGGGACTACTAAGGAAGGGGTCACCAGAAAATTAAAACATAACATTCTACGAGTCGGAGCGTGGAATGTTAGAAGTCTACAAAAGGTTGGTAGGTTAGAAAATTTAAAGAGGGAAATGGATAGATTAAATGTAGATGTAGTAGGAATTAGTGAGGTTTGGTGGGAAGAGGAAAACGACTTTTGGTCAGGTGATTTTAAAATAATTAACACAGCTTCAAATAAAGGGCAAGCAGGAGTAGGTTTCATAATGAACAAGAAGATAGGGAAGAGAGTAGAGTATTTCAAAATCCATCATGAAAGAATCATTGTAATAAGGATAAAATCAAAACCTAAGTCAACAATGATTGTTAACATCTACATGACTACAAGTGTCCATGATGATGATGAGGTATTGTGAATACGAAAAAATTGACGAATCAATTAAACACATAAAAGGTGATGAAAATTTAATAATAGTTGGAGATTGGAATGCAAGCATTGGAAAAGACAAGGTACGAAATATTGTCGGTTAATATGGGCTGAGCAAAAGAAATGAAAGAGGGGACCAACTTACAGAGTTTTGCACAAAGTATAATTTAGTAATTGTCAACACCCAGTTCAAAAATCATAATAGAAGTACACATGGAAAAAGGCAGGTGATACTACAAGGTATCAGATAGATTACAACATGGTTAAACAAAGATTTAGAAATCAACTCATCGACTGCAAAGCTTACCCTGGAGCAGACATTGATAGTGAAAATAATTTATCATAATAATGATTCAATTATTTAGTGAAATAATTCAATATCAAAGATATTGAAATGTAGATTGGGGTTTAAAAACCTGAAGAAAAGGTGTCAGATGAATCGGTGGAATTTAGAAAAGATTGAGGAAGAAGAGGTAAAAAAGATTTTTGAGGAAGACATCCCAAGAGATCTGAGTAAAAAAGATAAGGTAGAAAATGTAGAGGAAGAATGGGAGAATGTTAAAAAGGAAATTCTCAAATCAGCAGAAGTGAACTTAGGCGGAACAAAGAGAACTGGTAGAAAACTTTGGATGTCAGAGGATACATTGCAGCTGATGGGTGAACGTAGAAAATGTAAAAATGCTAGTGATGAAGAAAATGAAAGGAACTACAGACAATTAAGAAATACTATAAACAGGAAGTGCAAACTAGCAAAAGAAGAGTGGATTAAAGAAAAGTATTCAGAAGTGGAAAAGGAAATGATCATTGGTAAAATAGTCGGAGCATACAGGAATGTTAAGGAAAATTTTGCGGTACATAAATTAAAATCTAATAATGTGTTAAACAAAAATGGTACACTGATTTATAATATGAAAGGAAAGGTCGATAGATGGGTGGAATATATTGAAGAGTTAAATGGAGGAAATGAATTAGAAAATGGTTTTATAAAAGAAGAAGAGGAAGTTGAAGAGGATAAAAAGGAGAAACAATACTGAGATCTGAATTTAAGATAATATTAAAAGATTTGAGTGCAGAATAGCCACAGATTTGAGTGGCAGAATAGAGTTGAGAGGCAGCAATGGATAGATTATACAATCTGGTGTGTAATATTTACGAAAAAGGGGAAGTTTCGTCAGACAATTAAGAATACAGAACAATTACCTTAACTAGTCATGCATTAAAAATCTTTATTAGAATTCTATACAGAAAAATTGAGAGAAGAGTGAAAGAAGTGTTAAGAGAAGACCAATTTGGTTTCAGGAAAAGTATAGGGACAAGGGAAGCAATTTTAGCACTCAGATAAACAGTAGAAGGAAGATTAAAGAGAAATAAATCAACAGACTTGGCATTTGTAGGCTGGAATAAAATGTTCAGCCTTTTAAAAATTTAGGGTTCAAGTACAAGATAGAAGAACAATTGCTACCATTTACAGCAACCAAACAGCAACACTAATAATTGAAGAACATAAGAAAGAATCCGTAATAAAAAAAGGAATCTGACAAGGATGTTCCCTATTTCCGTAACTTTTTAATCTTTACATAGAACTAGCAGTTAATGATGTTACAGAACAATTCTGTATTTCTGAACAATTCTGTAATTCAGATCTGGAGTAACAGTACAAAGTGAAAAGATAAAGATGCTACAATTTGCTGATGACATAGTAATTCTAGCTGAGAGTAAAAACATTTAGAAGAAACAATGAACACATGAAAATAAACAAGAATAAAACAAAAGTAATGAGATGAAGTAGAAGTAATTTAGATGAACCACTGAATATAAAAATAGGAAGAGAAATGATTATGGAGGTAGAAGAGGGGACCGACATATGAGAGTTTTGCACGAAGTATAATTTAGTAATTGATCCAAAAAAAAAAGATACTATAGACAATTAAGAAATACTATAAACAGGAAGTGCAAACTAGCTAAATAAGAGTGGCTTTAAGAGAAGTGTTCAGAAGTGGAAAAAGAAATGATCATGGGTAAAATAGATGAAGCATAAAAGAAAGTTAAGGAAAATTTTGTGGTGGTACAAGATTATAAGCTTTTGAAATGTGGTGCTGTAGGAGAATGTTAAAAATCAGATGGGTGGATAAAGTGACATATGAAGAGGTGTTACGGCAAATTGATGAAGAAAGAAGCATTTGGAAAAATATAGTTAAAAGAAGAGACTGACTTATAGGCTACATATTAAGGCATCCTGGAATAGTCACTTTAATATTGAAGGGATAGGTAAGGGAAAAATTGTGCAGGCAGGAAACGTTTGGAATATGTAAAACAAACTGTTAGGGATGTAGGATGTAGGGAGTATACCAAAATGAAATGACTGGCACTAGATAGGAAATCTTGAAGAACTGCATCAAACCAGTCAAATGATTAAAGACAAAAAAAACTTCAAGCTGTCCTGGATAATTTTTTTCTTAAGTAAATGGTTAGGCTTGGTGGCCCAGTTACCTAGTGGCTTGCATCTCAGATTTAAATCCATTAGACGTTTTAAACAAGCATGATGAAGCAAGGATTAGTAAGCATGCTTATCTATGGGAGCATTTGTAGCTCCCATGGAGAAAGGTCCTTCTCTTAAGTTGTTCTTCTACGGAGAAGAAGATGGTGCATGACATACCAATAAATATCCTGGATGAACTGAGGACTAAGGTGTTTAATTACTGTTATCAAATTAAGGTATCACCTGAAAATCTGAACATGTTTGTGCTTCAATGGTCAGAAAAAGTATTCCACTGATGTAGATGGAGGACAAACTGAAAATCTACTTTCATTATTCCACACCATTGTTAAGGTGATGTTTTTTTTTGTTTAAGAAGAAAATAAAATGCTTTTATTCTGTTTTTTATGCAACAGTAAAAATTCTCTTTTTTAATAATGATTAAATTTATGTTGCATTAATTTTTTTATCAATTTTTATTCACTAGTATCTGATAATATCAACTATTTCAGAGGTGTTGATTAATATTATTACATTATGGAGGAGATAAAACTGGCATAAAATTATTTTTTTTTAATTTGAGCATTGACTTACACATGCTCAAATTAGTCATGCTTACTCATAACTAATCATATTTCATTATAATTCAGCTGTTTGAAACCTGACTTGAAAAATAATATGTCATTTTACACTCAATGAAATGCTTAAGATTTTTCTTAATAAACAATTACATTTCTACATTACTAGTTTTTGAGCTATTGTGGAGTGCAGAAATAAGATGGCCACTTTTTGAAATTTACAAATATAAATTTTCTGTGATTATTTATTTCATAGAGACTGTTATTAGTTTAAAATTATAACCCAAATTTCATTAAAATAGCATAATATTTGGAAACACAAATTTCTATTTAAAAAAGACAAATGATAGGAGATGGACAAAAACACATTTCCAAACGTACATTTAGAGAAACTTTATTTCATTTTTCTCATGTAGATGTTACGAAAACACTATCAAAATATTGGAAGACCTTGTTATAGATCTTATATATACATAAAAAATATGAAAGTCACCAATAAACCTTCCATTACCTGAATAACAAGAAATCTGAAATTTATTTCATAGAAGGGATTTAAAAAAGTCAGAAAATTATTTTGATCAGCAATCCCTAAAGGGTAAAATCAAATGAGGGTTAAATAGTAGTAGTTATATAAATGGAAAAAGTATTGCAGAAGCCAGAATACAAATAACAAGTATAGAAGAACTTGCGAATAAAATTGGACTTAAAATTTCTTACAAAAATACTAAAATGATGGCCATAGATCCTTTAGTTATTAATTCTGTGAATATTAATGGAACCAAGTAGAACTTGTAGAAAAATTTTAATATCTTGGAGAGATCATTACTTGTAATTGTAACCAAAAACAAAATTGGACTGAAAGACTTAATAAATTATTTAAAGTGCTACAAGTAACCAAAAATACTTACAACAAAAAATCGCTCTCGATTAACACTAAAATTAGACATTACAAAACTGTGGTTAAACCAGTAATTACTGATGCGAACAAGACTTTATTTAGATTAAATCAGAAAAATAGGACTGAACCTTTGCTTAAAGTTGAAAGCAAGATTCTTACAACCTGCATAAACAAAAAATATAACCACGAAAATCAGTACAGATTATTGCCTAATAAATTTCTGTACAAAAACTTGGAATCCTTAATTGATATTATGAAAAAGAACCGAATTTCTTTCTGTGCACACTTATTAAGATTACCGCAGGATAGGATTACTAAGAGAATTATCAATCATTTTGGTCTTTAAAAAATCCACCATTATGGATTAAAGAAATTAAAGAAGGCATGCAAGAATTAAATTTGACTTACGAAGATTTACTTAATAAATCCAAAAAATTAAAATTTGTTATTAAAGATCCTAATACCAACTTTAAAGTAAGAACTTTTAATTATACAAGAAGGGTTTATTCCGAAGAGGCAAGATCACAAGATCACGAAGAGGTAAAGCAAGATCACTAACAATGACTAAATATTAGGAGAAAGTGAAAGCTAAGAACTTAGAGGCCAAAAAATCGGCAAAAAAGACTTGAATTATTCTGACTAAAGTGGTCCTCTGCGGCTTAAAAGTAATAAAAAAAAATAAATAAAAAAAAAATGGAAAAAGATGGAAATTGAAACCAGTTTACTTAATTCTTGTTAAGAAGGAATTTTTCCCTCAGTCGCCTCTAAGGATGTGAAAAGGAGTGCAAATTCCTTTTCACATTTTAAATTTTTCTAAAACAATGAATACTACTTTCAATATGTACCACTGACATAAATCAGGAATATTCTTTACTCCTAAAGGAGTTAAATTACCATTCAGTATTATCCTTTTCAAAACATATCAGATATTTTAGATAATTTAAAACAAACATGGAGATAAAATGTCAGAAAGTTGAGTTAGAATAGAATCTTGTATAATTTGGTCAATAAATTATACTGTTATATATATATTATATATACACATAAAGACACACTTCCATGCAAAAGTAGGACAAAATACTGCAACCAAATTAAGATATACAAGAAGTTAAAGTAATAAAAAAACTTCACCTTTAAAAAGGAAGTAATATGATTTTAATAAATTGTTTATTTATTATATCTTTACCTTTTTTCCTTATGCTTTAAGATTTATTTTATCTGCAAAACATGCATTATTTCTCAGTCTTGTTAAGTTGCAATCATGGATTCAGGACTCACCTCTTCAAGAAATCATTTTTATATTTCATGAAATACTCCGCCAACTGAATTTTTAGCTCACATAAATGCATCTTCATGCTATCCAAACTGTGGTGAATAATAGTGTATTCTTCATCCAAATTTTTTTAATATAATGAGAAGTGAGTGGAAACATATGAAAATTTTTGTTTTGAAGGCAAATAATCCAGGTATCAAGCTTCTTAATGAAAGCATGAACATTGTCATGGTTTCAAGCATTATTCTTATAATTTTATATAATGTTTTTATCATGTCCTTGAAAATTCAAATTCAAGTCATTTAAATGCAAAAATACATCAGCTAAGTAAGCCAACAGCAACATGTACTCATTATTCTGCAAAAAAAAATTGATAATGCCATTTGTTTATTCTGGAAAAATACTAGTAATTCATCTCACAATTCCAATAACCAGGTTAATACTTTTCTCTATGATAACCAACTGACTGATTAACCATTAACCATGACTGATTGAAAATTAACCATTTTTACAGCTTTAAAAATAAATTGTTTGAGATTTTCCAGCATATTTTTTGTGGCAAGAGCATGTCCGTGAAGGAAGCAATGCGTACATACTGCCATTGGTATAAGGCATCTTTTAATTTTTTCAGAAATCCACTGTTTTTTCCTGTCATCGCTTTTGCACCATCACTACATACTGCAACACATTTTGTCCAATCTATGTTATAGTTTTTAGTAGTTTGATAAAAAACCTCAAAAAGACATTGTCTTGTTGCATGACTAGGTATTGATTTACAAACCAACATATTTTATTTGATTGATCTGTCCCTATCACATTCATATCTCATAAAGCATAAGAACTGAAACTGTTTGCCACATCTGTTGATTCATCAAATCTGAATAATAAAAAAATTCACTTGAACTCACTTGCTGAATTATCTGATAATGAACATTGGCAACCATGTTATGTATTAGCCTTGATAAAGTCTCGTTAAAAAGCAGAATTTAAAAAATTTTTTTGCTTCTTCCACACTCATTAAAACAATGACCACATCAATTACAGCATGCAATATGAGGTTTTCTGAAAATGTATGAAGTTTGAACATTTTAGCTACTCTTAATGTTGCAAGACGTATACTTTTCTCATGTATACTTTTATCAGTATGGCTTGATTTACAAATAGAAGCTTATAGATTTCTCAAAATTTGTAGTTTTTTCGAAAAATTCCAAGGGTTTGCTTTTATGATCTGGATGTTTAGTTTTCAAAGGTCAAATTAATTTTGATGACTTCATGCTTTTATCAAGGAAAAATTTGAAAGGAGAGGACTTGAAACCGTCAACCCACTGTGGCTTTCCATCCAATGAAGTAAAACCATACTTTAAATAACTGTTGTACAATCTTGTTTTTTTACCAATCAATTCACTGGATATAAATGACTTCGTTTTTTTCACAAATATCATCGGACATAAGAATCAAATGGTAAAAAAAAAAAAAAAAACAGTTACACCGTTTGATCGAACACTTTTAAAAACTTAAATAAAGGCACCAGACCCAACCTTGATTCAAAACTAAACTGACATTCCACAATCCCTTACCCCTTTTATACTGCTGAAAGCACATGTTCAAACGTATCATATGCATGTTTGAACATGATGCTCTCACAGTGAATATTATGCAACTAGACCAAATTACAAGGAGCACATACACATTAACTTGGAACCTGTAAATTGCTCACATTTGTACACTTCATACATGCATGTCATACTTGTCACTATAAACGCAGCTGGTTTTAACTAGGTTTGAATAGGCTGCCGGCCTCTGTGGTGCGAGTGGTAGTGTGTCGGCCTTTTACTCAGAGGTCCTGGGTTCGAATCCCGGTCAGACATGGAATTTTCCACACATGCTACAAAACATTCATCTCATCCTCTGCAGAATGAATTGCTTAACTGCGGACCCGGAGGTAAAAAAGGTTTCAATAGATTGTGATAGGGGGATCACAAAATATTCATTACATATTTTATTTTACTTTTTGGGGATCATGGAGCTAAAAAGGTTAAGCATCACTGCTCTAAAGATTAAACCATCTTCTCTCATTGCCTTTCTTTTATATCTTTGTTTCTATTTTCTTTGACACATACTATGGGAGTTGTGTCAGCTCTACACTACCTTTATCTGAAAAACTAATGAGATGGTAGATAAAATCTCCTTTTTTAGTGATACTTGGGAGAGTAATAACTATCAGTAGGCTTAACGGAAACTCAGTTTCTGATAAACAAAGGGTAAAAATAATCCTACAAGTGGCTGAGATATTAAACAGTAAAGACTGATTTAAATTGTGTTTGATCATTATGCACCTTAAAAAATTATAGGTTTTTATGTATTAATTATATAATTTGTACATATAAGGATGTAGATATTAACAAATTCTATCACCAACTGTCATACAAAGCCTAAGCAGCATTGAAAAATAATGAACCATTGTCTAATGTCCTTCATAGTGTAAACTGATAAGTAACAATTACAGCAACTGGAAAAAACTTTATCACACATACATACACATACATACAAATACATACACACATACACACACACACACACACACACACACACCCATGTGAATTATGTACATATACATCCATCATGAGCATACAGTAATAACTAAAAACCAGATTAGATCATGACTTAAGGAAAAAATTTTACAAAAAAGCTTAATTTATTAAAAGTAAACACTAGAAATTAAAAGTTTATATCAAAATACAAAAATATCCTTCAGGTAGTTAACTAAAATATTTAAATTTACTTTCAGTAATTTGTTTAATTAAAAGCTTTTAATCTGTTATTCATTATACTTTATCAGCCTATTATTTCAACAAAATTTTCTACAACGCAATTTTATATGATGTAAGTGGTGTAATAAGTAATTTAAATTGAATAAAAATTAATAATACCTTATCAAGATCAAAGTTACGAAGAGCTTTAACTTTTGGACATTTTGTCTTGTCTTCATATGGCTTGTAAGGAAACACTACAAATACATGTAAACTTATTAGAATTAAAGTCAACACATTATAGCAAAACATTTTGTAATATGAACACAACATAGCAACAGAGAACCCTTCTTTGATTTCATATCTAAAGCATTTCCTTTCTCAACCTACACAGTAACACATCATACTATAAATTTATTTACTACAGTATAATAATAAAAAACACTCTAAAATCCAGTAAAAGAAGAAATTTTATAATATAAAATAGAACAGATTGTAAAAATTAGCAAATTAGTAAACCGTGAAAATCATGTAACCATCCTATTTTATTTCACCATATATCTTTTATTTCCTTTTTTATAACTGTTTTGCATGCATAATATACAGAATCCTCTTTTCAAATATTTTTGTATTACTTCTCACTTATAAGTTTCAAGCAATCTTAATTTTTATTTTGGAAAATACTGCAATGTTATTCACATCTTAAGTTTTTTTAAAATCACATATTACTCATATCCTTGAGATAAACAATTCATGATAAATTTTATGAAGAAAAATTTTCATTAAATTTTATTTTAATATTTCATTTGGTTTTAATGTTCAATGTTGGTTATAATTTTTCATTAAATTTTGATTTTTACAAAGTCTTTTTACAAGAAGTTGTGCCAAATTAAAACAAACTTCTTAAACAACAAAACTAAAATGGCTTCAAAAAGTCAAAATCTGCAAAAGATTGATCTTTATTTTTTAGGTCAGTTTATTTTACGAATGTTTTTTATTTTACATTTTTTTAATTTTATTTTACTTAAAATATGCAGAGGTACAAAAAACCCTGCCTACATGAAAAAAAAAAAAAACATTTGCATGAAATACAAGAATAAGGAAACCTGAAATGGTAATATATCTGATGCGGTAAAGAAAATACTTTTTTAGGATTTACAAAACTCTCTAAAAAGTAACTAATTCTTTTATTTTTGTTTTATAGCTTTAGATGTTAGCACCAAATTAAATTTCAACTTAATTAAATTAAATTAAGATTTAATTAAATTTTAACTTAAGTCGAGGGCAAATTAATGGTCACCTAGTTACAGGTAATTATTTTTAAAAAAGGGCTGAATACATATTATATGAACACAGTGAAAACTTGAATCACTCAGTTGTGATTATTTATTCAAACAACTTGAGTTCTAGTAGCAGCAGCAAATTTTTTTTTTCTTTTGGAAAGCATGTCTACAAAAACTTCATTGCTTATTAGAGAAGAAGGAATTCATGAAATAAATAAAAACAGAAAAGTAAACTGAGAGTATTACCATCTTTTTCCTAAATTGAAAGAAAACCTGGAGACTTTGTTAAGTACATGTGAATGAGTACGGAAACATTCAAGTAGATTAAGTCCAAATTAGAACATTTTATTCAAAAACAATGGTGCAACTTACATAAATAAACAATTTTATCTGAAGAAAGACTAATAATTACTTTAAGGTAATTACCTTTTTGAAGTTATCAGTATATGTTTTTACTTATTTTGTTAAGTACTGTTACTTATTATCAAGATACTGCTTACGTGATAGGTGAAGTCATGCAGCTAGTAGACAGTGGAGCTGCTGGTAGTTGGAGAATGCGACAAATACCAGTAGTGGTCTGTTAGATGTACAGAATGCATTTAACTTGCTTACCTGCGAGTCCATATTTGAGGAACTAAGGGTGAGGGGCATGGAGAGCTACCTGCAGAGGATGGTACAGTGTTATCTGCAGCAATGGTATTTAGTTTATTAGATGGGGGAGAAGGAGGTCCAGTTCTGCAAATTCACTAATATATTAGAATTTCCATATAAATAATTTTTTTAAATCCGTTCCTACAATTATTGATCACTTATTTTCTACATCACGACTCTCCTTCCTTCCATTAACCTGCTTTTAATGTATTCCTTACATTGTCATAACACATCCTTATTTCATTTGTATGTTACTACGCAAATAGCACAATTGTCTAATTTGTGGTATATAATAATGTTCTCATATCTTAATAAAATTTAATTGCTCTCTAATTAATAAAAACGTATTCAGAAATCTTTTGACTGTATAGGTAAGAACCTCCTGCCAAAATAGTTTTTAATAGAAACTAGCTACAGTATGATTATGCAGGACTGGAAACATCTTGGGTAATAACACCCTTGAAATTACAAAAACCAAAGTAAGGATAAAACTAAACTATGTTAAAAAAACAGATTCATGTATATCTAATTACATAACTTGTAGTACAGCTTCACTGCAAGCTGATGTTAATTATTAACAGCTTATCCCCAGCAATATTATACCACAAAATTTACTTTTTAAAAATACCATAATAATTAGTTATTGTAATTTTTTTATTATTTGTAAAAAAATAATTTCTATGTAAGAGATCTAATTTTATTATAACCTAATAATAGCACTATAACCTCACTTTCAAACCCAAGAGTTTGGTACTGATATAGGCCTGGTTACATTTTTTTTTTTTATTCAAACATAAATTATGATATATAGAATTTAGAAGATAACAAGTTAAGCTGTTAATAATGAGTCAGAAAAGGACTAATAATTTTGTCAGTTAAACACAAGTCAAAGCATAATGCCACTCAAATGCTACTGATATAAATAAATGTATTAATCTTAAAATGGTGAGTTTAAATCACTCTTTAAGATTTATAAATTATATATTTACAACTTATTTTACAAGTACATTCAAAATAACCCTACTACTGGGGCAGATGTCTGTTTTATTTGAAATTATTAAAATCGTTGGTCTAAAAGGTGAACATGTGCCAAACTGATTGATGGATATTATAGAAAAGTGACAATATCTCTTTTTTAAAACTGGAAAAATAATTTAAGCGGCTGCTATATGATGAAAAAGTACCGGTTACTCAAGTCATTATTCCAGTCTTAAAATGAAAGTAACAAACAAATGATTTCATAATTATAATTTAAAAAATCGATTAGTACTTTCATAGTACAAAGTAGCAAAATTCACTTAAAATTACGAATATGGTAATCAAAATATTTACAACAACCATCAGCTGATTTGGAAGTCAATTAATTTTTTGGGTTTCAATTAACCACACATCTCAGGAACGGTCAAACTGAGACAGGACAAGACTGCACTCATACATATCATCCTTTTAAGTAGTACCTGAACAGTTATTTCACGGAGGCTAAACAGGAAAAAAAATACATTTTGAACTTAATGCTTCTGCTCGTTTTGTTAATGAAAAGCCAGAATTAGCGGGCAAAATATATGTTTGAATTAACTTATCCTTCAGTAAGCAATAACAAAATTAACTAAGAAAATTAAACAAACAAATTATTTTTTATTTTCTGCTATAGGGTTAGAACACTTAAGTTGAAAATAAAAAAAGATAATTGCTGCAATAAGTGTTAAGTATCTTTGACGATTAGGGAGAGAATTTAGTGTATGGGATGTGGTCTGAGAACAGTAAGACTTAAAAAATGGTAATTCATCAATTAATTGTAAATATATGGTACTTAACCTTAAATCAATATGTTTATGGACATGGACACACCATTTATAAATAAACTAAATTTTATAGTTTAGTTACAGTATTTTTTTTTAATTGCTATATATTTAATAATGTTTATATTCCAAAAAATTAATTTCAGTATTGTGTGAAAATATTTTGATGAAGCCTGGTTAATAGGGATTAAGACATCAGGTACTAGATGATTGTAATCTTTCTTTTCTACACTACAAATTGCTTACACTCAATTTAACATACTGTATTCAATATAACATACTATACAACAAATAACACCTTTCTCCTTCCAACACAGTTATGCAGTATGTTTCAAATTGCAACCTTACTAGATTTATTTTTTAAACTCTCATGGGCATAAAAATTTTAAGTCAAAATAAAATACCTTTTCTAGATTAGGAATTACATGATAGTGAACAGTACAAATTCTGAGATTTTTTATTATTAGACACATTTAAGAGTGTTTAATTTTGTTATTAATAATATGATTGAAAGAGTTAAGTGGAAGCCCAAAGGCAATTAAAAACAAACTTCAGGGAATATCTGCATAAAAGTTAACGATACAAAAGATCAAGAGCTTTTGAGTTCTCAAAGTCAATATTAATTCTAATGAATATTTAGGTTATAGCCAACAGTTTTCAAGCGTAGAATGTGTAACTCCAATAAAGCAGTAATCTTTTTTTTCATTTTACTCTGACCTCTTGGAAATGGATGCAAAAAAGATTTGTCAAAACTTAAGCTAAAATCAATAATGTTTTTGAAATGGGTCTTAGGAGAGAAATTTATGGGCAAGATTAATTTTATTTTAAGTGTTGCCTCAAAAATAAATAAAATCGGATGCCTTGTCTGTTTGTATTTATTCACATGTTCAGAACACAAGAGATTTAATTGGAGAAGCTTCTACAAAGGCAGTTGAAGAAGACCTAATGGTCTTCTTCAACTATCCTTCTGGTTCAACAAAAATAAGGCTGAAGAAGAGTTGTTGTATTCTTTCAAAATAATATTTTATATATATATATATATAATATGTGTATAATAATAATATATCGTAGCTATTTTTTTTATTTAATGAGATATGCAGGCATCAACTACAATGATCATTAAGCTTGAATGGAAATTTTTAGCATATTAAAAATACCATGCCTGATCAGGATTCAAACCCAGGACCTCCAGGTGAAAGGCAGAGGTTCGTTTTTAATTTAGCTATTCTCATAGCAACATAAAATTTGAAAAAAGATCCTTTAATTTGCTCATGTGCATTTTCAAAAAATATGAATACTTCAACATATTTAAAAAACAATTTTATTTTCTAATGTATATGTTGCAATCTATTCAACTAGTTAACAACAGACAATTCCCGCCTCCTGTTGACCTAATGAGATGATGATATGCAATGACATGTAAATGAGGTGTAGTCTTCTACAGATTCAGGTCAACCATTTCTGAGATGTGTGGTTAATTGAATCCTAACCGCTAAAGAAATCCACTGTCTAGTATTCAAATCCGTAAAAAAGCAACCAACTTTTACTAGGATTTGAACCTCAGAACCTTCAACTTTGAAAATCAGCTGTTAAACAACTGATTTGCAACGATGAGTTAACCACTAGACCAGCCCGGTGGACATATTTTAATATTACAAAAATAAGAAGAAAATTGAACATTAATAGTATTGAACAAATTTTTTATATTAGTCCAACTAATGTTTTTTTTTTTTTTTTTTTTTTTTTTTTTATTTAAAAAGGAAATACTTTATTCCTGGTATACAACTGTCATAAGCATACACACTAAAACATTTTTTGTATTAGTCCAGTTAAAATAGCAAGTAAAAAAGAAAATGCAATAAACAGCTGAAATTTGGGATAGCGTTCACTTTTATTAACTCTTTTAGGGATCAATGAGTCCTTAGGATAAAAGGGAGTCCAATAACTGGAAAGAAGAAAAAATGTGCTGGCAAATATTTAAAAAAAAAAAATTCAGACTTACCTTACTGAAAGCTTGCACAAGTTCATTTAACTTACCTTTTTGGGGTTGTTTGCACAAAAATTGACTAATTAGAAATTTAAAAATGTCTAATTGAAATGATCATCCTTTTTAATTTAATTAATTAAAACTTAATTTTAATAATTTATTTTTGCAATATATTAAAAAAAAAACAAGGTTTGCAGTAGAAAGATTAATTTTTAATAAAATTGATAATTTTTCAATTTTGATTTGCTTTTCATTACATTATACAGAGTTATCATAAAAGAATGGTGCGGTTTCAGTAATTCATAGGAAGATTTCTAGGTAATTCATAGGTAGGGAAATTTCTAGATGTTATATTGGTATCCCTGAAAGCCTCCAGCCCAAAAGTTTGTTTATCAGCAGTTGTAACCATGATGAAAGTAACAAGGTATCGCACACCCACCGTTGCGCAGTGGCTCGTCCCAAAATCCTTTTCCCGCCATGATGTTTAAATTCGTTTATGCGGTTGGCGCACAAACAGCAAGACATCAATGTGATTAAAGGCAGAATTATCAAAAATAAACAAACTTTTGAAACATAAAAGAATAAAATTTATTGACGTATATGAAAATTGGCGTCGAAATGTGGATTTTTACTCTAATATTTATAAATAATTGAAGATGAAGTCAATAAATTCAGAGAAAATTTCATTCCATTGATCGATTAGCCAGTAATATATTCTTTTCATTTTTCCCATACAGGCATTTGAATTCGAAATTTAATCTTATTTATTTCATCAAAATTTAAATTCAGATAAAAGACACACTTTTGAACTTACCACGTTCAAGTTTTATATTATCACGTGATTTTCCGCATTTTTGTAGCCACACACTTTGTAATGCTTCATTCTCCGGGAACGGAAAATATTTCACGTTCTTTTTCGCTGGCGAATCAGTTCTGCTCAAACAATTGGGGAAATAACACGACGGCATATTTACATTTGTATCTGAATAAATTTGTATAAAAAAAAAACACTGTTTAAAAGCGAGTAGTTATAAAATCGAGAAAATTCAGAGACAAACTATCCGTGTAAAAGCTAAAACAGAATTGTGTCTTCAGAGAGAAAATTCTTTTCTGCTTTGTCCAGGTAAAAAAATGAGTCAGAGTTGTAAAACAAAACGGATTAAGATATCAAACCTGAACGCAGAACAATTGTTCTCTTTATTGGACGCGGTTTAAAATGGTTTACCTATAAAATTCCTTGCATTTCATTTGACTCATTAGAAAAATATGTTTGTTGAATATAAAATTGTTTTTCACTAAACAACTTTTTATTTTATTTTTATTTCAGTATTATAAAGTAATATGTCATTTTCCCGTGTAAATTAGATTATTATAAGCAATTTCTTTCAAAAATTGTTTTGTGATAATATTTTTAATTAAACTAAAAAATCATCAATTCCGAAGATTGACCAAAATAAATAATATCAGATCTTTGGTTATAAAATTTTGAAATAAGTTATCTCCCATTTAGTTGATTTTTCATTTTAACAGTATTAAATAGTTTCACATAATAAATTGAAAATAATATTAGTAAAAAAAATATTTTATGAGCATAAAAAAAAAAAATTATCGGTGATTCGATACCGAAACCCACGAATAGCAAAAGGGTCGTTACCATAGAGCCACACGAAGATTTTGTGTCAGTTGCACTTCATAAGATGTGTCCCCTGTTTGTTTGTTTAGGTTTTCATTCATTATTTTGAATTTTATCTTAATTAACAATCAATTTTAGTACTCTTAAGAATCAATAGACTTGTATAAAATATTTATTTTTATT
The DNA here is from genome assembly GCF_047948215.1 of Lycorma delicatula. Taxonomy (NCBI): domain Eukaryota; kingdom Metazoa; phylum Arthropoda; class Insecta; order Hemiptera; family Fulgoridae; genus Lycorma; species Lycorma delicatula. The sequence continues at coordinate 75,636,814 of NC_134455.1, forward strand.
AAGGATTATTAAAAAAATTTTTTTTATTATTTTTAATAAATATTACAACTTTATCAGTACCAAATAATACTAATTCATATTGAAAGTGAATAATCATTCATAAATATTCGATTGTTAGCTCGTTTAATCATTATCATGTATTTAAAATTTTTGTACAACTAAAAACTTTTGTCCCAAAATCCCTTACTTATATGTTCAAATAACCCGGTAGAAAATGAGATTTTGGGACGAGCGTATACGCATGCGCTCCGAATACTGTGCGCAATGCTACACCTTGTTACTTTCATCATGGTTGTTACCACAACGTCAGTTCTTGTATTGTTGTTGCGGTGAGTTTAGTGAGTTACTATGTTCTCGGATAAAGACAAAGCAAAGTGTGTTTTATTGATGGTCGAATTAAAATCCGTAATTTTAGTTCAACGTGCGTTTCGACGTGAATTCGGAAGAGATCCACCACACAAAAATAACATAACACGTTGGTTCAAACGATTCGAAGAAACTGGATCGGTTAAGAAACAGAAATCAACCGGCAGACTAAGTGTACCAGACGAAACGGTTGAACTAATTAGACAATCGGCAATTAGAAGTCTTGGGAAGTCCATCCCCCGTCGAAGCGTCGAATTAGGTATTCCAAAATCAATAGTTCACAAAGTTTTACATAAAAAACTGAAATTACACGCTTATAAAATCCAGATACTGTAGGAATTGAAACCCGATGATGGTGTAAAACGTTACAATTTCGCTGTTGAAATGTTGGATAGAATAAGTGAAAACGAATCATTTTTAGACGATATAATTTTTACAGACGAAGCTACATTCCATGTGAATGGATGTGTTAACAGACACAATTCACGAATATGGGGCTCTGAAAACCCACACGCAATTATTGAGAAACAACGCGATTCGCCTAAAGTTAATGTTTGGTGTGGTGTGATGAAAAATCATGTAATAGGGCCTTTCTTCTTTGCTGAAAAAACAATTAATGGAGTTGTGTATCTTGACATGTTAACCGATTATTGCTTTCCTCAGCCGGATGAACTAGAAAACATTCATCAACTTCATTTCCAACAAGATGGTGCTCCCACAGACTTCAATGCATCGGTCACGGACGCTTTGAACGAAATATCTGGAGATCGATGGATAGGCCGGCAAGAACCCGTACTTTGGCCTCCAAGGAGTCCAGACCTGACACCTTGCTTTTTTTCTTGTGGGGGTACATCAAAAGCGTTGTTTATACACAAAAAATTCGCGACCTAAACCACTTAAAAAACTGGATTAATGAAGCAATGACAACCATTAACGAAGAAATGTTAACTAATGTTTGGAGACAAGTTGAGTATCGTTTGGATATTTGTCGAACGACTAAGGGACAATTTCAATATATTCCACATATTGAAATTTATTAATTATGTAAAAAATGTTTGAGACTACAAATTTGAAAAATAAAAAAACATAAACTGTAAGTAATTCTGTTCTAATTTAAACCATGTTCAAAACCGCATCATTCTTTTATGATAACTCTGTATTAGAAATTTGGCAAGTTAAATGAAATTTTCTGAAAGTGTATTTTGTTCATGTTTGATTGATAACTGAATCCAAGAAACAAATTGTACATAAATGAATCAAATTACTTTTTCCTCTAATTAGGGAGAAAGTATTTAAAATCTGTAGGCAATTTTTGCAAAAATAATAAACATATTTTATTACTTGCATAATCACACTAATCTATTTTTTCCCTGTTTAGCCTTCAGGAATTACTGTTCAGGTATTACTTCAGAGGATGACATATCATCCTCTGAAGTATATAAGGGTAAATGAAGTGTAGTCTTGTAAAATCTCAGTTCAACCATTCCTAAGCTGTGTAGTTAATTGAAACCCAACCACCAAAGAACACTGGTATCCACAATCTAGTAATCAAACCTGTATAAAAGTTGCTGCCTTTTCCTAGGACTTGAACGCTGGATCTCTTGATTTCCAAATCAGCTGATTTGGGAAGACGTGTTCACCACTAGATTAACCCGGTGGGTTCAATAATCTATTAAATAAAGTATTATGATTAGAAAATTGAAATAATTTTCTGATCATAATAACAACATGAATCAAACCAGATAGCCACTATTACATAACTATATGACATTTAATACTTCATTATAATGTTTATGACTGCTACATGTCATCAGTAAAAGGTGAAAAGTAAATATATACATATATATAATGGATAATAAATTTATTACATATATATTCCACATCAGTTTCATATTAATGATTTAAACTTATAATAAAATTATTTTCATTATATAACATACATTTTATGAATTTAATCATTAAGTGATGATTCATCCCTATTTTTAGGATTTAGGTTTCATTTGCTACATTTTTACTAAAAGGAGAAACTTTACATTTTATTAAAGGAGGACTTTTAAAATAAAAATTGTCACTTTTTTATACTCTATATAAATTCTCACCTTTTTTTTTTTACTCTTATTAATTTAATTGGTCTATACCCTATTTTTAATCAGTCTAGTTCCATCTTTCAAAGACTCACTTACATTATGAATGTATTAATTGATATAATAATTATATATATGTGAATTACAAGTTCAAAGTATAATAAAAATAATTTATATTATAAATGAAATAAATACTATTTATTTGACTGAACTAGTGAATAATAAAATATTTGGAATTATTAAACCTAACCGAGGTATTGAATCAAGGTGGCATATTATTCGACACCTGTATCATCCTTACAGTTAATTGTAAAACAAATTTGTAATTATTGCATAAAAATATAGCTCAGATGTATCTGATTTATTAAAACTGTTATCGAGTTTTGAGACATAGATTTGATAAATTTAATATTTTCAGAGCTTATCACTTATCACTAATTGCTATTAGAGTTGATTGAAAAACCAATTTATTATCTTTCCATAATACAACTTGGTTACATTAATTTAATTAATCAAAATTTTTAAGTGCCACATATGGCGTGTTATAAAATAGTTACTTGTTATTGATGGTTGAAACAAAGTGGTAGCTGGTTGAACTCTCCAGGAGATGGAATGATCATGTTTGCTAGTCCAAATTATGGAAAATCTAAAAATGTGGGCTGCATTCATTTGGGTTTCCCATCTAGTACTTTGACTAAATTTCTGAGTTGCTAAAGATATTTTGTTTTTAAAAATGAATGACAAAGAATTTTTTTAATTTTAATTTTCTTTAATTATGAATAAAGTCAATTAGTAAATATTACTTTCTATGAATAAAGGCTGTGAGTTACTTGTCTGAAAAAAGAATCATTGAAGATACTGAAAATCAGTAAAATTTTGTATAATAAGAGAACTAATTTTTGTTTGTTTTGAAGCTGGAGCCCAACTTCCTCTTGCCTCAACTATATTTCCAGTTTTTTGCATTGTTTAATGATATTACAATCAAGAACAAACTGTTGTTTCCTGTTTGATGTCCACTTACATAGTGGAGATACAACATATTAGGAGAGATTAGAATTTACATATTAGGAGAGTGCTTACATAGCACTCTCCCAATCACAACTTGTAACTCTGCTTCCTTCTGTGTGTTAATAAAGAGTAGGAAAACTGAACTGAAGAGCTGACTCACTGTTACATTAAATATATTTCCCCAGTTTATTGATGTGGTGTTACGCTTACAGTAGTAAACTCTTACAAGAGAGTTGCTTGTTTCTTAGAATTTAAATTTTCATACTACATATGAAAAATGCTCTATATAATGAAACAAATATTTTTTTTCATTTTTAACCAATTTATTAAAAATGCTGTGAATATTTATTACAGATCATCTGATCTATCTATTTGATCATTCTGGTCCATTTGTACAAAATAATATATTACTGCCACATTACTTTATTAATGACATTTATTTACTAAGGTTTTCAAAGTTATGATTTCTTATTTTTTATGTAAATAAAAAGGAAAGGAGAGTGTTTAAAATGAAGTAAAACACTACTTTTCTTTAAATCTTAATATTCTATGTGCATATAAATTTAGCAGAGATAAGGAGGACTATCCTAACTAACTTCCTATGCTAGGCTGAGTTTTTTTATATCAATTGAGTAGGATAGAAACCCTAAATTTATTAGTATGAGATGCTCCCACTTTGCCGTTAAGCAGAAACTGAAAATCGGGTTGCCAGAGAAAGTGATTAAATATTTGTTTTAACCTTAAAAAAACTGTCAAGCAGCTACATAAACATGTAATCTGGGCCACATTTCATTTTCTATATAGAAACAGAACATTATTATTTTTTCTAAATATGATTAAACTCATCTATTAAGTATGCAACAAGAAAAAAATACAAAAATTGCTTGGGGGACTCCTTCTTTGTTTAGTCTTGTGTGTGTTGTGTTAGTTGCCTTTCTTTTATTTGAATAATAATTATATATATAATTAATTTAAATATTAATAAGAATTGTTAATCTTTGATTTAAATTTAACAATAAATTATAAATAAACAATAATTACCTAATAAATTCTAATTCAAATAGTATAAATAAAATAATAAATTATAAATTACATTAATAAAAATTCAAATATAAATAAAACTAGTTTGTAAATTAATTGACAACAGTTTCTAGCCTTTAAAATTCTGCTGTTTCTTGAGTTGTGCTTTTTTAACACAGAAGTGCTTCATTCAAACGGGAGCAGGAAAGAGTCGGTTGCGTACAGCTCCCTAGTGCACCATATGGTTGCATCATATGGTATCTGGTTCACCAGGTGGTTTGTTGTATGTGTGAGCACATACAACAAACCACTGCACTATCCTTTTTTATTGCAGAGATATTACAAATATGGGTTCATTCGTTTTTTTATTATGATCCTAGACATTTTTTGCAAATATTTTAATTTGTAAAATGATTGGATAAAACAGTAGATGAAAAAATTCCAGAACCATGCTGGGAATCAAACCCACTGCCATTTGATTTAGAAACTAAATAATTGTTAACCATAAATTAGCTCAGTTTTTGAGTTGTAAAGTGTGCAAAATGTTAAAATGTATCAATAATACATATGCTTATCTGAATAATATTCTGTAAGCAAAAGAGTAATTAATGAATAATTTAGTAGTATATCTTCACACAATTTTAATTATTATTTATCAAAAATGAAATGAAAATGAATATAGAGAGATATTGTCTATATTGATTGTTGTCTATGTCATTAAATTTTGTCTCTGCAATATATTTGCTGATACTTCAGTGTATAGTGATAGATAACACAGGGAAATGAAAACTTTTATACATTTCTAAAACTGTGAGGCATGTGGAAGTTTCCAGCAAATCATTCACAGAAACCGTTAGTTAAGGATCTTATTTTTACACACTAAAATTTCCAAAAAGCTAATCAATGAAATATTCCAGAATCTATAAAACCAACAAATTGTAAGAACACAGTTTCAAACTTTGTTTAATTTTTTATTTATATCAAAATTAGCATGAATTATTATTTATTAAGTATTATCTAGATCTAAAATTAGTATTTACAGTTAGTATTTTGATAACATATATACATCACATCGCACTGAATATACGATGTATAATCATGTGATGTGATGTGTATATGTAATCAAAATATATTCATTATTCATTATAATACAATATTCATCACACTACCAATGGTATTATCAATATGAGTGCCATGAAGGGCCCTCCATCTATTGACCATGCCAATGTAGGTGGCCAACTGGTCTGCAACTAAAGAGCTCAAAATCATGTTGTGAGATGAAATCTTCAACCTATATATATCAACTCAGTAATATGTGTAAATATGTCATATTTACTTTTGAACATTCAACACATTAAAATAAGAGTAAGCAGCATTCATTAACTGTAACAGAATTAATAAAGTATCCATTAGTACCCCATAAAGTTAGGAGAGCCATAACGTTTCCCAGAATAGAATTTTTTTTAACTCCATATGCTAGGCTCATTCAAAATGTAATGAGAAAAGATTTTTTTTATTGTGGTTTGTAGTAAATCAGCAATATATTTCAATGTAATCTCCAATTTCAGTTATATATGTCTACCATCAGCCTACTACTGTCAGCACAGAAATTATATTAACTCGAGTTTGAAGGTTTATAAAATAAAAACTATTCAGCCAATTTCAAATAAGACTCATCACTGTTTAGATAAGTTTGTTCTGCGCTTAATAGTGTTAAATAATAATTTGTTACTACTTTTTAAAAAAATTTTATTGCAGTGAAAACGAAATACACCGTTCTCTGAATTATCGCATAGTTTGTCTTTAATTGCATGCTGTTAAAAAACTGTCGTACTAATAATCACAAGAAATTTTCATACAAATTAGTACGTTCTATTAAATTATCACACCTTGAATGTCAGATCTATATTTTCTACAGTTTAAAAACTGTTATTAAATTTGTAAAATATTTTATCTTTGTTCTTATTTAACATAGAAGCACAAATCAAGGTCATCGTCTTAAATATTACTGATTAATAATTAATTTTTGAATATGAAATTTTATAAATGTTATTGCTAACTTGGATTTTTCTAGAGATATTTATTTATGGAAAAATAAATTGTTTTAAGTAAACTGCTAAAAGAGGGAAAAAATCATGCTGAGAAGATCAGCTCTTTCAACCACCTATTGATACCGCATTCCCAAACTTACTCTACCACAAGTTCCAGGTGGTAGTTATTGATTTGGATTTCTCATTATATTTTTTTCATTAAGCGATTTATTTATAAATATTCTACTTTTCCCAGATTAATTACGGGCTATTTTTTCAAAATATTTCTAACCAGCTTCTCTCATTGGGGTTTTGCTTTAAATTTTTTCGTTTAGTTTTAACAACTCATATTATTTTAGTAGTTATTTTATATATTTTTACCCTTTATTTATTATTTAGTTATCAGTTTCAGTTATTTTGAATAGATTGCAGTGATACCAACTTACGATATTGTAAAGTATTATATTTCTTATATAGATTTTTTTTTAATTACAGATATTTTTGTGTCTTTACTTAATAATTAAACCTCATATTTATTCTACCTGGTGTATTATTATACATTATAAATTTAAAAAAATGGTATTGAATTTCTAACAAATTTGAAACAGTTAAAAAATAAAGGTTATAAAAAATATGCTTAATGTAGATTTTTTAAACCAAAAAGCATATTATATTTTTATGATATAAATTTGGAATTATTCTTGGTATTTAATTTTTATCTCAAATCTGTAATAATGTTATGGATTAGTGACAAAAAACTCTTTCAACGCATTGCCATACATTAAATAGTCGATGTACACCTGTAATGCAGATGTGAAACTACTACTATCGTAGACATGTTTTATTTAAGTTTATGTGTACTAGGTAAGTTGTTTATTGCTAGTATACGCAATACATATTTATTTTTGGTAGGAAGATTACATTCTTTACTTATTAATACTACTCTTTTTACTATTTATTTGTATTTAAAATAATTAATAGTATTTCTTTATTTTATCTTAATAGAAAAAAATTATTTTGTAACAACTATTTTGTTGAACAAAATGATGAAACGACACTTTAAAATTATTAAAAGTTGTGAATGATCCTTTTTTAAGTAACTGGAACTTGTTCCCTTAGTGCCTTTATGAGTCTTCTTTTTTATTTTTAAAAAGCATACAAAACACATAATTATATGGCAAGCTAACAATACACACAGAATCCCAGGAGCATATAAACTGAATTAAAAGTATATAAAAACCACCAAGATTTCAACACATCTAAGTAATATGAAATTTACTTGACCAACTAAAATTTAACAAAACATATTAAATAAACACAACATAGATATTCAGTTATGTTACACTAGGTGAGCAACTTAAAACAAAACCAAGTCAACTTGAACTGCAATTATTTGAGTATTATTTTTAATTCTGCTGCTACTAGCGCCACTTTGGTTATGCATGTTACTACTCTCATCTAATGTTAATGCTTGAGAAGAGTTTGTGTTTTTCTAAAATACCTGATTTAATCAAAGAAAGGGTTGCACAGTGGAAGCATTACAAACCCTTTCAAGAAACATGTAAAATATTCATGGAACAATTTCTGAATGCTATCCCAGTAAAGAGTAGCATACATGATTTGATTAAAAAATTGTGTACAACAGGGTTGATTTCAAGAGCAAAACAAAATAGGCAACCCTCCATTACAACTCCAGAGGCTATAGCCAATATTAAAAATGGAATTTCTGCCAGTCTGAAAAAATCTACATGTAAAATATCATAAGAAAATTGTGTAAAATATACATAAAATTCGTCATGATTTAAATTTGAAGCATTATTGTGTAATCACTTTGCAAAAACCTAAGAGAGCAGACAAACTGAAACATCTTAATTATTCCAACTGGATTCTCAAAAAAACTGTTGATGGACAGATAGACTTGATGTCAGACACAGCATGGTTTTATTTATCTGGGCATGGTAATTTTCATGACATCAGGTACTGGGTGACGGATGACTGACAATCCTCACTGGATGTTTGGCCATCCACTTCACAATTGATGTAAAAAAGAAATAATGTAAAAAGAAAATTGATGTATGATGTGCTGTTTCTGGTAATTATATAACACCATTTTGCATCAGGTGACTCAGTTTGGTTACTCAACCATAACAACTGAATCACTGTGAAGGTTTGAAGTCCATCACTTAGAACATATTTTATAAAAATACAGTAAATATGCCAATTTTTGGTATGTAAATAGAGAATTTAGAATTTAATTTAATTTACATTATAATTTTTTGATTTAATTTGTAAAATGTTACATTCCACAACAGAGTTCAGTCTGTAGTTGTTTGGTTTTAACTTGCTCATCTGTTATATTAGCTGTTTACTAATTATATATTAAATAATCAGTATATTATTCATGTATATAATTAAGAGGCATCTTATTAAGACCACTAATTATACTAATTATAGTGGTCTAAAATCCTTTAGAAGAACAAGTTCTATTAATTTGAAAGTAATTTTTGTTACAACTTAATAACTTTAAAAAGCATGTTTTTGATATATAACAACTTCAGTAATGCCTTCCTTATCTTTGTATTTCAAGAGATGATGTTACAAATCACACTTACATTTTTATGTCATTCTGTATATGGAGATCTCTACCGTGCCTGTAATATAAAAATTGAATTCAGATAATGAAATTTTATTAACTTACATTTGCAAAGTTATTTAAGTTGAGGACATAAAGTCCATAAGGTTTTATTTCCACTGGTTTTTCAGCTCTAATCATCATTATAAGTAAGCTTTTCTTAAACCATTGTGGTTTATTTAACCAAGAACACTGTGCTAAACATCTTCTAATTTCATCATTCTAAAAAATTAAAAACAATATTTTATTATTCATTAGAAATTACACTAAACTAAATAAATTATCTCAGTGTCTTTTATTTATCTTTTTACAATAAATTTAAAAAACTTTTGAAGAAACCTTGTGCTTCATAGCAGACTATCATGAAGGACACAAATACATGCACTAAATTTTCTTGGTGTTTGTAGTATTTGTTGCTGTGGAGTATTAGCTGTGACAATTTTTTTAATCTAATACCAGGAGAAAATATCATTTGTACTAAGTAAGTTTCTCAAAAGTGTGAACAAACAAAACTGATTTCTTTCATAATAGTGATAGTATTATGTGAAATAATATTTATTGGGCTATTTTTTTTTTTTTTTTTTTTGGGAACTATGTAAACTACTAAAGAACAGTGAGCCTTAGCTTATGAAATTACAAAAACTAATTAACAAATGTACAACTGGCATCTAACCTTACACCTAAATATAATGTGTAGGATTATATATTTTTATATGTTAATTATATATGCACATTTTGAATTGGTTGATTACAAATGAATTATTCATTGAAAAAGAATTTTGATCTTATGAATAGTAGTAATTTTTTACATTTAAAATTTGTATTCCAGATTTAAGCTTTTATTAATGACATCATATCTAACACAAAGTATATGATTTGACTATGTGTAAATAAATATAGGTTTTATAATATTATGTGCAGAAATACGTTCAATTTCTGATAAATGTATGAAATTATTATTATTGTAACAGAAACTAAGCAGAACAAAAATAATTTTATCTGTATGAGAACAATATTTATTTCAATAAAAGATATATTTTATTGATGAATAAAATATATATAATTTACTCGTATTGTCATATATAATATATTATTAAAATTATATATGAATATTTAGTTAAAAATAAAAAATATTTCCTTTATTTAAATTGTATTTTTTACTTCTCTTTTTATATTATTCTGTTGATTTGCACCCCAAATTTAAGGCTGACCTAAATTTAAGCCTTTTGATAAACAAAATTTTTAAAAAATATTTATTTTTTATAAAAGGAGTTGACTAATATATCAGCTGCAAATTAACAAACAAACCAGAATATAATTTAAATATTTTTTATATAAAGTTAATTTAAGGAAATAATTTTCAGAATTGAAAAAAATTAACGTTAATCAATCTTTCATGATTATTTTGATAAAATGTGGTTACTTTCATTAAAAAAAATTAAATTTCAAAATAAAAGAAAATTTTCTTTCAGATTTTTATGATACTGCAACGCAATCACTTTAGTAGCAGTGTTATAGATGTTGCTTTTTTTAACGGCGCTCGTCGAAGTGGTTAGTTAACTCGTTTAATCTGAAGTAAAGTATCTGATATAAAAAACAGAATATCGGAATTTTAATTTCTTATATCTCTTCGATGGGTATTATGGTATAAGAGAGTCTGCTAAAGGCATAATAGTCTGCTAATGGGTGAATAGGCTAAAGTTTAAAAGCTATCGGGACATATTGTTGAGGGCTCAACGCCTTGTACTTTTAACGGTGGCGGGTGGCTACCGTACGATTTTACGGGACGTGAGCGTGAAACCGTTAGACTTAATTGGATCAGAGCGGTAATAGCGTTATGTCGCCAAGAAGTTAGGAGAGTTAACTTCTGACAAAGTTCGGGAAATTGAATAACATGGTAATGCTTTGTGGTAAGGCATAAGGGATGGGGCAGAGTGCAGGCGTTATACGCATGGTCTGTTTCCTGATGTTAATTTGCATGGCGCCTCTTGCGTACACCTGAATTAGTACGTGACAATCTTTCTCGGCATGCCGCTTTTCGGGACAGCCTGCAGAGGTTCGGCTTGGTGAAAGTCCGCAATGCGGACAATTGGACGATGTACATCACTTTCTGTATGTTTATTCAAAGTATGAGTTGATATGCACGGAGACTATTTGTTGGTTCGACATTATCGGGTCGGCGCTGTATCTCCGTGTCAATTGGCGAAACCAGGCCGAATGGATAATAGTTGAGAATTTTATCCACTATTTGGCAAAAGAAAGGATTGCCGACGTTATTTAGTGTGCCGCCTGGGACTTCCCACGTTCTTTTTTTCATATTTTGGTTTACTCAGTCTTGTATGAGATTAACGTAAGATGTGTTTTTTTTTTTTGGGGGGGGGAGTACACCGATGGGAATGTCACATGTGGCATTCACATCAATGGCATCCTGAGTGAGGCAAGAACAAGGCTGACAGATGGCTTTTGCTAAGGTTTTGGAGATGACCATTAGTAAATCCCATAAGGGCTAGGTTCAGAGGGGGTGGGAGTGACGACTGCAACTGTCACATGATGGTTGTCTTTCCCTATAGGGTCAGGATGTGTAGTGTTGATTTAAGGTTCGAACATAAGCAAAAATACATTTTAGTTGCGTGCTTGGTAGTAGATTGATTCTTTATCTTTCCACTTGTTGTATGACAGGCAAAAATGGAGATTGCTAAATACTGTAGAAAGCCTTTTGTGTTTTGCAGTTTCTAGAATGAGAATTTGTACTTACGAGAACTTAGAAGTGTAGTTACAGTTCAACATGTGTTGCATTTAATGGTGCCTCTGAGTGACAATAAGATTTTGAAATGACCGGAAGTCTCTGTAAAGGAAAGAATACGGGACGACCAAGGTTGTCTGAAGAAAATGTTATAGGCCAGTCATAACTAACAGTGACAAATGGCAGTGTAGCAATAATGTTTACAGTTATTATAGGCTTTGAAGCCTACAGACTACACTGTGCATGTGACTTTGCAATCAAAATGTTGAAGGATGTACATAACAACTTTCGTGATCATATTGTATTTAGTGATGAGTTAACATTTCAACTTGGTGGAAAAGTTAACTCATATAATGTCCATTATTGGGATCATAAAATCCCTATGAACTCTTATAATGTAAAAGGGGATTCCTAAGATTAAATTTTTTCTGTGTGATAACCCGAGAGTAAGTTTAGATGTCATTGAGTAAATAAGCTCTTTTTTGTTGAAGCAAGCGTAAGAGAAATTGCTTATTTGAATATGCTGTGGACACAGCTCTTTCCTCAACTACAAAATGGGTCTGAGAATTTTTTTGGTAACAAGGTGGTGTGTGCCTTCGCACTGACAACTCTATTTGGTATCAGTTGAATGATGTTTCTTCGACCACTGGGTCAGTCCACATGGACCTGATGATGAAACTTGTTTGCAGTGACTTTTTTCCTTTGAGATTTTATAAAGAATATTGTGAATATGCCTCTGTTACCTACTGATTTACCCGATTTGAGACATAGGATTGAAGCCACTGAACTTGATTGAAGCTTCCATAACTCAACATGCTGATTAAAGTATGGGAGAAACTGCCCTATCGGTTGGATGCATGCCACATTACAAAAAATGCTGACATCAAACACTTGTCAGGAAAACTTAAGAGTTACTCTTTCATTTTATTTGTGATTACTACAAGTTAAAGTTAAAATATATTTTTAAATCTGATATCCATTTTTGTACATATAGTTGATTTTTTGTGTGACAGATTTATGATTATAAAATTTTGTAATTTTCTTAATGTTTACTTTCACATTTCTTATATTTTGAGTGTGAAATTACACTATGATAAATAAATTTGTGTATAAGAGGATTCTCAGGGCTAATTTACAAATGTTGAATATGTTATATCCTCCTCCTATGTTATATCCTCCTCTATGAATCATGAGACCTTGCCGTTGGTGAGGGGGCTTGAGTGCTCAGGGATACAGAGTAGCTGGACCGAAGGTGCAACCATATCGGAGAGGTATCTGTTGAGAGCCAGACTAAGGAATGATTCCTGAAAGAGGGCAGCAGCTCTTTCAGTAGTTGTTAGGGGCGTGAGTCACAATGACTTAAACGGCCGTATCAACATCACTCAGTCCTCTGAGTACTGCGCAGCTGAAAGCAATGGAAAACTACAGCTGCTTTTTTTCCAAGAAAATGTGGCTCTGCATTTTCACATAGCAACAATGGAGGCGCCTTCCTTGGTAAAATATTCCGGAGGTAAAATAGTCCCCCGTTCGGATCTCCGGGTGGGGACTACTAAGGAAGGGGTCACCAGAAAATTAAAAAATAACATTCTACGAGTCGGAGCGTGGAATGTTAGAAGCTTAAAAAAGGTTGGTAGGCTAGAAAATTTAAAAAGGGAAATGGATAGGGTGAATGTGGATATAGTAGGAATTAGTGAGGTTCGGTGGGAAGAGGAAGGCGACTTTTGGTCAGGTGATTTTAGAGTAATTAACTCAGCGTCAAATAATGGGCAGGCAGGAGTAGGTTTCGTGATGAACAAGAAGATAGGGAGGAGAGTGGAGTATTTCAAAACGCATAGCGATAGAATCATTGTAATAAGGATAAAATCAAAACCTAAACCGACAACGATTGTTAACGTTTATATGCCTACAAGCGCCCATGATGATGATGAGGTAGAGTGTGTATACGAAGAGATTGATGAAGCAATTAAACACGTAAAAGGAGATGAAAATTTAATAATAGTTGGAGATTGGAATGCAAGCATTGGAAAAGGCAAGGAAGGAAATATAGTGGGTGAATACGGGCTGGGCAAAAGGAATGAAAGAGGGGACCGACTTATAGAGTTTTGCACGAAGTATAATTTAGTAATTGCCAACACCCAATTTAAAAATCATAATAGAAGAATATACACTTGGAAAAAGCCAGGCGATACTGGAAGGTATCAGATAGATTATATCATGGTTAAGCAAAGATTTAGAAATCAACTCGTTGACTGCAAAACTTACCCTGGAGCAGACATTGATAGCGACCATAATTTGGTGATAATGAAATGTAGATTGGGGTTTAAAAACCTGAAGAAAAGTTGTCAGATGAATCGGTGGAATTTAGAGAAGCTTGAGGAAGAGGAGGTAAAGAAGATTTTTGAGGAGGACATCGCAAGAGGTCTGAGTAAAAAAGATATGGTAGAAAATGTAGAAGAAGAATGGGAGAATGTTAAAAAGGAAATTCTTAAATCAGCAGAAGCAAACTTAGGCGGAATAAAGAGAACTGGTAGAAAACCTTGGGTTTCAGACGATATATTGCAGCTGATGGATGAACGTAGAAAATATAAGAATGCTAATGATGAAGAAAGTAAAAAGAACTATCGGCAATTAAGAAATGCTATAAATAGGAAATGCAAACTGGCGAAAGAAGAGTGGATTAAAGAAAAGTGTTCAGAAGTGGAAAGAGAAATGAACATTGGTAAAATTGACGGAGCATACAGGAAAGTTAAGGAAAATTTTGGGGTACATAAATTAAAATCTAATAATGTGTTAAACAAAGATGGTATACCAATATATAATACGAAAGGTAAAGTCGATAGATGGGTGGAATATATTGAAGAGTTATACGGAGGAAATGAATTAGAAAATGGTGTTATAGAGGAAGAAGAAGAAGTTGAGGAGGATGAAATGGGAGAAACAATACTGAGATCTGAATTTAAGAGAGCATTAAAAGATTTAAATGGCAGAAAGGCTCCTGGAATAGACGGAATACCTGTAGAATTACTGCGCAGTGCAGGTGAGGAAGCGATTGATAGATTATACAAACTGGTGTGTAATATTTATGAAAAAGGGGAATTTCCGTCAGACTTCAAAAAAAGTGTTATAGTTATGATACCAAAGAAAGCAGGGGCAGATAAATGTGAAGAATACAGAACAATTAGTTTAACTAGTCATGCATCAAAAATCTTAACTAGAATTTTATACAGAAGAATTGAGAGGAGAGTGGAAGAAGTGTTAGGAGAAGACCAATTTGGTTTCAGGAAAAGTATAGGGACAAGGGAAGCAATTTTAGGCCTCAGATTAATAGTAGAAGGAAGATTAAAGAAAAAGAAACCAACATACTTGGCGTTTATAGACCTAGAAAAGGCTTTCGATAACGTAGATTGGAATAAAATGTTCAGCATTTTAAAAAAATTAGGGTTCAAATACAGAGATAGAAGAACAATTGCTAACATGTACAGGAACCAAACAGCAACAATAACAATTGAAGAACATAAGAAAGAAGCCCTAATAAGAAAGGGAGTCCGACAAGGATGTTCCCTATCTCCGTTACTTTTTAATCTTTACATGGAACTAGCAGTTAATGATGTTAAAGAACAATTTAGATTCGGAGTAACAGTACAAGGTGAAAAGATAAAGATGCTACGATTTGCTGATGATATAGTAATTCTAGCCGAGAGTAAAAAGGATTTAGAAGAAACAATGAACGGCATAGATGAAGTCCTACGCAAGAACTATCGCATGAAAATAAACAAGAACAAAACAAAAGTAATGAAATGTAGTAGAAATAACAAAGATGGACCACTGAATGTGAAAATAGGAGGAGAAAAGATTATGGAGGTAGAAGAATTTTGTTATTTGGGAAGTAAAATTACTAAAGATGGACGAAGCAGGAGCGATATAAAATGCCGAATAGCACAAGCTAAACGAGCCTTCAGTAAGAAATATAATTTGTTTACATCAAAAATTAATTTAAATCTCAGGAAAAGATTTTTGAAAGTGTATGTTTGGAGTGTCGCTTTATATGGAAGTGAAACTTGGACGATCGGAGTATCTGAGAAGAAAAGATTAGAAGCTTTTGAAATGTGGTGCTATAGGAGAATGTTAAAAATCAGATGGGTGGATAAAGTGACAAATGAAGAGGTATTGCGGCAAATAGATGAAGAAAGAAGCATTTGGAAGAATATAGTTAAAAGAAGAGACAGACTTATAGGCCACATACTAAGGCATCCTGGAATAGTCGCTTTAATATTGGAAGGACAGGTAGCAGGGAAAAATTGTGTAGGCAGGCCACGTTTGGAGTATGTAAAACAAATTGTTGGGGATGTAGGATGTAGAGGGTATACTGAAATGAAACGACTAGCACTAGATAGGGAATCTTGGAGAGCTGCATCAAACCAGTCAAATGACTGAAGACAAAAAAAAAAAAAAAAAAGAATATGTTATGAGTACTGCTTATAAATATTCTTTGTGGATTAATCACATGCTAAATGGGTTTCTTAATCAAGACTTGAACTGTTTACAATTAGATCAATGGAAGAGTTCTAATGAAAATATTGTACTAGACTTCTGAAAACATCTTCTAGAAGAATATTTTCTCATATTTAGAAAGTAACTCTTTGAAATCAGTTTCTTCTGATACAGTACATCTTCATTTGCTTACCTCATTAAGTACTTTTTGTCCACTTAGGCAGTATAAATACAACAAGACACTTGAGCATATTATCATACAGAAGAATGCAGATTTTATTAGGATACTGTCTATCTGAAATATAAAAATACAATTATTCTTTTTAATATTTTATTTTGATGTATAAAATGTTATTTCACATTTAAAATATTAATAGATGTAAACAAAAAAAAACTAATGGTTCTAAAAAATTGATTTTTGGGAACTTTAGAATAGAATAATATTTTTCCTTCAATGCTTGAATCATTATCAATCATTACCTCTTTACTCTATACCACTACAATTAATTAAAAATATCAGATATAAAGGTGCTTAAAATAAAAATTCTGAATAAATACTGCATTTATTGATAGCTAAAATAAATAAATTGTTAAATATAATGCATAATCTTTTACCTGTACAAAACACCAAAGATAGACACACAGTTGGAAACAAAAACTTTGATTAGCAAGTGTAATTATCAATGATAAACTTTCAGTTACAATTTTAATATCCCTGAAAAATTACATAATAAAGACTATTAATTGATTACTTCTTTGTTTAAACTCAAATGTGTAAATTTTGATAAAAATATTTTTGATATACAACTTTCTTGTTGAAACAGAAACCTGTTATACAGCATTGTAACATGGTGAAAAAGGAAGTACATAAGATTTTGCAACAGTATCTGTAGGTCTTTTTTTCTTGTGTGTCACCTGGAGTTTTATTTTTTAAATGAGTTACAAGAAGTGTAAAGTCAATCGTTTTCTCAGTAATTGTGTTTGCTACATAGTATTTGTGATGAACAGAATGGTGGTATTGTTTATAAGATTAATGTAATTTGTATTTCAATGGGCTTATGCAATAGTAATATTCAGCTTACTGAAAACAACAGCAGGAATCCTCTCTGTCTTTCACTTTCTAAAATGTTCTTGAGCTTAGCTACCTTCTTTTGACAACTTGTGTTGAATAAAAACAGGGACATAAATAAAATACACATTTAGACATTTTTCTAGTTTTCTTACTTGCGCTGGTTACTCCTACTATTTACTACTGTAAAGATTCTAGATAGAAAATTGTGAGTATAAAATTAACTGTTTGTATTCATGTCTTTTATTTATAAATAAATTTGCACTGTTCAAAAAATAATTAATAATAAAAAACTATATATAATACTTTTAAATTTTGACATTAAGAAGTTGTCTTAAAATTAAATCCAAACAATTGTCAAAAGTTCCAAACTCTTAATTTGGGGTTTCAACTTCTAAAAGTTGAGCTTTAAAAAGAAATGGAAAAAGATATTTTTATTAGTTTTTAGTTACAATTTTTGATAAAACTGTAAAGTATAACATAAAATGAAAACAAATTTGTTTTTTTTTGGAAAAAAAATTTTCTTTTACAAATAAATTTTACTTTTTTTTAGTTTTATTTAACAAAAATGCTCTCAGTATGAAAAAATTCCCTTGGAAGAAACATATGTCATAAAACAAATAAGATAGGAATGAGGATAATCAATATAAGCATGAGATAAGGCTGTGTGACATGTGGCAAGATGTATTATCTTTTCACCATAAGTTTTACTACTAATTTTCTTGAATTTTCTAATGAAAATACTTCAGTATCAGAAAGACATATCAAGTTATTCATATATTATGTTATATATAACACAAAGCAATAATGATGTCAAGGAAAAATATTTTTAAACTGTCTGTGTAAGCAATGTACTTATTTTGTTAAAAAATTTTCCATTAAAGCTACTGAAGGAAGGAGGTTAAGTGGATAAACTTACAATATACCAACAGAGGAATTTTTTTTCTGATGAATTTACCACTGAACTTATAAAGAAGCTTGTGTGGGAATATGAAAATGGAAATTTGCAGCATATGAAAAATGCCATATCTGATCAGGATTTGAACGTGGGATCTCCAGATGAAAGACTGAGATGCTACCACTCCACCACAGAGATATACTTGTAAAATAAAAATATTGCCATACAAAATAAAAAAAATTATTAATACAAAGTACAGATCAGTTTGTTTCATGAAGAGTAAGGCTTGAAATATATAAAAAAAGATACAGATCAAACTTAGTCTTCTTTGAAGTCTGAAAAAAATGCTCTCAAGTCTGTTGTATTAGTAGATTTATAAATAAATTTGAATATACCAAAATATAAAATTTGTCTGTTTATAAGAACAATATCACTGAATAGAAAATTCACTAAAATTATTCATAATTTATGGCATTAATGTAGAAGTTAATAATATTCTAATCAATTTTTTAGTTTTTACTATTTTAATTTTTAGAAAATTATTTTATTAGATTTTATACTTAGTACTATCCTTATCATGCAGAGTTTAATAATTAAAAAATGGCAATAATTCTTAAATAGACCTGTTTATAAATAACGTAATTTTTCTGTCTAATATTTAAGCTGGTTTTCTACAACCTAGCCTTTCTTCAGTAACATAAGTTATTGTAGCAGATAAAATGTACTTTTGACACCATATTTGTTTCATTTGACTATCTCTTTTCATTCTCAAGTTAAGTAGGTATTGAAATGTACATTCCTGTTTATAGGCTGTAAATGACAGTAGTGGTAACTAATGTCTAATTGAAATTATGCCACTTGATTTAACAATTTAGTTGTAATAAATAAAATGTACTTTGACACCATATTTGTTTCATTTGACTATCTCTTTTCATTCTCAAGTTAAATAGGTATTGAAATGTACATTCCTGTTTATAGGCTGTAAATGACAGTAGTAGTAACTAATGTCTAATTGAAATTATGCCACTTGATTTAACAATTTAGTTGTAATAGATTATTTATTTACAACATTATTTAAATTCACTAAATTCTAAGAATATGGAGTTGTTGCTAAAAAATAAGAAGAGCAGTTACAAAAAAGATCAGGCCAATAGAGAAATTCTGATTTCACATTAAGAATTAACTTTCAAAAATACATAAGATTCTGCAAAAATTGAGCTTTTGATAAAGTCATTGTTGACCATTGCTATATGTAGATGAGAATGTATAGTGTGAAATTGAGAAGAAATAAGAGGAATGAAGGAAAATTTTGAAAGAAAAAGCAGGTGCGCAAATTAGCAGTGATCATTTTGTAAAACTCTAGAATAGAACTTGCAGCATATGAATTCAAGAATCTAGGATCAAACATAGTGAAAGATGAAGGCCTAGAGGCTGAAATTACGCATAGAACACAATGTGTGTAGATGTATTGGTAAAAGGTAAACAGCATAGTGATATTAAAGTATATAGTAAGGATAAAGGAAAGAGTAATAAAACTGTAAAGAAGCCAAAAATGATGTATGGCTCTGAGAATTAATTAAAAAGGCACAGCAAAAGATGCTAGAGATGAGAATGAGTGAACTGACCAGAAGGAACAAAGTAAGAAATGAATTCATCAGAAGTAAAGCCAAGTGAGTTATACTAGCAGAAAGTTGAAAGCTAAATTAGTTTGAACATCTGGAATAATGGAGTGAAAAGTATGTTGGAAAAAAGTCAGAAATTGGAGGTGGTAGAAAAAGAAATATAGATAGAACTAAGTTGGAAAACCACAACCGGGTTGGTCTAGTGGTGAACTTGTCATCACAAATCAGCTGATTTTGAAGTTGAGAGTTCTAAGGTTAAAATCCTAGTAGTTACTTTTATCTGAATCTGAATACTAGATTGTAGATACCAGTGTTCTTTAGTGGTTGAGTTTCAATTAACTACACAACTCAGAAATGGTCGATCTGAGACTGTACCAGACTACACTTCATTTACATTCATACATATCATTCTCTGAAGTAATACCTTATGGTGGTTCTGGAGGCTAAACAGAAAAATAGAGAAGTTAGATGGGAAGATAAGGTAAGCAGACCTGACAGAGAGGCTTGGTGATGTGAAGAAAATTGAAATTGGGATGTACAGGATAGTGAAGAAAAATTAATAGAGAAATGCTGACTGAATACTACATATGACAAGGGTCAAAGCAAAGTAAAAGAAGCTTGAACAAGAATTTTAATACATTATTAAGAAAGGTAGATAAATGATGATAATAATAATGGCGAAAATAAAAAGAAAATGCTGAGACTTTGTTTCAATCAATGAAAAAAGCTTATAATAAATTATATTATATTAAAGCTTATAATTAGGTTTATAATAAACATTATTTATAAGCCTAATGTTTATTAATCAAATAGTGAAAAATTTAAAAAGTTTATTCATGAAACTAAAAGACCTACATTAAATTAAATCCAAAAGCTTCTAAGGGTATTTTAGTTGGTTAAATGGATTCAGGTTATAAGTTTTTATTTGATAATAAAGTGATCATCAGTCGTCATGCATAAACCATGTCAGGCATGGCATTTTCACATGCTACAAAAATTGTCATTCATCTCATCCTCTGAAGCAATGATGGTGAAGCTAATGGTCCTCTGAAGCTAATGGTGGTCCCAGAAGTTAAAAAAGAAGAAAAGTTAATTAAAAAAGGAACAAAATGTACCAAATTTTGAGAAAATGAATCTACTGAATATAATGTACATAACTTGAGAAAGATCGCTCTGGTGAACTAAAAGAAAATGAAATTGACATTATAGAAGATGAATATGAAGCTGAGCTTGAGGAGGTGGCAATATCCACTCATCCTAAACACGGTATAAAATTGCCTGCAAAATTTGATGATCATGTTATTTATGCAAACTTCTCAAATGTCTTATTACCTGATAGTTATATGGAGGTAGTTAAACTCAGAATTACCCAACTTCAACACAATTTAACTAAATTGTGTTGAAGAAATTCTACCAATTAGAGATTGGTAGATCTTGGTCTAATGAAGAATAGCCCAGTAAACGTTTATGAAGATAGTAGTGGTGCAGTACATTTATAAAAAAATGGAAAATTTTTGTTATTTCTGTGACATAAGATTTCTTTTATGCTTAACTTAATACAACTTTTGTGTTTACTTTTCTATTATGTCTAAATTTATATCACATTTTATAACAGAGAAAATCAAATAAATGTGTTAGAAATACAATTTTATTTGTACTGATTTATCTTTGTAAATGCAACCTTTATATTTAAGTTGGTACTGCATAGTCGTCTGCTATGAATTTGATAAACATAATAGTAGTACTTCTTTTCAGCTGTTAAAAAGTAAAGAGTTTTACAACATGAAAGAGCATTCATGATTTTTTATTCTATTTTTGAATGATTATATGTAAAATAATATTATTATAATAAAATACATATTTTTATGTATGTGTTGAATTCTTTTATTTTAACTCATAGAATTCATTCCTGTTTTACCTGTAGAAATGCGAGTAAGATAACAAAAAAAATTAAAGCAATACATTTCATTTAAAGTTTAGTATATCAATTTGTGTGGAGAGAATAATTGAAAACAGGTTGGCCAACAGTGAAATATAAAAATATTAATTTGTCAGTTTTATTGCTATGTAGATGAAATTAAGTATTTAGTTATTGCTCTAAAAAAGAAAAATTAATTAGCTATTCATTTTTTTTATTTTATTTTATGATGAGTGGGGATTGAAAAGTAAATAATCAACATTTTCAAGTTAACAAGGTTCAAGTTGTTTAAGTGAATATGAAACAATTATTAAATATTCAAATATCCTAATACATCACCATGAGCATGCATTTGTGGTTTATCACAGCAAAGAATCAATACTTCATTCAATCTACATACAACACTGATAATTCTTGTGAAAAAAATTTAAATACGAAAAATTTTATAAAAATAAAATAAATCTGGTAGTCCAGTTACTTTAATTACCTGTAAATGATAAAATGGCTTGAAACCAAGAATTTTAAATATTCTTTTAAATTTTTATCTGATTCCATTTCTTTTGTTTCACTTTTTTTAATAGAGTTTTGATTATCAGTTATCACAGCATTATCAAAATTGTTTAATAAATTACAGAATAGTCTTACACTAGTAATAATTTTTTGTAAAGACAGAATTAGTGAACAAATTAGTAAATATAAATGTGCTACTATATGGATGATTATAATAACTTCCATTAAGTAAACAATAAAATATAACCATACTGCATTATATTTTTCTGGATACCAAACCTGAAGTGGTAATAGTAAATCTGAATGTTTTACATTATCTATACCTTTACTAAAAGTAATATACACAGATACAATCAAGGGTAAAAGTATAAATATAGATGCCCAACATATGCATAAATAAGTAGCTTTACACATTAAATTGTTCTGATATTTTTCATTTTCTTCAATGATACATCTTTGTTCTTCCAATATTTTTTTACTTTTATTATATAATATATACTTCTTACCGACTACAGTGAATACATTTTTTATTCTATATCTCAGAAAGACACATTCTAATGAATACATAAATGCAGCTGACAAACCATCTGCATCTTTTGCTGCTAATAATGTAAAAATTAATGATGTTTCTTCTCTCCAGTGTTTACATAGATAAATAATGGAGGCTAAAATTACAATTGCACTTAGAATGTTAGTAAATGTGGATGTAAATGTAACTCTCTTTGAATCCTCATATCCAGCCCATTTATAGACCTTACGCATTTTATTAAGCGCCAACATCAGTTTATTCCTGAAGAAATAAATAGCAGTTATTTTAATAAGTTCAAGCTGTATTATATTTTATTAATACTTACTTTCATTTACAGTGACCTTTTTTATGACAACTACCTTCATGGCTAGTATTACTTATCTTGTGATTGAATGACTGAATTTTTTTTGTTTGATATATTTACTTGCATAAGTAAATATTATTCATTATTTACTTAGCTCATTTGTTTGTTTAGTTGACTTATTTAATGAAACTGACTTTTTTCAACAACTATTTATAGAGATTTATGTCTGTTCCAGCTCACTTCCACTTCAATTTTAAGAAAAACTTATCTCTTTTTATGCTCTACCAACACATTCCTTTTACTAATGGCAAGTAAAGTACAAATTTGTTTAATAATAAAAAGTAACTTAATTTAAAATTATAATAATTTTATTTAATTTGTGAAAATTATTTCTATTTAGAAAGATTTATGATTTTATAGAAAGAAATGTTTTTATATTCTTATAATAACAATACTTATATTAAATATATTTTTTTAATATTTAAATATTTATAAAATGTAATTAAACATAAATTTATTATTTATAGAATATTTTATTTAAAGTTTTCTGTAGAAGATTCACTCGGCAATTATAATTTGGTAATTTATTTGGTGTAATTACCAATGACTTGTATATCTTTTTCTTGTGATCAATTAAACTGATTTTAAAATTAAAATTAGAGCAAAATTATACATCAATTTTGAGGAACAGTTGTCTTGTCCATGTACCCAGTATATTGTTTCTTTCACAAAGTCAGTAAGCTGGTTACCAAATTTTTTTACCTATTTCACGAAATAAGAAACTGCTATTTCCATATTTTTGTACTAGTAAATGAAAACAATGTTACTAAATAAAGGTCTGTGTGTTGAAAGTAAAATACAGTATCCCCATTGCTTTGTTAAAATTTCTAGTAAACAAACACAAAGAGTTTTTCGTCAGTCAACAACTAATAATTAAATTTTTTTTCTGATTGGTACTGTAATATATTATATAGATCATGTCAGTAATGGATAGATGTACGAGTTAAAAAAAAAATTTAACTGCCCCAGCATTTGCCTGGATGAATCAAGGGAAAGATAGTAAAATCTTAATTAGTGCATCATCTTAAAATATTCAATTAATTAAAAAATAAAAAATAGATGAGATTAAAGTCCATATGAATTATTTAAAATAAATACACATGTTTAGGCAAATACACGAAGATACTAAATATAAAAAAATAACCACAAAATAACTGAGAGTTGAGAAGACATTAATGAAAACTAAGCATATTTATATAGTCTTAGTGGAATTTGGTATTATAATGATTAGACAGTGTAAAACTTACTACAGAACCCCTATAGACATTTTACAAGACAAGAAAAAATATACATATTAATTGAATTAGAAATCTCCTTTTTTTTAAGACTATTGTAAATGCAACTATTATTTTTATAAGACAGAACTATTATTATGGCTGTGCTGTAAAAGCAGCTGTAATCTGATACAACAGTAAGAAAAAGTTTAATGATTAGGTTAGTATGATCTTTATTATAAAAAAGAAAGTTGAAAATAATGAGAAAAGATTAAAAAAAAATATATAAAGGATAATTAAATCTTAAGGGTTAAGTAAATCTTAAAGGATTAAGTAACTATTTTTCTTAGCTTTTTTTTATTTTTATTTATTTACTTATTGTTTTAATAATTCTTATGAGATTAATATTTATATTTTTTTATTTATTTACAGAGTATTTTTTTTTAATCAAAAATAATATAAGTGAACATCAGCTAACAAGGAATTAAACACACACAAAAATTTAAAGACATTTACATCCTTACATACTTATGCTTTCCTTATATACTTACTTTTTATACTTATTCTCTTGTGTTTATTACTTTAAGTTGAAGCTATATAAATGAATTTTACTACTTTTTACCAACTGCACTGAAAATCTTTAAGTAAATTCACCTTTTATAAAGAAATCTATTTTCTTCCAAACTGTATGTAGACAAAAAAAAATTTGAATTATAAATGAACTATTGTAACTGAATATTTAACGGTGAACAGTGAGTGCATATTTTTAATTCATGACTCATACTTGCAATAGAAAAAAATTGTAGAATAAAAATAGAACGTTTCCTGATACACAATGGTATGGGTAGTTTAATGTATGTATGTCTCCTCATACACAATGGTATATGTAGTTTAATGTATGTACATACTTTACTCCAATACATTATTTACCTTTTTCCCAGTTGACTCAACAAAGGTATCCACTTTCAGCCACAGTCAGTTCTTGTTCACAGCCTAGTAAGTGTTCAAATTATTTCTTAGGCACTTCAAACCAATGGTTGTAAGCGACCTGATATAAAACTTAACTCATTTCTAACAATGGCTTGAAATATGCTTTAATGCAATTAATTTTTAATATGTGAATGCAGTGAACTAATTTTATTACTTCAAATTAATATTTCATTGCTTTGTTTCAAGTATCTCTAAAAGCATTGTTTGTTATCATTTAAAAGTATCATTATTTATATTCTATCCATTATCATTAAAAAATTACATGTTATTGCCAAGTGACAAAAATTGTTGGTCTATATACAAACTTTATAATTTTCTTATTAATAACAAGTAATACAAATACAAATATTTTACATAAATAACGGATCTGTTACAATAATGTACACAGATAAGCATACCAGGTCCTACTACACCAACAAAAATTATAAAACCTATTTTACCTATATTTTTACTTATCCCTAAATTATGATAGCTAGCTATTCCAGTATATTTATCTACAGTACTTAGTGATTATAATTTCAGCATCCACTTAATAAAATTGATTTTTTACACTAAACAAAAACAATGATTTCTGCAGTATTATTATTTTCTATTTATTTTTTTCAGAAACAGTAATGTAATTGCACTGAACACTTATAAAAATAATTAAATCCTTTTATGTAGTTTAGTCATTGTTAACATTTATTATCTAACAGGAAAATTTAAATAATTTTTGTCTTTACTGTGACAAAAGTGGACATTATATTTCTTACAAGTTATTCATGATATGAATCATCATATCTAAAAACAGATGATCGCCATATCAAAATGAATCCTCTACATTAGTGTAGTCTTTTCTCTTTTCAGATGATCTACAAATTTTATCAGAAAAATTAATAAACCTGGTCTGCCTTGTTTCCTACCAAATATGGTTCTGTGATGTACGTAAGGTGATGATGACCTTAGGTATGTTGAGTCAGTGATGGTTACTCTCATTCTTATGTATTATCAATCAAGAATTTCTTTGTGTGATGTCTTCAGGGTAATTGTACCTTGTTTTTATTTTATAAAAAACTACTGAAAGATCTGTATTGTGAAAAATGAGTGAGAAACTATTTACTAATACGTTAATCTAATCAAGAGTCTATAATAAATTAGCTTATTGAACTTACCAACATTGCTCATTATTATTATTAACATTATTCATTCATTACTTTACTATAATTTTATATAATTTCAAGTCTATTTTATCATTATGTTTTCTTCCTTGATCTATTCTATATTTTATAGATTGCCTTCCACAAACCACAAAATGAATCCAACTATTGCAGTCTTGTAGACCTCCCATTTCACCAACACAATAATATTCAAATTTGATGTTTCAAATGAAGCATATTTCTTTTATTTTTTTGGTATTTCCTTGTTACTAATTAATTAATCCCATGGAAACAGCAGCACAATTTTTTTTCTAGGTTTTTGCTTGCAACAGTTGTAGGATACAAAACAAATTATCAAAATAAAATCTTTGGCTATTTTTATGTTATCACTTCACAAAGTTTTTAGTAATACTTTGCACCAAGATCATACATTTTGATAACATTTGATTCAAGTTCAGTTGTACCTTAAACATAATTCAAATATTACTGTTTTAATACTAAAATATATAATTAAATATATAATACTATTTAATATTACTGTTTTGACTTAATGACAAGAGGATCTTTACATATCAAGATGTTGGTTTTCCCTTTATATACTGCCTTGCATTGAATTTCCTAATGGAAGAATTTATCTTATTTTATGACATTTATGAGTCCAAACATATTCTTTTTATTGTACCAGGATGCATTAAAAAAATTTGTCTGTATATGGAAGTCATTTCTAAATGACTAATTATGTAAAGCATTAATAATGTTTTAAATTCATATGGGGGCATTTTATCATTATTAATACATAAATGTTTTGTCATCTCTGACATTAGTTTAAAAAATTTATCAGCTATGTATCTTTTAAATTAATCTATTTGAAGTAAAAGCGTCTTAGCTAATAACAGTATACAATTCAATAAAATTTGATAACAAATTTTAATTATTATTTGTGTTTTAATTTGTTTCTTTCACTTCCACATCACTAAATCAAAGCTTTGGATCAAAATCAACATCAGTTTCCGCCCCTATTCTACTATTACATTCATTAATTTGCATACCTTCCAAAACATTACTTAAGATGTTTAAGCATGTCACACAAGGGATTGTACTGAAAAATATACCCATAATACAGTTTTCATCTAAACCATCAAACAATACAAGATAAATGTGCATATTTTCTAACTATGTGCAATAAGTTGATAACACATATTAAACTAAATTGAAACATAGGAGCTCATTTAAAAATGCTTACATCACTAACAGTTAATATCATCAAAGTTTAGAAATTTCAGTTCGCACTCAACAAAGGGATTGCTGATCGCAACTGGCTTCTTGCTATCTACAATGTCCTCTCATAGTAAATTATTCCCTCCATTGAATTATTAGGCATTAGTGGTCCCAACACCACTTCAGACACACCAGGCAGAACTACTACACAATTAAGTTTTTATGCTTTTTAAGCTTAAATGAGTAAAAAAAAAACAAAAATAAAATCACTGCACAAATTTTCAACAAGAAATTAATATCATTAGTTATTGATGTTATTAAACCATTGTTATATTCAAATGAGTACCTAAAGTTATAAGTATGTTTTAAACATGATTATTTAGCTAAACTGAATACTTTAAAATGATTTATATAAATATAACAAGAATTCTAACCTTTGTTATGAAAAAGTATTTCACTGTATATGTCTGAAATGGTGTGATAACATTTCTACCTTTCCAGCAGATCCTGGGTTTGAATCCCATTCAGGCTTTGCATTTTTTACACACAATAGAAATTCAGATCTCATCACCACTGTAATTCAACAGCATGCCTTAAGGTGTTAAAAAAATGAGATAAAATAAATTAGTATAAATGAATCAAAGATGCAGAAAATTAATAAAATGTTTAACATTATTACTCATAACATCAATTGTTCCAACACCAAATAAATAAAGTTGTTAGTTGCCACTTTTTCTGCTTGTTGAAGTCAGTTTACTCATATAGTGATTCGAAATTGAATGACAATATTTGTATGAACTGTGGGCTATAAAATAAGATTACATACCATATCTTTACAAACAGTCAATCATTATGGGAGCAGGGGTGGAGGCGACATGTCCAACCAAGTTCCTATGTTATAGGTTAATACAATTGCATGCCATTATATTTGTATGAATTTCAGTTTGTAATTAATGAAACATTAATAAGTAATGGCAACAAAAAAAAATCTTCAAATCATTTATCCAGATAATATCATTTTTTGTTAAAAGATCTTTCAGTTTGAATCATGTAAATTGTTCTGTTTGATAAAAGTGATTTTTTTTTTTTAAAGAGGTAGAGGAACCCCATTTATGGGTGCCTAAGCAGTGTTGGGCTCGCTAACAAGTTCTGCCAGTTATAACCAAGGGCGTATGTATATCTGGTCATTACCGATTAAACCTCCACCCCTGGCTTCCTCCTTCCTGGGACTGCTTATAAAAACATTTCATCAGAAGAAGGGGGAATTGCCCACACACACACAGTCATAACAAACCAACAAATATCACACACCACACAAACAACACCACTGGAAGCAATACATACAGCACGTCAAATACAAACACCAACAACAACATCACACAAGAACCCTGCAGAAAACAGGACAAAGCTTCTAACATCCACACAGCAGTCAAGACAGAAATCTCAAATAGTCATACCACTTACTAGTGACCACCATCAGACACACGAACAGAGTGTCCTCAGCCTCATCACACCCAGGCGAACCCCCACACATATGGGGGACCCCCTAGGCACTCAACTAAGAATCTGTCTGCCCCTGTGCCCTCCTGTGTCAGTATCCTCTACAGGACTCTTCATATAATTGCAGCTTCCTCATGACCGTCCCGACGAATCTTTCCACAGTCTTCCACTGTGCCCCACTGTCCATGAATCCTCACAGGATTCATAGGGTAACTTCAGGATGAAACATGTGCTCACGTCTCAGGTTACCGAACATTTCTCTTTGCTCTATGGTGAATCACGGGCACAAAAAGAATACATGTTGGGGGGGGGGTCTCTTTCGCCTCACACTTCAGACAATTTTCAGATAGATCGAGCCTGAATCTATACAAATAAGACCTGAATCCCCCATGACTCTCCAGGAATTGTGTTAACTCAAAACTTAGCATGCCATGGGTCCTTTAGCATCACCCCCTGATGTCCCCAATAAGGCGGTGGGTCCACCTACCCTTTGTGGCCTGGTCCTACCGCTCCTGCCATGTTTGTGCGATCTCTTCTTCTAGTTCTTCAGCAGAACACTTCCTTTCCTCTAATGGGAGTGTTCTCAGTTCCCTAGTTCTGCTACACCGCATTATCATCAAGTCTACAGGCAGGAATCCAGCAATCACCTCAACCACCTCCTTGAACACTGTCCTATAGGCGGCCGCTACTCTGATATAACACCTCCTATGGATGGATTTCAATTTACCCCTGTACTTGGCAAATCTAATAACACCTGCCCACAACTTGGTGCCATATAGCAGGGCTGAATACACTACACCAGTAAGCAGTTTCCTCCTATGTTGGGTGGGCCCTCTTGTATTTAGGAGTAGGCTAGCAATAAGCCTCCTCGTTTTCAACGCCTTCTCACAAGCCCGGAGTATGTGAGTACTAAATCTTAGTCTGGTATCAACCCAAATTCCCAAGTATTTTATGGCCACCTGAGACACAATTTTCTGCTATCAAGGATCAGACGTAAAGTTGGCCTCCTCCTGGCGGCAGAGATCAACACCATCTCCGTCTTTTCAGGAGCCAACTCCAGTCCTACCCCAGGCACCCACACACTCACTAATCCTTGTATACGACTCAGTTATTTTGCCTACAGCCTCATACCTTATTTCCGCCTCCACTAGCAACGCTATATCATCTCTGTAGCCAAATAACGTAACTGATTGTGGGAGAACAACTCGAAACACTCCATTATAAGCTCCATTATGTTCCAGAGGGTCGGTCCAAGGACCGATCCCTTGTGGCACCAGTCTATCGAGGTTCTTCTCAAAATACCCATCATGCAGTCTGAAGATCATCTGACGTACGATGAGGTAATGAAAGTAAGGCTAGAGGATTTATAAAAAAATGTCAAATTGAAAACTTACCCTTTATTAAAATCACCCAACTCTGGAAAACTTCTTTTTGATGAAAAAAGAATAGCAGTAAAGTTATTTTTTTAAAATTGAACTAGGAAAAGATCAGTTCATACTTTAGTTACTACATTTTCTAAACCAGTGGCCTTTTTATTATAAAGAACTTGATACAATCCAGTCACTTAAATATCACTGTTCAAAGAGTGCAATATGCTCTTGATTGGAAAACATTTTTTGATCAACCTAAAAAGAGTAAACCTATTTAATAATACTTAAGAGTAATCTTGTTAAAAAAAATAGAGTGTTAAAAAATATGACCCTGAATTAAGTATAAACAGTTCACATATTTTGAATTTGTAATTAAAAAATATGCCTACCAATGATGATTGTGACAGAACTTTTTATGAAATCCAATATCTTGAGAAAAGTTTTTGATAAATGCGATACAAAATAAAATTTCCATCTGTTCGCAGAAATGTAAGGCTATCTTAAGGAATTAATTTGGTCAGCGACTCAAAACATTACTACACAGGTCAGAAAATTGTGCTGTAAAATACAGCTTCCTCTCGGTTTAAATCTAATAGTGCTGCTAATGATGAAATGTTATTTGGAAAAATTTATGAGTGAAGCCTAACTCTCAAATTTCAGTAAATCCAGTGTTAAACCAAAATATGTGTATTTCTCTCATAGTACCATTATCAGTTTAATGAATATATATATGTATGTATACATATATATATATATATGCCAGTGTCCTGGCAGGATTCTACTAAACTTCATAGGCATATTTCTCTTACTAAAAAAAAAATGAATCATATGCTATGCAATCATCCTTTTTACTTCCTTGTACGAAGTAAAGGAAGTACTGTGGTCACGAAAAATTTTGGTTTTCAGATTTCAACGGAAATATCCATTTTGACCATCCTTGAATCCATTTTGAGTTGTTTCGGCGTGACGTCTATACGTACGTATGTATGTACGTACATATCTCGGATAACGCAAAAACGATTAGTTGTAGGATATTGAAATTTTGGATTTAGAACTGTTTGTAACATCTACTTCAGCAACTCCCCTTTCGACTGAACCAAAAGTGTCCAAAAAAGCCCAAAATCCAAAAAAAATTGAGTTTTTACTTTTACTTAACTGCAATAATAAGACCTCATCGAGAGCTTTTCAACGATGTATCATAAATGGTACTTTTTTCATTGGTTCCAGAGTTATAGCCAAATGTGATTTTAATTAATGAAATACTTTGCTCTTATAAGGGGAAGGCACATCAATTCGAATCCGACTTCATCTCCTTTTTTTAACTTTTTTTTTTTAATTATATATATTGATTTATTAATAATTATTAAAACCTCTGATTATAAAAAAAAATCAAAAAGTAGAAGTTATTAATGAAATACAATTTTATGTACTATTAATTTTAAAAAAATATGTATATATAATTTAGTAGACGTACAAGTAAGTCATGAAACCCACCGGGATGGTGTAGTGGTGAACGCGTCTTCGCAAATATGCTGATTTCGAAGTCGAGTTCCAACGTTAAAATCCTAGTAAAGTTACTTTTATATGGATTTGAATACTAGATCGTGGATACCGGTGTTCTTTGGTGGTTGGATTTTAATTAACCACACATCTCAGAAATGGTCGACCTGAGACTGTACAAGACTACACTTCACTTAGACTCATTCATATGATCCTCATTCTTCCTCTGAAGTAATACATGACGGTAATTCCCGGAGGCTAAACAGGAAAAAGAAGTCATGTGATGTCCACATAAGATTAGGTGAAAATCTGATTATTCGTTTTGTTTTGATTTTGTTGATGGTTACATCATAATAATTTAAAAAAAAAAACATAAGATAAATTTATTGCAAGAGTAATAAAGGGACTTTTACTCTATCCTAATATTTCAGGTAAGATTTTGAATTAATAACTATAAATATTTGATGTTAAT
Organism: Lycorma delicatula; assembly: GCF_047948215.1. Lineage (NCBI taxonomy): Eukaryota > Metazoa > Arthropoda > Insecta > Hemiptera > Fulgoridae > Lycorma > Lycorma delicatula. The sequence goes on from NC_134455.1 coordinate 75,669,498, forward strand.
TTAGTAAAACTAATATTCTAGCAATTGTAACTGTCCAATTTTATTAAAGATTATTTGTGATATTGTGATATCACTTTCAAATGAAATTTAAATGAAGTGCAGCAAGATTTTGTAATGTAATTTAATAGGCATACAACGAAGTCATCTAGTGTCCACATCAGATTTTTGTTTTTAACTAAAGTTGCACTTTGTTTTGAACCTCACTCAAATTGAGGCTTGATAGTATTTTTAAATACGCCAGGAAGTGCCTCTTCTTGGGCAGAAATTGTCATTTGTAATTTTCTCTTCTGAATGTAATTTTATTTTAATAAAAAAGATTTGATAAAAGTATAATTTAAACTTCATGAAATTTTGAATTTCTGTTGAAATATTTTTAGAAATCTTGGACATTAAAAACTTATTAATTGCTGATATTTAATAAACAAAATGACTAAAAACAGACTTCAGAAAATGGAAGGTTCTCTTCTCAATTAGTTTTTTATGTTCAAGTATAACTTTCACCAATTTCTATGATTTTTTTTTTTTAATTTATGGAAAATTTCTCTCATAGTACCATTATCAGTTTAATGAATATATATATATGTATGTGTATATATATATATATATATATATATATATATATACACACACACACATAGTGTCCTGGGAGAGGATTCTACTAAACTTCATAGGCATATTTCACTCACTAAAAAAAATGAAAAAGTTCTTATAAATATGAGTCCAAAAACACTTTGTTAGTGAGTTATATGGCTTGTGATGATTTTGCCCTGATTTCTGCTGCTCTGCTGAAATGAAGCCTTACTGAAATTCTGGAAAAGTAAATTAAGGGGTCATTTTAGTGAATTCTTATGTTTTTTGACCTGAATTTTTTTTTTTAAATGGGTCCCAGAACTGTATCACCATTATTTTCCACGAAAGAGGATGTAATAAACCAAAAATTTAGTTGAAAACGCAGTCTTTTAGCTTTGGCGTAAAATAACTTAGTTAAATTGTAAATAAACAAATCAAATTTATTGATTTAGGAAATTTAATTATGAGAAAATTGATGTAAATTAAATTAATAAAATATAAATAATAGTGCAAGAAAATAACGAACTCTTTAATGCAGAACAATACGCCAATATAGAAAATACTGAATAACAATTTTAGATTAAAAAGATCAGCCTTCTATTATTGGATAAAACTGTAAAAAACAAACTAAACTTCTTACAAACAGCAAAATTACATCAATTTTACATTACATCAACTCTTCAGAATGTCTGCCATTAACCTGAGAACATTTCACCACAGTGAGTAACAGATGAGATGGAATTTTGTAGTATTCTTGGAATGCTTTGATTTCTTCAGTGGCCCATGTGATTCTTTGTAAAAGTTCATTTGCATTTTCTGATTTTTGAGATACACTAAAGCATTCATATATCCCCACTAAAAGAAATCCAAGGGATTTGTATCAGGTGATCTAGCTGGCCATAGTTGAGATCCACCTCGACCATTCCAGCAGTTAGGAAATGTTTCATTCAGATAATGAATAACTAACAGTACCATAAAAATGGGCGGTTGCACCACTGTATTGGAATTACATATCAGTACTTGTACTACGTGGAACATTCTCTAAAAGTATTGACAGCTCATTTCGAAGAAAATTCGGATTAGTCTGCCGTTGAAAATGTAAGTTCTGATAAGAATATTACCTATTATCCCATCCCAGATATTAATTAAAAATGTTGCTGGAAATTAGGTTCAGTGGTTTCAAGAGGATTGTCATGTTCGATTTCCAAAAATGTTTGTTTCTGTATTGTTTATCCAATTTCGCGTAAATTTTGCTTCATTTATGTAAATAATATCAGCAATGTAAGCACGATGTTTCTAATAACCATTGACAATAATTCAGCCGAAGATTGTAATCACCCTTTTCAAGACATTGAACTGATTGAGGATGATATGGATACGTTCGTTGTGTAATGTCTGCTATATACTGTTGGTGGAATCCCCAAACATGCAGATTATCTACGAGTACTAGTAACAGGAATTCGCTTTATCATACATAAAATTTGCTTATTCACATTTGTTTCCCGTTCAGATGTTACTAAATGCTCCCCTTTCCCCCAGGTGTCGGTGAGTATCTCCAAATACTTGCCTGTTAAGAATTTTTCAATTGGGAAATCTCCAACGATATTCTTCAACGGCTCGTGAGGCATTGCCATTACAAAAAAAAACATCTATGAAATGAATATCGGCATATTCCTGATTTGTAAACTTAAACGGCATAGTTACTTTTGAACAGACTTGAATACTAGATCGTGGAAACCAATGTTCTTTGGTGGTTGGGCTTTAATTAACCACATATCTCAGGAATGGTTGACCTGAGACTGTACAAGACTACACTTCATTTACATTCACACATATCATGCCGTGAAGTAATAAATACCTTACGCTGGTTAAACAGAAAAAGAGAGTGACAGAGCATTGCTCTCCGAGAGATTAAACACAGCCTACTAATATTGTGTAGCATTACAGCGCTCATAGTGGAGAATTAATGCACTAATAATTAAGAAATTCATAATACTACAGACGGACAAATACAATTAGCGCAATTTTTCTGTTATTGTTTCATACGAAAGTACAACTAAAATGATGTTGTAGGTAGATAATTACATCAATTTCTTCAGAATTAAATTTTTTATCAATTTAACCAATAAGTTTTATTTATTTATTGACAATTTAAAAGTTATTTTACGCCAAAGCTAAAAAAAACTATGTTCTTCAACTTAATTTTTACTTCCTTGTACGAAGTAAAGGAAGTATTGTGATCTAGAAAAATTTCGGTTTTCAGATTTCAACGGAAATTTCCATTTTGACCATCCCTGAATCCATTTTGACTAGTTTCGGCGTACATACGTATGTATCTCTCATAACTCAAAGACGATTAATCGTAGTATGTTGAAATTTTCGGTTTACAACTGTTATACTCGTAACATCTAATTTTGCACCTCCCCTTTTGATTGAAATCGACTAGACCAAAAGTGTCCAAAAAAGCCCAAAATTAAAAAAAAATTGGATTTTGGACTTTTTTTAACTGCAGTAATAAGCCCTCATTTATAACTTTTCAACAATATATCCGTAAGTGATACTTATTTTCACTGTTTCCAGAGTTATAGCCAAATAAAATTTTAATTATTGAAATATTTGGATCTTACAAGGGAAAGCATTTCGGTTCGAATCACACTTCATCTTCTTTTTTCCTTTTTTTTTAATTTAAATATATTGATTTATTAATAATTATTAACCTCCGATTGTAAAAAGGTTTTACAATAAATATTAATTAAATAACAATAAAAAAATATCAGACGTTATTAATGAAATAAAATTTTATGTATTTTTCATTTAAAAAAAAAATGTGTGTAATTTAATAGGCCTAACATGGAAGTTATGTGGTGTCCACATCAGATTTTTTTGTTTATTACACCCTATCCACAGAAAATAATAGACAATTCTGGGACCCAATTTAAAAAGTCTTTCAGGTCAAAACTATAAGAAACAACTAAGTTCATCTCTTAATTTACCTTCATAGAATTTCAGTAGGGCTTCATTTCAGCGGGGAGCAGAAAACGGGTCGAAATCTTTCACTAGCCGTAACTCGCGAACACAGCTTTTTCGGACCCATGTTTGTATGAATTTTTTATTACTTTAATGAGAGAAATACGTCTACGAAGTTTAGAAGAATCTTCACGGCACACTGTATTTATATGTACAGAGTTGTATGGTTTTTATTAAAACCGTTTCAAGAATTTAGGGAACGGTCCCTCAAACCAAAATAAATAAAATTTTTCTATGAACATATATCCGGAAACGCTTAGTTTACCGGCTATCCGCCATTTTATATTTCTAACGTAAAAATTTATTTCTCTGGAATAGCTAATTGTATCGAGCTGTAATTTTGTATACTGCTAGGGCACCTAGACTTTTACATCTACTTGTATAAAAATAATGAACGTGATCTCTCAAGCCATTTCAAAATGGTGGCCATGTAAACCTTTTAATTGTTTTTGGAATGCAACTAAATCCGTCTTAAATTAACTAAATAATAATAAATAAAACTTAAAAATTAGACCCGAGATATAAAATAACCCTTTTAAAAAACAAGCCCGATTAGAATGATCCAGCAGCAAGGGACTCTGTCCAGGTTCTGCGATAAGCAGGGAGAAATAAACTCCCGTCAACTTTGCATTCCATTCCATTCCATTTAATTGTTTAATATCTTTGCAATCGCTAGTTTATTTAAATGTTAAGTTATTATTAAAAAAAATGTTAAGGATTTTATGGCAAATAAAATGATACCTTATTTATTCAAATCCGTTCATAAATAATAGTTATGACAAACATTTTGAAGTGAGCGATTCTATGTTAAAAAAACAGTTCCTCCACAATAAAATTAAATAACTCGACACATTCTCAACTGAAATAACTTTATTAATGTTATCACGTTATAAATTTTAATAGTTTAATCATAATAAAAATATTACAATAAAATGGAATATTATTTAAATCATGAAATTATTATTATAATAAATAATAATGATATTGAAAGATAATTTGCATTACACATTTTTCGTTTAATGAACAGCCACTGGTTATTAAACAAAACAACTGCTTTTTTTCAATTAAAATTTATTTAACAATAAATTATCGTATCTAATAGTAAAACATTAATTAAAGAAACTTTAAGCTGTTCAAAATGGCGGCCTTCATCACAATACTTGTTTCCAGGCGTTTTTTTATTAATTGCCTGATTCTTTTAAAGATTCTAGGTGTCTGAAGAATCCTTTCAATCCCATTTAGAATTCTTGTGTGAAATTTTTCTATAGTATCCATGGTGATGTCGTACACGAGTGTCTTTAAATAGCCCCGTAATAAAAAATCGAAAGATTAAGATCGGGAGACTCTGCAGGCCATACTATTGGACCTCCTCGGCTAATCCATTTGTCTGGATATGCTTCATTTAGATGATCTGGAACTTGTAATCTGTAATGAGCCGGAGCCCCAACCAGAGTGAACCACTTTTTGTTGCGTATTTTTAGTTGCAATTCTTCGAGTAAAAGTAGAATTCGGCCGTCAAGAAATGTAAATATCTTCCACCATTGAGTGTTCAAGTAAAAACAGATAAATAACTGGTCACCCCAGAATACCAGCTCATATGTTTACATAAAATTGGTACTGGTGATGGTTCTCTGAAATGAGGGGTTTCAATTGACATGTGCGTAATAAAAAAGGCCGATCTTGTAAATTTGTCTTACTTCGTGAAGGAAATATCATTCAAAAAATTCGGTTAGTATATTTTCGGATAAACTATTGACATACCCGAACACAGCGAGTATAATCTCAAGGTAAAATAGCTTATACTCGATAATGATAGGCATGGAGTTGCTGCTCATGCAAAACGAACTGTTGCATTACTAACATTGAAATCAAAGGGTCTAGTACTTTTTTCGGGATGGTTAGATATTTCACTTAACACAACCTCTTCAAATTCGGGTGTACATATTCAACTTCGTCGTCCTGATTTACCACGTTTTTTCAGGTTTCAGGGTTCCTGTGCCTCTGAGCCGTCTATGAATGAATGAAAACATTGTGTGAAAAGGTAACACTCGATTAGGAAAGTGTTCCTGATACAGACGTCTTGAAGCACTGTATAATTCACATTACCTGCCATGGTGAATAAGATAGTGGTAAAAATAATTAACTCGTACAGCGAAGATCAACGTATTCACTTGGTCAAAAGCAAAAGATAAACTGAGTATTAGTTTTTATTTACAATTATAACAATTTGATAATTACAAAATCTGTTTTAATGCAAATTATTTTTCATTATTATTTGCTATAATATTTTCAATATTAAATTATTATAATTTATTATATGATAACATTAATAAAAATTTTCCAGTTGAGATCGTGTCTTATTCAATTTTATTCGGGAGGAAATGAAAACTGTTTTTTTAATATAGAGTAATTCACTTCAAGAATTTTTGCAATAACTTTGCTACTTGTGAAGGGATTTGAATAAATAAGGTGTCATTTTCTTTGCCATAAAACGCATATCATTTCATGTAATAACGTACATTTAAATAAACCAGCTAGTGTAAAGATATTAAAATTAAAATGTTTACATGGCCGCCATTTTTAAGTAGATCAAGAGATCAGGTTCGTTATTTTTATACAAGTAAAGCTTTAGGCACCCTAGCAGTATACCAAATTTCAGCTCGATACGATTAGCCATTACTGAAAAACAAATTTTTGTTAAAAATAAAAAATTACCGATAGCTGGTAAACTAAGCGTTTCCGGACATATGTTGATGTGAAGTTTTTTATTTATTTTGAAGTGGGGGACCATCCCCTAAATTCTTGAAACTGTTTTTATAAATAATATATAAAAATATATATATACAAGCATATTTGGTCATTAAACATTAATGCATCGTAATAACATAATGATATATGGCCTGATATCTCAGTTTTTAAAAAATATTTTGCGTAATTGGAAACTTAAAGCAAAAATAACACGTACTTCCGCACTCTAAAAAATCATTGCTCAAGCTTGGTAGTATTCACTTCTCAAAATTCCATTTATTATTTTTATGAAAAGGTGGAATTCTTCTTTGTTTTTACGATTTTTTTTTAATACGGACGGAATTTGTCGTAAGACCAGCTACATTTTACTATAAATAAAACAAACAGGTAAATAAAACAGACTTTAAAAAACACTTGAAAATGTACAAAAAAGTAAACAAATGTTTTTTTTTTCAATTTCGTCTTCTTTAAATATCGACTTTTTAAAGTCAAGGCCCAATTTAAGTTTAGGAAGTTATTACTTTAATGGAACCTTCAAAAAGTCAAAACATAAAAAATTGGAAAAACATTTTATTACTTTTTTGATATGGTTTTTGAAGTTTTTTTATGTTAATTTTACTGTTGTTTATTTATTATTAATTAAAATTTTATAACAATTAAAGATTACAGCTTTTTTTAAATTTTAATATTGTACAATAAATACTAAATATAATTACATCTGGCCGATATTAACTTAACACTTAAAATTATATTAACACAATCAAACTTTCTCTTTTGCCATGCATTTTAGTTTTAATAAACAAAGAATTCTATCATGAAATGACTTGAGTAAATAAAATTACTAAAAATATAGAAATAAAATATTTATTTACACAGAATAATTTTCATTTTTATTAGTAATACATTTTGAGTTAAAATCTTATTTGTTTTAAAATTACATTGAACCTATTAATTAAACATTTTCATATAGTATAACTTGGTAAATTTAACACCCTAATCTCAGCTTTCCATTAATCTGAGCTTTTCACTTGGTCCCTTGAATTTTATGTATAATGTATATAAAAATTTACCAAAAACTTAAACTTCATAGTTTAATTAAAAGTTGCATTTTTGCGTAGATTATAACAGCTATTGCAATATATTAAAGAATACAATTTTTTTGAAGGTATTTCCCGTACGTATTTTTCATTTATTATCTTTAGTTGACCTGTTATTTATAGACACACATTTATATATAAAAACAATCATAACCAGTGGCGGCTCGTAGCTAAAATTAGTAGGGGTGCTGCTTCAGAAAATTTTTTTCTGAGCCTTTTCAAGACCGTGGTTAAAGTTTTCTGTAAAATAAAACAACCAAAAAAATGAATCAAATAGAATAGCTGGAAGCAGAATAATAATCTAATTCTACATTTTATCATATTCAAGAATATGGTACAAGGTTTTTAAGCACAATGTGCTTAATACCGAATAAGGAATAGAATGTCAATACAGATAATATTTTTTAATATTATTAGATATAGTCCAGCGGCGCTTAATTTAAATTTCTATACTAACAAAAATAAATACATTTGTTTTTACTAATTACCTTCTCTTTCGGCCTTCCAGCGTGTTTTTGGGCAGATCTGGCAATCAAATGCCCTTGCTTTCCGCCATCTTCTGAACACTACTGAAAAAAACAGTTAAACCACCTTCATATTCCTTCCACCGACTAAATTAGAAAAGGAAACGAACAAGGAACGTTCCATACACATGCGGAATAAAAAAAAACTACCTTCCACCAGCACGCCAGGATCAGCACTGCAGGAGTGACAGTGCTGTCTTCCTCGCGTGCAGCTTCCTATGTGAGCATGCGCACAAAAGCCAAACACCACGCCATTGGAACTGTGAAGCGCACAGTTCCATACAAAGATTTTTGTATTTTTTTTTCATAAACTGTGGGATGGCTACTGACATTAAGCTTAAGGATTATATATTGTAAAAGTATAAAGAAAGAATTAAAGAAAACAGAACTCATTATATAAATGTTATCGATAATATCAAGTGGTTATATGGGATGCTCCAGTTCCACAGTGACTATATGCGAGACACCACTGATCATAACTAAAGAGAAAATCTGTATATTTGTTGGAGATTCCAGTGTTAGTAAGCTGTTCTTTTTTATAATCTTGATAGAAATTACAAAACTTTAATATGTTGTGTTATACCCAACTAACAGTACTCCAAATTGGGGAAATTCCTCTAATAAAATGAATGTCTTTTGATCAATAAAGGAACTTAGTACATAAATATATAATAATACTACTAACAAAACTAATATTTATATTTTGTATTTTTATACACAAATTTCATTCTGAAATAGAATCAATACATAGAGGTTTCAATCACATTTGAATGATACTTTTCTGTCTTATTCACTTTATTCATTCTTTTCAAATTACTTCTACATTTCCTGTTAATCATACATTACTATCTTAGCTCATCTGAATCTTCACACAGAATAAAATGCTGTGTGAAATAACTCATAAAATTGAAAAAAACTCTGTTTTAACCATATATATATATATATTTACTATTACTTTTATTTTCTAAGAAAGACTTAAGTATGGTATAACACATAAATGATGTCTTTCTTTTCCTACATTTTCTTAAGTGATTCTATAAAATTCCATTTAGTATGAGGATTGTACATTGTGTACAATCCACAAACTAAATGGAATTATAAATGACTTTTATCTTAAGTATTGTTTGGTATCCATGTTTCATATTCAATATTAACTTAAAATAGCTAACATTTACATAAAAAATGCAGTGATCATTACTGGAATAATAAAAACTTTTTAATAATAAAAAACTATTGGATTAAAACAAAAATCTAAAATGTATAAAAATTCCACTGAATTCTATCCGAAATTCTATCCAATATACAAATAAATTAACTTCAGTGAATTAATCATTTGTCTTTGATTTTGAAGTTTGCCTGTACGAGTACCTAATAAACATCAGAATAAAAAATTATCAAATTCAATTTTGTGTTTTTTCTTGGTAAATCCTTTTAGTTTCAAAAAAAAATTATTCCCAATATTAAAATATTTTTAAACCTGAATAACACATAACTGAAAAAAATATATTTAAAAATACTGATGTAAGCATTAATATGAATGCAAAATATACACTTTTATTAATATTACATCATATCTTTTTTATCACATTAACAGTTGCGTTGAATTGTGGTTGAATTAAAGAAGTTATTTTGGAATGACAAATAATGCCTGTTACTCTTTTTATTTACTTTAAAATGTAAGTTAATCTATATAGATAGAATGTATCCACAATTAATTTTTTAGTTCTGTGATAAGTTACATTATAACTATCATGAAAAAATAAATATTATATTTCGTAGTAACAAATTAAATTAAACCATCTGAATACCAAATGAGGCTACAATCTTTTATTATTAGTAAAATTACTCACTAGGATGGATTTACAAGAAAGTAAAATATAATTTGTACTAAATGAAGGCAGTCTTTTTTTTCTTAAAAATGGGTGGGTTCAAGAGTGTCATTCTAGCCCTCAAACTAATCTTAGAAGGCAAGCTCAAGAAAAATACCATCAACATGGGATTTGTAACAATATATTAAAAATTTTAACTAATGTTTGACTGAAATATGAGTAAAAAAAAATTAAACTGATTAATTTAAGAATTAATGATAAAAGCAGAAGAGGAACAAAGCTGATTCCAGTTTCAAAAATAGAGGCCAAGGCAAATAGGTCAGGTAGTTGGACACCTCATTGTTTTTTAACTTTGCAATAGAAACAGTACTGTTATTAAATAATAAAAAAGAGAGAACAATCTAATAAATTACTCAAAATTGCTCTCAATTTTTTGATTTGTAAAATCAGTATGATAAAAATTATTAGCTATTGAATTCTTTCTGGAAAGTTGCAATTTATTGACTGCTTTCAGTTAACCGAGCCTAGAAAAGTTTTTATTGAATATTAATTTTTTTTTTTTACTTTTTATAGGCATACATCTTTATTTTTTAACTTATATAAACAGAATTATATATAATAATATTGTATAAATATAATTTATTTCATACAAACCAATATAAAAATATTACATTTTTATTGATTTTTTTGTTTCTACACAACAGAAGTTGCTCTGTACCTTTTATCTTTTTAGAGATAAATAAATCATGAAAGTGAGATGTACGTCAAAAAAGATCAAAATTATTTTGTATTAATCATGAACTACTGAAGAAAGGTCAGAGCTAGGAGTTTTCAATTATAATGTAGATGTTGTCTTGCAGTAATTCAAGCCAGTTGTTGTTAGTTATGAATACTAATTTTATTCAGATTAGATATGTAATTATACAAATCACATAAATAATGAGTATATAATATTCAAATTATAAAAAAACTTCCTTATATTTGCTTGTACAGTTCAAGGAATCCCTTCATTAGAGCAGCATAAAAAAATAAAAAACAGAGGTGTTAAAGTATATGTTCATCCATAAAAACAGCAATGGTGTAAATATGTTAATACAATAAATAAATACAAATTAAATTACAATCTAAAAGGCATTATTTGAGTACATGAATAATAAATGTCATTGTACACAATTCAGATTTATTTAATTAGTATTATTTAAAACTTCACCAACAAAGTAGGTTTTTTCTAAAAAAAATATTTTTATTAAGTTTTTTCTTATTATTCTGAATCAGATAAAGGGATTTAGGGTTGGGTCTTAACGGTTTAAGCCACTCTAACGCACCTCTAATTTGTATATTTGCAGTTCAACACCCAAAAAGACTGGAAAAAAGTTAAATAAAAGTACTAATGACTGAAAAGTAGACACTGTTATTTAAGACAATTTAAAAATCAATAACTATACATATAGTTTTTGATTTCATTATATATAATTTTGATATATATGTTTATTCATATTTTATACGTGCAATAATAATACTTTAATGTTTTTTTAACATGAGATAAAATTTTATAATCATTTAATTTTTCTATCTCATAGTCTTTCTTTTCCTAAATCTTCTATCCTTCAACAATCCAATTTTTTTTTCATTGAAGAGCATGGGTGTGCCTTAAACAACAATATATACATTATTTGCTTTGGTAATATTAAACAAGGACTTTCTAAAGTAGAAATGGATTACAAGTATGGTTAAAGTAGATTAAATAAACATAAATAACAGAATTTTAAATACCTTGGATATAATTAATCTTAAAAAAATCTCTGGCTTATTAAACCCACATTTCTTACGTGATTCTTTGTTCAAGTGTAACCCTTACCATGCTAAATCTATTAAATGTTAAACCAGTACTAAATAATAAAATTTAATAGTAAATTCAGAGGGTGGCATGATGATGGAAGGGTTTAAAAATTACAGTTGGTAAGGGAAACAAGAGAAACACATTGGATGGGTTAAGTCCAGGATGGTAAAAAATTTACAACAGCTAATCTGCCAGAAATATTTTTAATGATGATAAGATAGAGATATCAATCAGCAGACAAAAGCTGAGAGTAAAACGAAGATTTTCTCTCTGTTAAACTACTTCTCAACTTATATTCATGTTGAATAACCCAGCATTATCCAACCAGCTTGATAACACTACATCAGTCCTTTAAGCAATTGACCAAGTGTAACTAATAGCTTCAAGAATTACAACAGAAAGAAGTGACTTTGAATAATCCAAACCTAGTTAGTATTTAGAGCAAAATCATATGTCAATAAATCTATCAATAAAAATATTCTTGATTCTAAAATATTTAAAATTCAGTAGATCTATTGCTCTCTTTTCAGGTATATTACTTCAAATACATTTTCTTCATCTCTCTAACTTTTTAGAAAATTCAACAACATACTGGATTTTATTTTATTTGTTTTTCTAAACTGACTAAAAAATGCAAAAAGTCTTGAACGTATACATTCACATACAAAGCATTATGCAGTTTTTTTATGAATACAATTTTAAATTTTACATAAAATGAATTTCTGTAAAATAAAATAAAATTCTGTTATTATGCTGTAAAGAAAATCCTATAATGCAAGACCATCAAGAGAAAATTCTACAGCAAGTCTGAAAAATCCCTGTAATTAACATATTGCTACTATTTTTAAAGGTGCACTGTATTCAGTTTCTAGGAAATAATTTCTTTATTGTGGTTGGTAACTCTGCTCTCAAGGTCACACAGGACCTACCTCGCTTCTTTGTTTCAATTATATAAAATGGACAAAAGATGTGTATGCAAACATGCGTTGCCAGCACCCAGTTGATTGAGTGGTTTCCAATTAAACCTATACCGTAGTTTAATAAGTATGGTCAATAAATCACAGTCAATAGTACATGATCATATTAATTAAGACAATATGAATCCATTTTAATCAACTTTTGTGGATGAGACATGGAATATAATGTTGCAGCCTGCCATGCTTTATTAGCATGATTTCCAAATGTGTTCCATTCAAAAGTGTTATTTTTTATGAATGTAAAATTTATCATACATCATGAACCAGGAATGTAGTTTTCTGGGTTAACGATATCCTTATTTTAAGTGTGTGGAAAGGAATCCACCACATACCATATGGGCAAGAATGACATCACAGTTCTTGTACAGACCATATTTTTTTTTAAATACATGAATGACGATTCTTATTTGCAAATGCAGGAAAGACAGTAAACAATTTGACTTGAATGTATCTGGATACACCAAGACAGGACTGCAGCTCATTTTGCTGTTCAACTACATGGTTTCCTAAATAAAAAATTTCCAGGATCCTGGATCAGCCATACTTCACAAGCATCACTAACCCCATTGCAATGGCCATCATGAAGTCCTGGCCTTACCACTCATTATGAGGAATAACCCAGGCCTGTTACTTCAATGTCAATATACAACAAAAATAAGAATGGCATAACAGTGTGGAGAAAGCGCTTTCAAATTTAACTCCAAAGATAATACACAAGTCAAGGAGGATGTAGGGATGCATAGCTCTGTGCATTCAGCATTCAGCATTCAGCACGACAGTGCACAACAGATCCATTGGATAAATAATACACAAACACAAATGTAAATAAATGTTCAAATGAACTAAGACTAGGGATATGGGGGAGGAGATTTACAGAGATACTGTATACTTTAATATAACTTATTTTGTTCAGGGAAAGACAGTAAATTATGATCTCCTACAATATGACAGTTTCATGTCACCTAGAATGTCTTGAGAAGGAACGTCCTGCAATAACTGAGGATCTAGGCAAAGTAGTTATTGAGTAGTAGTTGCGACCAGTGTCAAAAAAAAAATGAATAGTAAAACCAGCAATCTTATCTCTGTATGGATAAGAATGGGAGGCGAGCACTCAAGTTCTTAAACATAGACTTCTTAGGTATGATTTATTAAATTCAATTAGTCCTTGTTCATTTAAATACAGGGACACGTCACAGAGTAATTGCTCTACACCAGAGAAATACATATTGTAGTGCATCTGAATAATGGACCAAGATAGAACTAGGAGAATGGAATAAAAGAGTTATAGCAATATGGAGCATGAGGACAATGATTAAATCAGGTAAAATAAAGGAAGTGTAAATACTAAAATGTGCAATGAAATGTTTAAGTATTGATTATATGTTGAAATAATGCAAGACATAATGGAAAAGATAAGGAAAATCAGTAATCTATGTTATACTTGATTACAACAGATAGAGCTGAACTGCTACTGGATTTTTAATGAACACATGAGTGAAAAACCTTGCTGGAATGTAAGATTATTAATGAAACACGTACAGGAGATTAGAATCAACAAGAAGTTCAGAATTATGTATGATGTCTTATAGTTTCTTGATGTTAGATAATTTTTGTAGAATAAGAAAAATGCCAAGCTTGATTGAGATTTGAATCCAAAACTGTCTGGATGAGAGGTAAAGACTCTTATCACCCTGCCATAGAGGTTGTGAGGTGGCAAGAATATAATAATATCAGCAGGTATTAGATACAACAAGAAAAAGCAAGGGAACAAGAATGTGATGTACTAATGGAAAGGTTGATGGGAGTGTTGGGTTAGGAAAAGGTGAGAAAAAGAGTGCACTGGAGGCTTGTAGTTGAGGAAGCCAAAGTCCATCCATTTCAACACCTGTAGTAAAGAATATAACTAATTTAGTTTTCTACTTACAGTCACAAACCAATAATCTATAACATCCATTTAATTACAGATTATTTTTTTAAATTCATTAATAATTATTCTTATTATGATTAATATTATTTAAATATGCTAATTATTACTTTTTTAATTAACATTAACTTCAAGGTTAATAATTATTTCAATATTGTAAGCCTTATGCTGTAGTAATTAAATAAAATAAATTAATTCATCTCGTTATTCAAAGATTATATAATTTTAATCTTTCACTCAGAAAATGTTAGTCTATGAAAAGTATAAAATTTAATCTCCAGAGTATGTACTTTTAATAAATTTATTTTCTGCATTCAATACATTGCTTTAACTAAGACTAGATATTTTTATTTTATTGAATTATTACACATTTCAAAGATTCCCATAACAAATCAAATTTGAAGACATTTTAACAGAAATATATATGAGCAAGAAACAAAAATATTACACAATAAACAATTAAGAAAAAAAATTTATACAAAAATACTATTACAGTATTAATGCACAAAAATACTATGCAATTACAAAATATTTATTTAAACAAAACACTGTCTAATAAAATAATGATGTGATATAAATTACGGTATATGCTTATGTGCTTTTAATTTTTACCTTACAGAACAAAAGACAGTGTAAGCCAACATTTTCATATTTCTAGAAATCTGAAAACTAGAAAAAGGTAATAGAAAAAGAACTGTAAAGACTCAACAAATGATATAATAATACCAAGACAAAATGAATAATTAAATATAAAATATCAGTGAATTATGTGAACACCAAATATAATGTAAATAATCACATAATTAAATTACTTCTAAGCTGGAAAATTATCAAAAATGTTTTTACGTTATTTCATTAAACAAATGTATGTAATACATTATTTCATATCAAAAGGGGCACATCAATTTTTTACATTACACTAACTGTTCTAGTCTTTCTTATGCTTTTGACACATGTAAAATAATTGAGGCAATTAAGAATCACTAGTCAGGATTGTTTTCTCACAATGATGCAGACAATTGTTTATGATAGTCAAAATTATTTATGATAATAATTTATATCACTTTTATAATATTTATATCACTTACAGACATAAATATCACCTGTATTTTGGTGAGCTTAGCCTGCTAATACACAGTGTACATTTTGCTCAGTGAATAAGGCATTAAGAGATCACTTCATTTCTCATTTCCCTTTGTATGTCTGTGTGGAATTTGAAAATAGCTGACATTATCAGAGAAGTGACTTGTGATCAAGTTGCCTACTACCGTTGTGGTTATGACACTTAACATATTTTTTTAAAACAATTCTAATTTTAGAAGAGCAATATGACACAACATTGCTAAAGGTTCAGTTAAGTCAATAATAATAATAAATATCTTTATACTCTAGACTGTGAGGAAAGAGATTCAGAACTTCAGTTTCTATCTCTAATAAATTATCCTAATGACATAAAATATCCCACAGTTTACAAAATGTTTTTATTTCAAAAAACAAAACTCCAAGCTTATCAATCTGCCAATCATTTTTTAAGTAATATTAATTATAATTAGATGAACTTGAATCTTCATCTTTATAAATGTATTTAAAATACATACTCAAATGTTTAGTAATTAATATTTTCAAAGTTATTACATTATTCTGTAACAATTTAATTTATTTATTATTACCTTTACAAAGTTGTCTAACAATTATTTGATATATTTATATTTTTTAATATATTAATATAGACTATAACCACTTCTTTTTATTGAACATTTTTTATTTTATAATGCTGCTCTAATCAGTTTCCCTTCATTTTTTCAGACAAACAATACTTTTTTATCAATGGAGAAGCTCATCTATCATTTCTGTTGTGCTGTACAGTAATATTATAATCAGAATAAAGTATTTATTTAAATAAACAATTCTAAAAATGGACCGGAAAAAACATTACTAGGAATTTACTGTAGGAAGTGGGAATAAATCTGATTACAAAATAATTTAACTTTTGAGATTTATTAAGTCTTGTCTTTGATATTTCACCAGTTCAAATAATTTGGCAGGAGCGTAAGTAAGTAGAATGAGTATTAATTCAAAATTAATTATTCTATTAACTTATAAAAAAGTCACTGCAATATTTAGAAAGTTAACAATCATATTTCCCAGGGCACTTGACACCCAAAAATTCTCCTTTTGCCTTTCAATTCTAAGTTAATCAGTTCACTGCTGAAACTAAAGCTTAAACATGACAGTACTTCTAAATGCTTGTGCTGCCAATATTTTAATTTGCTTGTATTAAGCAAACAATATTTTAATGCTTGTGCAGTTTACTTTAATTTTTCAGATTTAATTAACATTATATATATTTTCGTTATTGTCCCACCAGTTTCCAGTATACACAAAATATGAATGAATTGGAAAACTTAATATTTTTTCTACCTTTGTAGAATTTATCTATCACATGCTAGTTACGTTTTGCTAACCTGTTTGCAAGAAGTTCAACTAACCAGAAAACCAAAATTCTCTTGTAACAAATTTTTGTTTAATTTTGTCATTTCATTTTTGTTTTACTTATCCTAATTGATATATTATGAATAGTACAAATAAAATATTTATTCAAATTATTTCAGAAAATACAATCCACTTGTTTGAAAATCAAGCTCCTCGGACAGGTTATACTGGCAAACTTATGGGCACATGTGAATAATTAAGGTTTGGATTTACCAAGTTGGCATCTCAGCCAGTTCTGTTTTTTGTGCATTACACCAAATAGGAAGCAAGAGTTCTTGGTCAGCTCTGCAAGTATTCAAAGTCAACACCTCACTAAGCTCCATTACAGCGGCTGCCCTGATGGCTATTAGGAGGTATTACATGTGGATTCAAACCAGCTATCCACTCACAGAAGGACTTCCTCTGATCAGGGTCAGGTTAGTTTACTACCTTGCTCAAGTTCATTTGTATTATAAATAACACACAGCAGAAATAAATTTCATATGATCATTAATCTACGAAACTTAGACACTGTATTCATTACTGGTAGTTTACTATCAATTATACTACCACTAGACCTACCACGTAACAAACTCAAGAACATGTGTACCACATAATGGTGAGTTTCATATAAAAAATGATTTCGATTAAAAAAATTTAATGTATGCAGAATTCCCAATTTAATTTATATACTCTCAATTAATTTTAAAAGAAAAAGAACTACCAAACAACTTGTAAATACAAGCAAATACAGTTAACTACATAGCTGTTAGTACAAATCCATCCATATACCAATACTGCTAACGTATTACTGGGAATCAATTGACAAACAAGCTGTTTTGGTGAACAATACTTGTTAATATGAAGCTGATGATATTGATACAGTATATTATCATGATGAATATGTCATTGCAAAATATTATATATATATATATATATATATATATTATTTATTGCACAATATTTATTTTATTAACATCATGTCTTAATTATATTACATATAATTCATTTATTCTATTGCAGATAACTTATAACATAACTTCCAGTTTATTAACCATCATGTCAAATAAATACGATTAACATATTAATAGCATATAAATGGATTTAACAAGAAATTATTATTTAACAAGCAATAATGGATTTATTAGTGATTTTTAGTGAAATAATTTTGGTATTTTGTAGTGAATAACAATATAATCAATATAAATCATATGTAATAAAAGCAAGTTTATATCCCCAGAGTATTTTCATGTGAACTTTATTCAGATGTAAAAGTTAGTTCAAATTTATATACTGACATAATGTCTGATGGAGCCCTCACAAATCAAATGCATGCTAATATTTTTTTTTAAATTCCTCATCAGCACAGATTACTATCAATTAAGAGAGTGTGACTTAGTTAAAGGAAACTGACTTTTTGTACAAGTTTTGGACTGAAATTTATAAAAAGCAAAGTATTTTTTTGGACACAAAGTAGGTATGTTATGAACTACTAAAATACAATTACCTAATTATTAAGATTTATGATGGAATTAAATAACTATGCTCATGTATTCCCTATTTGTAATTATTCAAAATAGTAAGAGTAGTGCTTACATTATTCCAATAACATCAGTAGAATAGACAGACATGTAATTATATTTTGTAAAAATTAACAAGTTAAAAAAACAGAATCGTAAATTATTGTAAAATTTTAGGCACACACACACACATATATATATATATATATCATAGATAATGAACTGTGATAACATTGCAAATTATACAATTTGAGTCTGTATTTATTTTAATTCTTTACACTGTTCTATTTATTATCTATTAGCAGTTGTTACATTACTCATGTAGGCTATTTACAAATTACCCTCCAGTCGTAAATTATGAATTTAAAGCAACATTAAAAATGTGTAGTAGATTTAGCTTAAACATCATTATACAAACAGTCAGTCACCAATTTTTTTTGTACTACTCAAACCTTACATGGTGAAATATGGAGGCAATTTTTGCGGCTCGTCACTTTGAGGTAAATAACATCAATCATCTTTTGCAAGCAGAAGGAACATCTGCTGCTAAGATCTACAGTTGTGTGTGCATAGTTTATTTAGTAATGTAACGGGTGAGATGGTTCTGTAAGGAAATCATAAGCATGACCAGAAAGGAAGAGGGAAACATTCCATTGAGTGATGAACTTCTTAAAAAAATTTTAAAATGGTGACTGTGTTTTGGAACCACAAAGAAATTTTGTTGGCAGACTTAATGAAGAGTACATCAATAATCACACATATACTGTGAAATGTGGAAAAAGCTTAAAGAGGGCGCTATAGAATAAATGGCAAGGGATGCTAACAAAGAGGATCTTTTTAGCATAACAACATATGACCTCACACCGCTGCCAACATTACGGATTAACTAAACATATTTAAGTGGCAGATTTTTTAACATCCCCCTCACAGCTTCTATTACCATATATTCACAGAATTGAAGAATTGGCTAGCTACTCCATACTTAAAAACCAACGATGAACTCATGTATGGAGTCAAGAAATGGATTGGTACTTTGGCAGCAACATTCTTTGTAGAGGGAGTAGACAAGCTGGTGTCATGATACGACCAAAAGCTTTTGTTGGGGCAGGGACTATATTAAGAAGTAATTTAAGTAATTATGTAACTTTCTATACAGTAAATTTTTTTCAATCTATTTTGTTCATTACTTAACCGGAAATTAATATACAAATACC
Organism: Lycorma delicatula; assembly: GCF_047948215.1. Lineage (NCBI taxonomy): Eukaryota > Metazoa > Arthropoda > Insecta > Hemiptera > Fulgoridae > Lycorma > Lycorma delicatula. The sequence continues at coordinate 75,689,240 of NC_134455.1, forward strand.
CTTCATATTTCTGTTTTAGCATGCACATGTTTCCAAGTTTCAGAAGAGGTTTAGAGACCTAATGTTACATTCTAGGCTATCATTTAGATAGATAACTAATGTGTTAAATAGGTGTAATTTTGAAACTCACGATATTATTATGTGGTGACATAGTAATTTTTTTTATATGTATATATTTATTGGAAAATGTAGAAGGTGGCAAACACAATATAAGGGAACTATACAGATTCAATTAAAAAACTGACAATAGGTACAGAATGATGAAAGAGAAAGAAAGGAGAATCATTTAATTTTTTATGAAATGAAGACTAAGATTCATATTTTAGCTAAGCACCTGTAACTAGTCCAGAGACCACATGGAAATAAACTGGGCAAACCATTCTTAAAGTCTATCATTCTAGAAAAACACAAATAGAACAAATATGTTTCCTACATTTAGATAAATGGTCAGCTTTACAATGTTAAAATAATATCTCCAGATTTCAATTGTTAAACATAATCATCATGCAACTGAGAAGCCAAACTCTAAATCACTCTATAATTTGGTTAAGCCCACTGAAAATATAATGAAGAGTACACGAATATTAAATAAACAATTACATTCTACAAAGCATTACTAATACACTATTTGTTTGAATAATCACAGGAACTTTTAACAATAATCATGATTAAGTTTAATATACACAGGGGAATATTCATCAACATAGCCCACAGAGCATAAATAAAACAACAATCAGATATAAGTAAAGCATGTCACATTTTCAGTAAAAAAAAATTAGTAGACTAATTACAAACTTCAATATTGAAATACCTACTATAACATTTTTCCACGAACATATAGATTGGTAAGAACAGCATTAAAATTCACACTCAATTAAAACGTTACATTGGGATACCTATGGAGAGCTTCATGAAAACTATTAGATATTTAAGTAGTATACTTTAAGTTATTATTTACAGTCAAAAATTAATTTCATCATTTTAAAATACTCAATTTTTCCTTAAATATATGTTCTGTACTTGATTTTCATGTACTTATAAATAATAGTATAATAAACACATTACTTAAATGAATTTTTTTCTTTATCACTAACTATTTTCACCCATCTCTTAGGATTTATATATTTTATACCTAAGAATTTTCAATACATTTTCTACATCTAATTCCTGTGAGTAGAAAGGTATCAAAGAAAAAAAAATGGAATTAAGACTGAAAACAAAATAATAGGATGGAAATAGTAATTAAAGTGTTTATCATTTTATATTTATACATATTTTAAAATTAAAGCATCTACATAAAAAAATATATTTATTTTCTAATTAAGTAGAAGTTTCTTTAACTTTTCCCGTATTACACAGATAATGAACAGTACAATATTTAAAAAGAAAATGTTTTCAATAATCTTCTTTTATTAAAATTAAAACATTTTTCACCGTCTTGAAAGAAACCTCCTTTTAAAGAAGATGCTCTCCTTTAACAGAGCAAAATAAAAATTATAACTTAAAAATTAAAACAGGCTTTATATTTATTTAAAAACTAATTCATGACTAATACAATAAACATTAATTAATATATCATTATATAGAATTTTTATGACTAAAAAATTATGTTTAAGTGACATTAATTTATAAATAGTTTACATATAATTCAATTTAGATCTGAATTTTTATTAATAAACATTTAACAATTAATTTCTTTCATTACATGTAGACTTTTAAGAAAAAGTCTAGTATACTCAGTCATGTGACCTAGAAACATGTATCTTAAAAAATTAAAATTATAAAATAACTACTATTATATTCTATTAATAATTAGTAACTGTAAACAGTTACAGTCATTATAAAAAATTATATTATATGCATAATTATGTATTTGTCAGCAGTAAAAATCAGCATCTACTAGTGCACAAAAAAAATTGATTTCTCTAGTTGTTAGGATAAATTACTGAAACATAGTTTACATTATCCTACATAACTAGAGATTTGGACAAAAATATAAAAGATGATTTAACTTTTTGCTGATAACTGCATGTAACAGAGAATTTAAAAAATTTCTATTTCACCCTTATAGAATTAAACATTTCATACTCTGAATAATATAATATAATCTGGAAAAAACTAATAAAATAATTCTACAAGATTAATTAAAAATATATAACAATATGAGACAACTTATAATTCAAATAAAATAATTATAAAGTAGAATGTCAATAATCTTAGTTTATTTCTCATATCACAATCACATAAACAGAATATTCATTAGTCAGAATGCAAACTAATCTTTAAGCTTTGTATATAAGTAGCATAAATGGCAATATATTATAATTTGACAGAGCTTCTCCAAGAAGCTCTGTCTTTGAATTTGACACATGACTATGAACGTACATTATTAAACAACCTGTTTTTTTTTTTTTAATAAATATACAACAAACAATAATATGCTTGTTATTATTATTATTATTATGCTTTTACGGCTAACATGGGACCACTTAAGTCAATTTTAGTTGGATCTTTTCTGAGAAAAGCGCGTTATTTTACTCTTCCGAGCTGCCCAGTATTTCTTCATCCGTTCATATCTTGCTTTCTTTTCTTCATCTGTAAACATCCTCTTCGTTGTATTTTGTCGTTTGTCTGTCTTTTGTTTAAATCTAATGTTTTGTCTTTAGCTTTGTAATTTTTCCAGTTTTATTCTGTAGGTCAGTCAGGGAAATTCCCAATTCTTTCATATCTTCTCTAATTTCTTTGATCCATCCTACTTCTAGCTTTTGGAACCAGAGCTTTTCAATGATATTTCTTGACAGTCTTTTTTCCGGTGTCCTTATGAGATGACCAAAGAAAGAGATTCTTTTTTTCCGCATAGTATCAGTAACAGGCTCTATTTCTCGATACACCACCTCATTTGGCACAATCCACCATTGGCCTTCAGTTTTTTATTGATACACGTTCTGACAATTCTCCTCTCTATTTTCAGAATTTTTTCAATTCGGTTTTTCTGAGTGATTTTGAAAAGGGTCTCGCTTCCGTAGGTGACTTCTGGCTGTACTACAGTTTTATAATGTTTAAGTTTTGTTTTAGCAGAAAGGCATTTTTTTTTTATATGTTGACAAAGTTAATTTTTGGGATTTAATCATTTATTTGTCCTGTTTTGCCATGTCACTTTTTCATTTAAATTATAAGTTATTATTTCCCCTAGATATTTAAATTGTTTTACTATTTTAATTTTCTGATTGTTTACCGTAATGTGCTCTTTTACCAGAGGATCTATGGCCATTAGTTCAGTTTTTTCGAAAGAGATATGAAGCCCTATCTTTTGAAGGCTAATATGCTTGTTATATACAAACTTAGAGGTAAATATGTAATTCTAAATGGTAATTGCCAAATAACTGAGAGCTGACAGGTAAATCTTGTGTTCAGAACAGTTAATCCTGTGAAGCTCTAAGGTCAATAATAATATACTGCCAAGTATTAAGAGTTCACTCATAAAACTGTCACAAAGCTGGTGGCCCTAAATGAATATAAAACATACAAGAGGAGTCGTCACAAAATATTGACAAAAAAAAACTAGCTATTCATTTTAATTGCAAAGCAATCATAAAAGATACATTATTGAAGGTAAACATAAATGTAAAAGCAAATTAAACGAAATAAAAAAGAATATTAACAAAATAACATTAACAAAGTATCACAAAAAAACAACCTACTTGTGTGTTATTAAACAAAACAATAAATTTAAAAATAATACATTTTACATTTATGTTATATAATTAGATCACAAAATATACATTTATCATCAAAACTTGTATTTATTGAAATACACGTTTTATTAGGTGTGCAAGTTATTTACATAGTTTATAGCCTATTTTGTAGTATAGGGATATAATTAAAAGTCATTAGGAAAGAAAGGGAGGTTCTTTATGTTATCTTGTTAAATAATTATTTTTGCCAATCTAATGTGACTAAATTCCTCAAAAACTATCAGACCTAATTTTCTTTCATGCCAACTAATTGTACTCTGGATGATAACTAAAATTATATATGACCTTTTTCTGAAAAAATCAGTTGCAAATAAAAAACGTTCGATAGTGAAGCTTGATAGCTTCACACACACACCAAGTGTATTAAAGAGTTGTAATCAATTAAAATATATCTAAACATCAGTTGAGAGCAATGAGCAGTCCAGCAGGCCCTCACAACAACAAAATCCAAAAACAATTGAAAGTCCAGCAGATAGTAAGAAAGATAATAAAATAATAATCTAGAGACTAAGTTAAGTAGGAATCTTGTTTGGTTCAATGCAATTAAATGAAACTGATGATCACTGTATGTGTGTCATTACAAAATTTATAGATTTATAGGCCAAAAGAAAAGCAGATAGAAAAAAAAGGAAAGATGACATAGAAGTTTCGCACATCATGCTGGATTGTAACAATGGCGACCCTGATTTAAGAAAATTATAACCACAGTTGAAACTTGGGTCTACAGGTTATAATTCTGAGACAGAAACCAATCATATCAATAGAAAACGCCATGTCTTCCAACATGTACCGAAGGCACAGCAATCACAAAGCAATGTAAAAGTCAAGTTAACTTTCTTTGATAACAAAGGTATAATTCATTATAAGTGCTCCAAAGAACAAAAAGTATTTGCCTGTACTTATCTCTGTACCATCTCAAACAGAAGATGAAAAGTTATTGACAGCTTTTGTTTGAGACAAGAAAGGAGAAATGAAATAACGGTGTACTTGTTGGACAATACATAAGAATTACATTTATTATTTAATTCAAAAACTAATATTCGAATATTTAAGGTATTTAACTGATATGAAACACTTAATGAAACAAAAACCTTTATTAAGTTATATCAGGGATTAAAAAATTAAAAGTCAGATAAATTTATTAAACTAATAAATTGACTCTGAAAAATTTATAATTAAATAAATGCTCATTTCAAATTCATCAGAAACTTCACCATGGGCATTTCTTTCATGTGTCTCTTCCATTAATCCACATAACCTCTCAATTTTTAATGCTTCAATCTTATCTCATTCAGTCTCATTTTTATCTATTCCCTGTTTTTTTTGTAGTCACATAATTTGACACTGTTCACTTAGAAAAAGTCTCTGTAGTTCATAACTCTGACAGCCACAAAGTTTCTCCCATATTGCATTAAGTTAGTGCTTCTATTGTATCTGTGGTCTCTTTTTTTTTATGTACATTTTGAGCAGGTTTGTTTTTTCTCCAGCATGTTGCCCCTGACAGCGGTTTTAATATTTACTTTCACATATATTTTTAAAGAATAGTATGCAGTTGTAATTTTTACTACACCAAACCATAATTTTATGTTATTGTAGTGGCTGTACTGTGCATCTCAGCCCCTACCCTAAGATCAGTTGTTGAAGGTTGTATTTGCTCATAGTAACCCCATTTCACATTTTTCACGACAGAATACCAATAATGTAACTTATTAAAATCAGTGTTTTGTGAGTTTTATAACTGTATACCAATATTATTTTATACAACAAATATTATTGTTTTATGTACAGTTTTTTCTAGTTCTTTTAGTAATGTGTAAAATGTTAATAGCACATTTGACGAATTTCAAATAGGCATCCTTATTTTAGAAAACATAAAACAAAACCAGTTTTTTTTTAAAGATTGTCTTTCACAATCACGTTACACTCATCTGAAATAGAGAGAGTAATTTTTGATGATGAATGTGTCACTGATGTGTGTAGTGGTTGCAAGGAAGAGGATGAAATTTTTACTTATTTTGGTACTGCTTCAGGCATTCTGTCTACATCAAACCAGGCAATTTCACAGGTTTTGGAATTTTACAACACCCAAAAGGTAAACCTATATTTACAAATATTAAATCAGAAAAGGTAATCCTTGTACAAGTCGTGTTTCCAAATGTCAAGGTAATATTCTTAAATCGAAAGGAAAAGCTAAAGAGACTCAAGAATTTGAACCATGAAATACACCACCTCGAGTCCCCAATCCTGCTGATTCTATTGTATTTATTGGTGTACCTGCTCCTGTTAATGCGTTGGCTGTAAGTAGTTACTCATTTCTTGCAGCTGCTCCTGCTTCTATCTATATGCAGGTCTTCCGTTTCTATTTGCAGATTACTTTCACAAATGGCATATGTGTTCCTCGGATTGTAAAAGGTAAAAACGGGTATCCCTGGATGAAAGTATCTTCCAGTATAATATCTGTGACAAGAAATATCGTCCTCATAGGTCAATGGTGAGCATTTTGTGAAAAAATTAACAACACCCTTTCATGGATCAAACAGGAAGAATTTAACCATGGACAATTGGTTTACGAACTGATCGCTAAAGAAATTGCCATATAATGTAACAGTTATTGGCACACTTAAGAGTAGATAAACCAGAAATTTCAACATGCATAATGGTAAAAAAGGAAAGAACACTTGGAGAAGCAAAATTTTTATTTAAGGGTACAACTTCACTTTTGTCAGCAAAAGTAAAACAATCTAAAGTTTTATGCCTGATATCAACAATGCATGAAAGTAAATAAGTTAACCAGTTAACTGGAAAGCCTACAATTACTCAAAATTATGAGACAAAAGTAGGGGCAGACAAAGGTCTAAAGGGGTATAGTGGTGAGGTCTACAATGTTCTAAAGTGGCGAATCAAAGGTCTAAAGGGGAGGAGACAAAGGTAGGGCAAATAAATAACTAATTTGATTAATCAAATGCAAAAAAACCTACCTGAATTGGGAAACTGGACTTGTAAATAACAATTTATCAGCTGATTTACTTCAATAATTAAGTAAAGAAAAAAAATACTCATAAGTGCACTAAACATATATCAGTATTTACAAGTAAATGTTCAGTCATCTTGTTTTAAGTAATCATTTTACTGAATCACTAATTACTTTGCTTTATCAGTGTTTAATGATAGTAATCAGTATAGTATATTCACTTAGTCATTGCTATGAAAAGTTGTAAATCTTGTAATTCCATATTTCTAAATATTCAATATTTTTTTAATACATAAATGATGATGATTTTATACAGAAAGTAGGAAACAAACTGTCAAAAATGTTGATTGACTACATATACCATCTGTATTCTACAGAATGCTTCTTGGCCAATCTGTTTCAAATACATTGGATAAATTCATAAGCAATTCTAGAAGTTTGAAAAACTATATATATTAATATTTAAAACAATTTAGTGACAACTAATTTTAATTGACATTCTACACTATAACTATTTAAAAAGAAATAGTACAAACAAAACATGCACTAAGTTAATAAAAAGCTCCTTCCTTCCTTACAAATTGTATTAAAAAATCCATACAAAACAGGCACTGTGAGCAAATCCTTATTGCAATTAAAAACAATTATTTATATAACTCACCTATATAATATTCATGTATAAACTAAAGGTAATAAGTCATTACTAAAATATTAAAATGAAAGAAATAATAAACTTAAAAAAAAAAAAAAAACAATAGTAGTTTAATATTTAAAAAAAAAGTAATTGCATAGAAAGCATTCAAAATCTTGGCATATATTGTTGTTTTCATTGCATTAATTATAAATACACAAAAAAGCATCATCAGCTAGTTTTTGAATTATAAATTATTTAAAAATTTTTTAAAATAAAACAATTACATATTCCATATTCATATTTGTTTGGTTATGTTACATTGATATCGTAAGAAGTTTAGTACACAGAACTGTTAGTTACCTAATTTAACTATAACTAAGTAATTAACAACGCAATTTTTTAATTTACAATATCAGTAAATATAACCTAATGCTCGCTTTACTCGTTAACTTTGTCTAATCTTGGCATATGTTGTTATGATCATCGTGTTAATCATCAATAAAGGAGAAAAAACTGTTGCTCTATCGTTTTTAAAATTGACCATCTTTTTCTTATAATTATACTGATGATTTTTTAATTTTTCTTATTGACACTTTTTTCTATATTTACAATCAGCATAGTGAAAACAACAATGAATGTCAAGATTACTGACTTTTCAATGGGCATCGTCTTTTAATATAATTACCAAAAATACTGACTATATTAAAATAAATCAAGTACTGAAATAAACACTAAATCTGGAGATGAACAATTTACTGTTTTTCTTTTCTTTAATAAGAAAAAAATAATTAAAATAAACAAAAATACTAAAATAACAATTCCTACATAAAACAAATTCTAAACGGTAAGAACAAACTGGTTTATTTTGACTTTTAAGCCAACGTGCATTTATGTCTAATGGCTGTAAACAAGATGAATGTAACGAGTGCTTAAAATTTATTAACTACTAGTAGATTAATTACTTCAAAAAGATTAAGATAATTGATTAAATAATTACTGGCTAATATATAATTCATTTAAAACATATTAAGATAAATATAATTTACAAATGAGGATTAATGACTAAACTTGAAAGTATCAAGTAGTAAAACAACACTGGTTAAAATTCTGTAAAAATTAATACTGTTAATGTTAATAGTACAAATTCTAAAATAACTTTTTAAAAGAAATAAATAAAATTACCCATAAAAACCTGGGTAATGAAAAGCATTATATCTAAGCCTTCTTGATCACCAAGAAGAGTCTAATTTACTGAGACCTTCCTCAAAGGGGCTTTAATTTTTAAAGATTGACTGGATTAAAACTGGCAGTTTTGATCACAAAATCAAATACTACCCCCTACACTACACTACCCTTCATACACACATTAATGCATGTGCATGCACACACACACACACACACACACACACCAGTAATACCGATAATTCACACTAATAATTACTTCTTTCAGCCCCTAGGTTTGTAAATATAATGTGTAGTGTGAATATTTATTGAGTTAAAAGACCTAGAGATTAAAACTAATTCTGTTAAATATTAAATGCCATCTCTGTGACATAGTGATAATGTCTCGGCCTTTCATCTGAAGGTTCTGAGTTCAAATCCCGGTAAAGCATGGCTTTTTTCATGATACAAATTTCCACTTTCAAATTCCCACATACAAGGTTCTTTGTAAGCTTCTGTGGTAAACTAATTCGTCAGCTAAAAAAAAAAAAATATTTATTGTTTCTAAAACAATAAAAATTGACAAATTAGTTATTAAATGATAAAACATCATGGACAAGTCCCTAATCAAATTCAATTAAACAACAAAAAAAATAAATATTTTGAGGTTGCTATACATTTGAAGGATATGGTTCATTAACGAGAGTGAATAGTAATTTGAATGAGGCTAAGTTAATTATTATCCGCAATTTAGTTATATTTTTGTTTATGTTGGTAATACCGTCGTGTTACGTAGATAACGCATGCGTGGTTTAATTGTTGTTATGTCTGTGCAGGTTGATGCTGCTTGGTTAGTTCCATTATTGCTGCCCGCCGTTAACCATGGCTGCTCCGCTTTCTGTTTGCACCAAAGAAGAACAACATTCAGTGATCCATTTTTTGCAGTCAGAACGTGTATCAGGGGCCGAAATTCACTGAAAACTTTTAGTACAGTATGGGAACAGTCTGTTGCCGCAATGGAGTGTCTACGAGTGGATTCAAAAATTCAAAAATGGTCGCACAAGTGTTATGCACAATGAAGGAGCTGGACGCGACCATTTACCACCAAAAGTGAGGGAAACATTGAGCATGCACATGACATGGTTTTCTTAGACAGATGAGTAACTATTGATGAAGTGGCACATTGTTTGCAAATTAGTCACGTTTCTGCCTATGAAATCATCCACAACAGACTTGGGTTTCATAAAGACTGTGCAAAATGGGTCCCAAAACAACTCATACAGTTCCATAAACAAACGCGCTTCAACATCTGCCAAAAACATTTGGATCGCTAAGGTAACGAACAGGACATCGTCTTAGACAGAATCATCAGTGGTGACAAAACATGGATCCATCATTATGAGTCGGAGAGTAAACGGCAGAGTATGGAATGGAAACATCCAAAGTCGCCCTGCAAAAAAAAGTTCAAAACCCAACCATCCGCAGGAAACCTGATGCTTATGGTTTTTGAGACTCACAAGACCCAGTACTGGAACATTATGAGGAAAGGCGCACGACAATAAACAGTGCGCGTTACAGTGAGATGGTTACTGCCAAGCTGAAGCCTGCAATTCGAAGCAAACGCCGACGACTGCTGTCGAAAGGTGTTGTGTTGTTGCACGACGATTCCGTCCACATACTGCTGCCCACACTCCAGAAACTCAACTTTGAAGTACTGACTCATCCTCCGTACAGATCTGATCTTGCCCCTTCTGACTACCTCTTGTTTGGTCCACTCAAAGAGGCATGTACATGTACATGTAAGTTTCCTATTTGTATTGAAATAAAATTTATAACTACATTGCGAATAATTATTGACTTACCCTCGTGTATATATATATATAAAAATAAAACTTCTGTAGGATAAATTATCACACACCTTCAAAGGAAATTGAGTATAAGATTTATTGTTATGCTGTACTTTCATAAAAAGTGAAAACATTTTTAAAGACCAAAACAATGGTCTTTAGCAGTTCTCCAGAGTCAAGGATCTCTTTATCTTAATAGAATAACAAAATCAGTGAGCAATTATTATAAAAAGTATGACAAAAATGAACTAATAAAAATTGACCTCTTTACATCAATACAGCTAAAGTTTTGTGAGAAAGAAATAAAAATGCAAAAAGTTTAATTCTGAAAGCCAGGTTATAATTTCATTAACTAAATTAAACAACTTAAAACTGGGTTCAATAATCACTGAAGCCAATTATGTAAAACAGCCTAGAAGAAAATAAATTACATAAATGCCTAATCAAAAACAGTTATTCTTGTGGTAGTCAACTTATAAACATATTTCATAAACAAATAACATTATCTATTCTGTAAATTAAAACATAATTCTGAGCTTTTTACACAAATATCCTCTAGAAGCAACTATTAAAAACAATGAAGTGAATACTGCCAAAATAACAAATCTCATCCATCAACATATCACATTTTTAAGATACATAATACAGAATGTCATTAACAATTTACTAAATAATAACCTTTAATTTTTTTTTTAGTTGAGTGGTTCTTTCATTAGCCTTCACTTATGAATAAAGTAAAATCACTGAGATGCGTTTGTGGTACACATTTATCTTCTATTAAAATTCTCTCTCACTGTGTCAGACATGAACCATTTATACTCAAATGACATCTTATGTCAATAAATCTAAAATGCAATACGAAATAAGGTGAGAAAGGACTAAACATTTAAAAGAAAATAACACTTATGCAAAAAAACCAAAACGCATTCATTAAAACATAAACAGCTTAAATACATCAGGATTGTCTAAAAAGTAATATCAATGTGTACATAGTACATAAACTGCTACATGCATATTTAAGCACTAAAATCATATAGCAGTGCTGCAGCACTTATTTATGCAAATTAAAGGTTGCCCAAGTCTGATGGACACATAACTTCACTTATCAACTGACTTAGTTCTGGGCGGTAATAGCATCTATATCACCCTAGTTCAGGGTTCACCAACTGTGATCAACCGTGATCAACAGAAAAAAATTAGTGCTATAGGCAATTTCATTAAAAACAATGAGGATGTTAGGAGGAGGATAACGCACACGTTCCTCTGGCAGGCAGGTACATAATTCGTGCAGATGAAATAATGATAACACTCTCACTGTATTTATTTGAGTTGGGTAGACAGCATAAAATAATCTGGTAAACGCTTGTAGAAAAGGAAGAGTAATTTTTGTTCCATTCACTACACTGTCACTGTGCTGAGCCTAAAAGGAGGAACATTAAATCTATTTCAGTAGCCAGCAACTAAGCAACACTGGTAAATAAGGTTATGACCCCAAACCTTGACAATACATTAATCTGTGCCAGTGCTGTAATTAAATATACGATATTAATTTCTACACAATCCTGGTGCCTTGTTTTCTCAGTTTAAAATTTACACTAAAATTAAAACAAGATCCTTAGCAAATTAGTGTTCACTATTTATAGGTTCTCGTGCATGGTGTGTTTTTAAATGTTTATTATGGTTAGTTTTAGTAGCTGTTGTCTTTGAACATATATGGCATGAATATGGCTTGGCTCCTGTATGTACACGCATGTGATCTTTTAGATAATAACTACGATGGAACTGTTTGCCACAAATTTCACACCTAAACATTTTTGCTACTTCATGTTCACGAACATGTCTAATACAATTATATTTATGAGTAAACTGTCGTCCACAATGATTACATGAAAAAGGACGTATATTTTTATGGGAACGTAAATGAACCTGATATTCATTAAGACGAATGAATGCAGCCTTACACTGTTTGCATTTAAATGGTTTCGAAGCACGAGCGGCATGAGTCCACTGATGTAATTTCATATTCCATTTAGTTACAAATTTTTTACCACATGTATTACATGAATAAGGCTTAATCCCACTATGTATCAGTATATGATTACGAAGAGATCCTTTTAAAAATATACCATGACACATTGGACATTCAACATTCTCTCCTGGATCACTTTTACATTTTGGTAGATAGCTGCGGTCATGTGAACGACGAATGTGACGGGTCAAACTAGCACTGTGAATGAACCTTTCATTACAAAATGAGCAATGTTTTGGCTTTGAATCATGTGTTTCTTGATGCCATGCTAATTTTCTTTTTGAATGAAAGACTTCACCACAAAAACAATAAAAATCCTTAACCTTTCTTTTCATTTTTAAATGCACAAACTGTTTATGTTGTATCAGATTCGAGTGTCGTTTAAATGTTTGCGGACATTGCGGACACTTAATCGGATTGTCGCCTGTATGGCAGTTTCGATGTTCAAGAAGTTTTTGATTAGTTACAAATGTTTTATCACAAAGATCACATTTATATGGCTTAATCTTCAAATGACGTCTTTGATGCAATGTCAAACCAGAATTACGAATAAAGCACTTCCCACAAATAGTACATTCCAAAGGATGAACTTTTCTTATGTGAAGCTTAAAATCTTCATTTGAAGAGAAAGATAAATTACATGTCCTACATGTTCTTGGTGGTCTTCGTCGAGCTTTCAAACTAAGAACACTCTCTTCACTATCTCTAACACTCGGCTCATTCTTCATTGATTTTACTTCTATAACACGAACTTTCTCAGCCTTAACAAAAACACTACTAAAAGTGTCTGGATGAGAAGATGGTAATGTTTCAGCAGGAGGAGCTGATTCTGTAATGACTGGAAGTTGATGATATAAACTAATATGCATTCTCCATTCTTGGAGGCATGTGAATTCCTTATTACAATCAGAGCATTTATGCTGTTCTTGTTCATCAACATCTTTTCTCCATTGATCATCATGAAGGACTCCAAAATTTGTCATATTTTCTTGATTTACCTAGAATAAAGAATAAGAAAATCAGAAAAAATGTAATTACAAAGATATTAATATAATTAACATAACAATTTTTCTATTGATTTAATCTACCAACATAACTTTTCCCCAAATATTGAAGAGTTATAATGAATGGAAAAGTTAATTAAAAAAATTCCATAAACAGGAACCCCTATCAGAGGGATTCACACATATCCATGTGATTTGTTTCTACAAGATACCCAAGATATGTGTGGTATCGCAAGGATCTGTGTGGTAATTAAAGTTCATTTTCAGTAATGTGCAGAAAGAAATTAGCAATTTATTTTAAAGTGATAAAAACTAATTCTTAACGCTAATTTACATTTGAAAATATTTTTTTAAATAAGCAATAAAATGAATACATTAATTCAGTAATACTAATTTGTTTAAAAATATTTTTACAGAAAATCCTTCTTATAAAACAATGTATCTCGATTTGTATGAAAACCAGGAAAACTACATAAAAAAAGGATAATAATCAAAGAAAAATATTTGAAAGAAAACAAGATTATAACATTGAAGAGTTCAGTACAGGAAAAATTCTTTAAGAATACTGACCAATGTTAACTCATTACTGTGATCATTCTAAACTTAGCTGCATTGCATAAACAAATGATAAAAAGAAAAAATAATTAATTTTGAAAGTATATATTATCTAAAATCTGAAGATATAAAAATTATTTAAAAATAAATAATTTTATTTTATCATATTTCAATAGAAATTAGTGGACAAACTGAAAAATAAAACTGTATAAATGGCAAAACATTAAAAAATAAAATACACAAAAATTCACTATTCTCTAAATGTGAAATGTTTTAAAATTTCATAATTATATAGGAAAAACTAACTGTCAAAAATAAAAACTGACGATAGTAGAATGTACTACAGAGCCTTAATAAGAATCTTAAGTTTTAGTAAGAAATAAATAAGAACCCAAACGTTCAGGCTCTACCATTTCAAAACCAAAAGTGGTTTTGAAATGTAGCTACAACACTGATGCATGATTAGCTGATAAAATGTTACATACATTAAACAATATAATCACTTTTAAGCATGAAGAATTAAGCATGTCCAAATAATTGAGATAGTATAGAAGTACAGTATCTGCTATGAAAAATTAAATTCTCTTTCTAATAAGCATGAATACGTAACTTTTACACACTTCAACAAATCAATTTTACCAAGTATCTCATATCCTTAAATACAACTGGCAGACCAGAAGTCCATTAAATTTATTAACTTCCAGCCTATAATAAAATATTACATATTACAACTAGTTAAGCTCAAGAGACAAAAGTAGGGAATAATCTTTGTTATGAGTCTCACAAAGGTGTATTTGATACACAACCAAAATACAGTTCCCAACTACCCTTTTTCCTACCCTGTGCACTGCAAAAAGATTTAGAAAAATACTGTTAGAGAAACCAATATTCAATCATTTTTTTATACAAACCAAAAATTATTTCAATCTCCTCCAAACTAGAAAAAATTAATTTAAAAATACAATAGAACTCTTATTATAATTTACTAATCCAAATTATAATGATCCACTCTATTCTGTTAAAAATAACAAGCTGATGCATACAAAAAATGGATGATATACTATTATCTACATCTTTCTATAATAGAACTACAACCTTTTTTTTTTTATTACTTCCTTTGACCAAATTTGGACCTCCTTTTAACTGATCTCTTCCATTTCAACACTACTTAAAAATTTTACTTTTACAGGATTTTGAATTCCAAATAGAGCATTTTTTAACATGAATACACTTTTACCATGACAATTTAGTAATTATAATATTTAAAAATAATATCAATCTATTTTTTTATGTTGTCTGATTTATTAAAAAGAACCAGTTTTGTGTCCTTTTTAATAATATTTAACAATACATTTTATTTGAAAATTTCTGATACTATTTTTGCATATTGTATAAAATACAGTAAGTAGTTTAATCTTACTCATAATATCACAATTACTAAATTTTGAGCGATTCTATAGAATAACAATGGTGAAGGATGCAGAACCATTAAAAAAATTCATTTATTTCAGTCTGCTGTATCAGAAAGAAGATATCAGAAATGTATTAAATTTATCACGAATTAGCCTAGAAAAAAATGGCAGTTTCAGAACAATAAAAATTGGTCATGCAGGTACTTATGTTAGGTGTTTATGTTTATGTTTATGATGCCTGAATTTTTTTTAAGTATCACTTGATTTATCCATGTGAGAAAATGATGAACTAAACAATGATGTATACTACATGTCTTGGTGTATTTTTAAAAAACAAAGAGTCACCTTTAGTAAGGGTTTGAAACAGCAGTTTTTCAAAGATTATTTAGAATTTAATAAATAAAAAACAGGGCTGCAAAGAAATATTCTGTAAGCTGACCCTACTACATTAAGAGGGGTGGCTGAAATGAAATGCACTGACCTTTACAACTCGCAAATGAAAACGAACAATTAAATGAAACAATTTTTTTTTTTCAAAAAGGGACATTTTATTTGCTTCAAAAACTTCATCTATTTTACTATGTATTCACCATTACAGCTACAGATTTCTTCCAACTATGAACGAGTTTTCTCATTCCGTCATGAAGAATGCTGGTGGTCTTTCCTTTATCCATGGCCTCACTGTATCATTCAGTTAATTGTCCATGACAAAATGAATACCTTAAGTATTCTTCCTCTTTAATTGCAGAAAGAAGTGGCACCAAATGTTTGGTTTTAAAGATTGGTTTATATTTTGGCTTTACTGTTATTTTGTTTTATGGTTTGCTAAATTGTTGCTGTTTTTGTTTCAGTTTGATTACATATTTGTTTGTTTCCTGTTGTTTTATAATACTGTTACATTACATTATTTATTGTTATGATTTCTTAGTGTTTTTGTGTTGCGTTTTATGATTCGTTGTGTGTCGAACTGATTTTTACCTTTCGCGTAGGTAGAGTTCAGTTCCTTCATTCTTAGAAAGTCATTCAGTCTTGTTTGAGACTTGGCTAGATGTGTTCTGTTTGGAGTTTATGTTAGTAGTACATCGATGGGAATGTCGCTTGTGGCATTCGCATTGGGTGGTATCCTGGCTGAGGCTAGCCCCCTCCACCATAAATTGGTGGAGAGGGCTACCCCTCTATCAATTTATGCAAGTGTACACGAAATGAACTAGAAGTGCTCTCAAGTTATTTCAGCCATCGGATCATTTCCCTGCGTGATGGTGGCTCAGAGGTTCATAAAACCTTAACTAAAGGATGCCCTCAGGGCAGTGTTTTAAGTCCCATTCTTTGGATCATAAAATTCGATTCGATGTTGTGTTTAAGGTTGCCATGTGGTTGTCGTGTCGTCACCTATGCTGATGATACACTGCTACTTGATTCAAGTAACGAGGTAGAGTTCTGAGCTGCTCGTGCTTGTGAGACACTCCGACTGTGGAGTCTCCAACATAAGATGACTTTCAGCCCAGAGAAAACCCCAATGATGTTGCTCAAGAGCCGGTTGGCTGCTACCTGATGAATCCGAGTCCGGGTGGCTGGTCTCCCCATTTGATGCGTTACGATTCAAAAATACTTGGGTGTTGTCCTTGATGAGAATTTTTGGTTCAAGGACCATCTAGAATATGTAGCAAAAATGGCTGCTGATGCCTTTTATGGAATTCATAGTCATACATCTCGATTAGGGGTTGAAATTCCATACCATGCATATCCTTTACAAAGGTGTCAGCAAAGCTATTATGCTGTATGCTGTGCCTGTCTGGGCTCACTGCATGACTTTTAGATATTGCACGGACATTTTGCTGTGGGCCCAGCGACTCCTCTTACTGGCTGTTATAGAACAGTCTCGCGGGAGGCAGTCTGTGTTATAGCTGCAGTCAATAAACATCTTGACTACTGAGCATAGTGAACGCTACACTTCCAAGGTAAACAATCTGTTGACGTCACAACAAAAGCAGGAGATTGAAGACCGCGGCCTTGTGTCTTGGCAGGTCAGGTGGGATGAATCCCCCACAGGTTGCTACACACATGGTATATTTCGGATAGTGTCTGATTTAGGTACAATTGGATGGGTCTCCGCCAATAGGTATATCACACAGCTTCTCTTTGGGCATGATGCCTTCGGGCAAGTTTGGCTAGGTTTTGTTTGATGGATTTGAGTCAATGCCTGGATTGTGCGACAGATGATACAGTGGATCACGTCCTCTACGTCTGTCCCGATACGAGGTCGAACGTTCACGAGCTGTTAGGGAACTTGAGAGAATACATTCCTTTCCTGATCTCTGTAATAACTGGATGATCCATGAGGAGTGATCTATACTAGCTGGTTTCCTTCGCGCCCTTGCGGTGTATAGGTCTGCAGAGGGAGTTTAATCAAGGTACTCGATTGTGGTAGGATCCTGGGTGGCTAGAGTTCCGTCTTAGGCATTGGATTGGTTGGAGGTAGGTGTTGTTAGATTCTTGATGCACAAAATTTCTTGTCCACCTACTCGCTGTACTTTGATCAACAGTTTCATAACTGTAAGTGGCTTTCAGATGATGATAAATGTCATTAGTGTTCACTTTTTCTCCTGTTCAAAGATTCAATCTGCATATTATTTTAGATGCGCTGACATAAAAGATGTACTCATCGATTCCACAATGAGAACTGACACAAAATGAGGATATGGTCAACAAGCTTTGTTATGCTAATAATAGAGAAATGAAACTACAAGATAGAAGAACCTGTTACTTCATGTGACTTTTTTTTCTCCTGTTACATTCCAATGTACATTACATTTCAACCACTTCTCATTATAGAGTGAATAAAAACATCCGATTATTAATATCTTCCTTCACAGAAAATTAATGAATTTCAGAATAGCATTTTTTCTATACTTTCTGATATTTATCCGCTAACATCAGATAAAGAGTCTAAATAAAAAGAGAATTCATGTAAAATTACCATTTATACAACAAAGAGTCTAAATAAAAAGAGAATTCATGTAAAATTACCATTTATACAACAGATGTGTATAAATAAGGCCTGAACTTGTGTAACTGTGCACCAACCAGTGCCAATAAGTGTGACTAGAGGCAACTTTCGAAATTAGTGCCATCTGATGCATCTCAATACCGTTGTTTGTTTTGAAGCTACAATAATTCTAGCAGTAAACTCTCATGAGTACAAATGGTACTAACCTTTCATGAGATTTTTAACAAAGTGAAAATTAAATATCTTGAGAAGAATGTGTTGTGGAAAAATTTTTGCTTCAAACTCTGTAACTTTCAAAGAAATTTAAAATGCTTCAGCAAGTGTTTGAGCAAGAGTGTATGAGATCACAATCTTACAAATGGTTCAATTGTTTTAAAAGGAGCAATGCATCAACCAATGAAGATTTCAAATCTGAGTAATCGTCCATGACAACAAACGATGATAACATTCATACACTGATAACAATGATGAACCCCTTCCAGTTTATGGTTTAGTTACTTTCTCTAACAAGGGCAGCAGGGAGAAAGCTATTCAAATGTAAGTTAAAACACTGTAAAAAAAATTGATAGAAGTGCATTTTCAATAAATATTTACTACATACCTGAATAATATAAATTGTTTTATTATGTGTCTTTCTTTTTTCTGTTTAGCCTCTAAAACCACCACAAGGTATTACTTCAGAGGATGAATGAGGATGATATGTTAGAATGTAAATGAAATGTAGTCTTGTACAGTCTCACATTGACCATTCCTGAGGTGTGTGGGTGATTGAAACCCAACCACCAAAGAACACCGGTATCCACAATCTGGTATTCAAATTCGTATAAAAAGTAAATACCTTTACTAGGATTTGAACCTTATAACTCTTAACTTTGAAATCAGCTGATTTGCAATGACGAGTTCACCTCTAGACCAACCCAGAGGGTTTGTCTTATTATATCTACAATGTTCTAGGGACATTGTTTATGTTTTTCACAAGCATTTGGTTATTTTATGTTGTAGAACAATTTTATAAATGTTCCAAAAATAATGTAGCAGATTTAGTATATTATAGCTTACATATATATTAGGGTTTATTAATATATTATGATTAAACAGCATCTAATTTTTTAAGTACTGCACTCTGTAACTGCTACTTTTAAGTACTAAAATGTGATCTGTTCCCTAATTTATTTTTCAGCATTTGATTAAAAAAATAATGGACCACTTTAGATTTTTAAGCCCTATTTTAGAGCACTCTTACAAAACACACCATGGCATGTAATATTAAGCAGATAATAAGTATTATAAAATGGTATTTAAAAAATACAAATGTTAAAAGACAAGCATAAATGCTTGCATGACCAATTTTTATTGGTTTACCTGATAAACCGATTCTTTTAACTGAATAAATTATTGATATAATTAGGATATTTAATACATTTTCAGGGGGATATAAATTATAGCAAAAAACAAAAAAGAAATATAATTTAGAACTTAAGGAAGTTGATTACTTGGGAACAACTCAAAATTTAGAAATTAAGAAAATTAAATTTAAAAAAACAAAATATTTATAAAATGTGAAATTATCATACTCAACAATAAATATGTAAAGTACACATCTCCAATTTATGGGAATACCAAATCCATAATTTACTTACTACCCAACATAAAAAATTTACTCTGTGCTTGATAACAAAATAAATCATTTAACTTTGGCAATTAACAATAATTTGAAATGAATAAAAATTATCATGATAAAATCAAATTGATATGATGTGATCATACAGACAAGTTATGTTTAGTTAACATCACTTTGTAAAAATTACAAAAAATTAGTTTAGTATATTAAATTAATAAGTTGGCTATTAAAAAGTTGAAGAAATTAAAAAATATTAGCTCCCATCAAAAAATAGGAAACATAATGGTAAAATGCTACAAAAAACCAAAAGAAAACTTAAAAGATGATGCAAACCTAATAAAAGCAATGAGAAATAGAATAAATAAAAGTATATTATAAATAAATTGGATGTACAAATATTATGTAATTTAATAAAGATGATGCAAAATCAAGCAATTAACATTAATGATTACGATTTCATAAAATTACAATTTTTAATTAATTATTTATAAATATTTAAAATTTATAAATTATTTGATTATAAATAACTTACAAATGATTAATTAATATAAGCATTATAGATAATTAGTTCAAATAATAATAATAATTATTAACAATTAGCAACTTTAATGCATACATTCTACTGTATATTTCTGAGAACACTAGTGTAAATGCTGATAGACTAATCTACCAAGCTTAAGAATTACTTGGTGTACAATGTAGTTTAAAAGTATAAAATGCCCTACTGATACTGCCAACAATTTAATATATGTTTTTTACTGAAAATAGAAACAAATTTTAATAGGATAGATTACAAACCAATGATATTTAATCGGGAAACTGTTTCTTTAAACAAACTGTCAATATTTCAGTTGTTAAAGAAACATGAAACCAATAAAACATTGACAGTGAAAATATTTGCAAAGAGTAGTTGATGGATTCAGCAGAGAATAACTAGAAATATTAAAATAATGCATCAAACTGTATGATCAGATGTTTCTATTTACTGAAAAGTATTTGGCTCACTGAAATAATGTAAATTAAATATTTCATATACTATAACTTTATTTGGTAAAAATCAAGGAACACGTTAGCTAACAAAATATAGAAAGGTGAACACTCAACTTATTTCATAATTATAGTCATAAAACAGGAAACCATGTCATTGCAAGAATAAATAATCAAAGAAAAAATATGTTTGCTTTGTTTTACAGTCACAGTATGCCTTGTAACCAAGTTTTTATGCAAATGAAGAATCCAAAATGCAAAATCAATTAATTAAAATAAAAACAAATATGAATTATGCATATTAACAGAATAAAGCAAATAAATAACATCTTAATATTTACCTGCCAAACAGAACTGTTGGTACCCTGACCAGAAAGTTCACCACGAGGAGGCATTGATTCATCAGTGTGAATATTCAACTGAATACTGTGCGGAGAATTCTCTTCTATTTGTTCCTCAGGTTCGATGTTGTTTTCATCGCCATAATCAAAACCAGGAATAATGAATACATTGCGAGGAGGAGTAAGCTGTATCAAAGAGTTTTCTTCGGTTGTACCATTGTCACCAAGATCTTTTCTGACTCTCACTGAACATGGACTCGATCTTGAAGCACTAGGAGAATGAGCCTCATCGTGATGAGTTGATTGAAGTGCAGACTCTTCCCATCCTTGCTTGGTAGGATCATTTGAATATGTATTGTAAATTGGACTATTAGAAATTACTCTATGACTATCGGTTATAACAGTACCAAGATCTGAACTCGTAAAAGGCCTATCTTGATCCTCAAATATCTCATGATGTTTTTTGGAACCGGGACTGGTAAACGATACACTATTGTGTGTTACATCTTCAGAGTTAATTTCATTAACCAAGTTAGTAATTCCCTCTGTTTGGTTATTTTCAGGATTATAATTTTGCAATTGTGTATACTGAATAGCTGAACTTGGCCTAGATTCAGAATATGCTTCATTATAATTGCTTTCGGATTGCTCTAGAACAGGAGCATACTGCTGATACTGACATGCACTACTGGGGGTCGGAGTTGAAAGTCTAGGAGGGATATGAGCCGTTAAAGAAGGAGGGGGAGGGACTAGAGATGGATTGACAAAACTAGTTGTGCTGCTGAGAAATTGTTGATAAGTTATGGATGTGACTTGATGCTGAGCAGAAGCAGTAGTTGGAGTAGGTGAAGGTGCTTTAACTAATTCCTTCTCTCCTCCTGACCCTGATGTGGCTTTTACTAATGCTTCAATCACTTGAGCTTTTGGATGTGTATGGAGATGACTCTGCAGTGTCATTCCCTCCCGTAAAAACAGGGTACACACTGGACAAGCAATCTGCTCCATCCTAGAACAAGAATGTCACTTAACATGTTGTTTTTAAACAGACAATAATATATAATAAAAAAATAAATACTTTCATTAGTTACTTCTTACAGCTTATAACCTTGAACTAAAAAAACTAATAACAGTTGTAAAAATATCATCTGACAATTCTGGTAAAAATATTATCCCACTGATAATCATTCTTTTAATTACAGTTAGTCCCACTACAATCACTGAATGACTGTACTATAGTATCTAAGGATACTTCAGAAAGTAATTTTATAACTTTTCTGATAGCTATAGTATCTTTTAACAATTATCTGGCAGATTAAAAAAAAAAAAATATTTTTTGAATTAACAAATATTAGAAACCTTTTTTACATAGATTTCAGACCAAATTTGAAAAAAAAATATTTTATATCAATCGGCTATAAATTAATTTTTAACAGAAAATTTATTATTTGTAAATTTGAAATGAATAATGATATGTTTATTATATTAATTTATAGTCATATATTTCTAACTTTTCTAAAAATTTTCCAGAATTTTATACACCACCAGGTGTAGGCATCCATAAGAGTTTATATTCAACAATTAAAATGATGATACGGTACGTCCAAATACTATACCACCTAAAAATAGATGAAGAAATTCATTATGTTAAAAAATAAACATAATTCTAATACAGATTCCTTTAATCAGCAATTTATACAATTTCTATAAATACATCTAATATGTTTAAGAGCAGTTCTAAACTGAAGATTTATATGGCCTGAAATAACACCTAAGTTAAGGCACTAAAAGAACCTTTGGCAAAATGATAGATTGTACATCTACACCTCAGAGAACAGCATCCTGGAAACTGAAGAGTAAGGAAAGAAGAACTTCAATAATAAAGTAATGTTCAATCAATCATTTTTGGAAGTAATTTATGATAATAAGACAAATTAAGTTAAAAATGTACAAGGATGTCCAAAAATTAATTAAATTGATTTTTGAAGGGAAATTTAAAGCATGCAAAATGGTAGTCCTGCATGTGTACAAATACTCAAGACATACTTCCCATGTCTACTTCCCATGTTAAGATCAACTTCATTGTTGTAGTCATTGGGTTCAGTGATCATGCATATAAAATTATTGTTAAACTGTTTATGTTCATCAAAATGAAACTGTACATATTCAGTAATTAATTCTATATTACATCTGGTCCAAACAGTGTAAATTGATTGACGTAGTCATTCAGCCTTTGATTTTTAAACCAATCAAAATATTAACCTGATAATTTTATTAATGATTCCAGTCTGTTTATTGATGATGGTTTGTTTATTTATTCTGCTTACGCTATTGACGAATCTCTGAGTATCAACATTAAAGATGTAGTACAAATGATTAATATATAAATCCAATCTGATGTTTCTACTACATTATTTTTGTAATTCAACTTATCTTTTTCATTGCTATTATCACAGGTGACATTATAATTCTCCCAAAAAGATGAGATTCTCCCAAAAGAACTGATTTCACAAGTTTTTTTTTTAGCATAATTTTTTTATCATAAACAGAATAAAATTTGTTTGTTATTAATTAAATATGATCTATTCAAATTAAATATGATTATGTCAAATTAGGTGACCAATTCTCACCTCTGATAACTAATGATTCTTTTGAGTTTATATTTTTACTGGAATTTGAAATAAAATAACCATTATTAAAATGACGGGTTATAAAATGCAAAGTTATCTAAATAACTTTGCATTTTTTATAATCAACTTTATGTATATTATTGCCAGTTTCAAAATCATATTTTTTATTATTCTCAATTTCTGAAAAGGTATTAAATTTACCTGCTTAATAAACGGACAAACATTCTTTATAAATTTAAATCTATTATCTTGTATAATTTTATTGGTAAGTATTATTAACAACTGCTTTGTTTGTTTTAATTTAATCCATTTTTCATCTAATGTGTTATTTTTTTTTAAATAAGCATTGGATTTGGAGCTGTTGTTTCAATATTTAACTCATTAACACCCATTAGGGAAGTTCAATATTTTTTCCTGAAAATCATTAAATTGCAATTTGAGCTGTGTTTGAATAACGTTATGTCTTCAAATATAATACCTATTTCAAATTGTAAGTCTTACATTGTTGTAAACATCTTTACCTTTTCATAGTCAATTGAAATACAATAAAACTATTATAAATCTCTGTTGAATACTAAAATAACCTGACAAAATCTTGTAGTATTCAATAGTATAATTATTCTTAGATCATTGATCTGTAGCCCATACTATGAATGTGATAATTCAGATCTTAACAAATGATTATATGGCATACCGGTGTACAAATGGGAGCTTTCACTCAGATCATAAAAAATTTTATTTTTAGATCAGGTTTTATACCTGTTCAGATCCATTTCTAACCTTAATGGTATTTTATCATTAATTGTTGACTTTATTGTTAATTCATTAGACCAGTTTTCTTTTGCCCATATTCAACTTCCAAAGAATGTTTTTCCTTTATTATCTAAATAAATAAGCAGACCTATACTGATACTCCTCCCAGTCATATCAACCATAATCTTTTATAGCCAAAACTTATGCTTTAAGTTAAATTTTGAAGCAGATAAAAGATTATCTTCTTTAACGTTTATATCATTCTTCATAGTCAGTTGAAAATGATGTGGATTCAAACAAAATAGTAAATTCAATAAAAACCTTACATTAATATTTGTTACATTATTGTAAATATGTAAGGACTCAAAATAATATTTCATCAAAATGTGTATTTGTAAATTTAATAAAATTGATTTGTTTTGTGTTTTCAACAGCAAAATTAATTTATATTTATTATTAATGAATAGAAGACATTTAAAATCTCTATAAAAGCCAACTTTTGCCATTTCTGTCAATATCAAATACATGATTGTGCTCACTACCCAGATAAGAAAATTTATATGTATAAATCTATGAATCAACATTAACATTTTTAGGTATCTTCTCTATAATTGATTTTTTTCTATCTTGATCAAATTTTTTTAATTCTAAAATATTCTCTATTTAAACCATGTTTCAATCATGTTTAATTCTTAAATAGGTGTAAGATTATAATATGGAACGTTTGAATGAAATAAACTTTGTCTAAAGAAAACTTGTTTGCAAATAATACCTGAGAACCTTGCATTAGGTCCATCCTTAATACAACTGGTTTCATTTTGAAGTGAGCTACTTCCTGTTTCATGCAAGAAAACCTGTCTCAGTAAGTTACTATTAGTTTGTTTTGAGTCGCTGTTTAAAGTGATTATAACAAGAAATATTTGTTTCGGTTTTACAATGTCTGACATGACAATAATTAGGAGATAAAGCTCTTTAGACTAATTGGCAAAGATATGTGAAGCAAGGGTAATTTTTTACTACCTAGATCCCAGAAGGAATGTTTTCGTAGATTTTTCACTTGCATGCCACCAAAATTTTATAATTTTTTGCCAAATTGTGTGAAATTTTATGTGTCCAAATCTAGTCTAGGTTTAAATTTGTTCAGAATTTCACTTGATTGCCGGCTCATTCAGTATAAAAATGTTAAGTTCTTTTTTGATTCAATTGTAACTAAAATTGACAAGTTATCCTAGAGAAGTTTAAAGCTTATGGCTTTCATGAATCACCTTTTGACTTCCGTCTGATTTTCCGTCTCTAATATTTCTATAATCTTTACTAATTGTTAAATATCTACTCAGCCATTTCTGTTCTAATTTATATATCTTTAATATTCTTTAATGTTTTAATCATAAATTGATGGTAACTCCTAAAACAGGACTCTTGCCCTCAAGGAATACCTAATTTTCCAAACTATTATTAAATCACAAAAATTATTATTTCATCATAAATTATCACAGTTTTGAATTAGAAAACTATAGTTACTCTTATGAGCCTGTTGTAGGTCAAAAGAAATGTTTATATAATTCATAACCTACGTCTAATTTATAACTATTGTATATTGTAAATGATATTGTATTGTTTGTCTTAAAAAGTGTATTCTTAGTTTGGAAAATAAATTATTATTAATTTACGATGGCATAAATTACTACTGTAGAAAGGACAGTTAATTAAAAATATCCATTTAATGATTCCAGTGGTCCTGTATTGTTATAAACTAGTTTATTAATATTATTTCTACAATACCTAAAAAACACTTGGATAAAATAGTTGAAATAATGTTAAGTTTTGTATTATCATTCTTTACTTATTTCACAATTAAATTAAAGTTAATGAAAAGAGTACCTGTCTGTATAGCAACTGCTCTTTGATGATGAAAATATTAATAAACATAAATTAATTAAATATGAATAAATTAAAATGACATAATAATATGAATTGTTGTGAACCCAATTCCAATGTTGAATAATGTCTGTATCTCAAATAATTCCTTTTTCTGGTATTAATCATAAATTAAAGTATTGATTTGTAGAACCTTTAACATCCATGATCAGAGGACAAAAAAATCTTCAAATAAAAACTACCTTTGTGCCATACCTTGGTTAGGAGTATTTATTCTGTCTATTAACCTTGCTGGTTCACATTTAGTAGAAAATAAAATACATTGTTCAGTTATTTTAAAAATATATATTTTGATAAGTCATAAAGATAATTACATGTTTCACATTTTAATTTAATTTGTATTATATTGTTGAAAAATACAAGGTGCTGCTATTAAATAACGAGACTAATGCTGTAAAGTACTTTATTTTAAATTTATATGTATTTAGTTATTATCCCCCTCAATATACATCCCTCCACTATCTCTACAACACTCCAATTTTCCATTGTTCAAAACAGTGCTGGAAGTTTTCTTCTGTGTACTGTTTCATGTCGCATTTTTTTTCACAGCTTCAATGGTCTGAAATTTTGTTCCTTTTAACGCAGATTTGACCTTGGGGAACAGATAAAAGAAATATGGTGCCAGGATAAGCGAATAAGGCAGATGGTCTAACATGGGATGCTATACTTGACTAAAAACGTCTTAACAGACACTGCAGTGTGAGCCGGTGGATTGTCCTGAGATGAAGAACCCACGACTTGTTCTTCCACAATTCAGGTCATTTTTTTCTTATTTTTTCACGGAGTTGAGCAAGGACCTTGAATAAAGAGATGAATAGTTAACTGATGGTCAGATTAGATCAGATTACCAATTTTTTCAATATTTTTAACAGTTTTTGATGTGGAAGGGCGACCCGGGCAAATATCATCTTCAACGTCTTCTTGGCCATCTTGGAAACACTTAAACCACCCAAAAACCCGTGCACATGATAAACATTCATTGTCATATAATTTTTTTAATAAAAGATAAGTTTCAGCAGCAATTTTTCCAAGTTTTGTATGAAATGTCACGGCAATTTTTTTCTCTAATAAAACACTAATAATTTTTTCATCAAAACAAAATTTTTTTCCGGCAGACAAAGGCCACAGCTAGACTAAAATGTCTACAAAAACTGGAGTGACAACAATCAAAAGAGAAGGCTTCACACTACACAGCCGTTGGTCGTATGAATTTGGCGCATGCACAGATCTTCTGTAGCAGCATTAGTCTTGTTATTTAATAGCCACACCTTGTATATGTAATTTACTGTATGAACATGTTAACTATATGATGTGTAAATTTGGACTAAACAATATTAGAATTAGATACATTGTTATATTATTAAATATCAGCTGTTAACAAACCCAATTGAATTGTAACAGCTTTTATACTTCACATGAATAAGAAGAAGGCGGTTATTTCCTTATTTATAAAATAATAAGGAGGAAATGATACATGGGTCTGAACACCTATCTTACCACCTGAAATGTATAGTACTGCATATTTCCAACATTTAACAATACAGTCCAAGAATTATTTTGTTAAAACCAATTAATCAGCATTATATACTACTTTTATTTTAATTATTTTCATTTTACACTTTCAAAGAGATCTCTGCTCCTTCGGATGAAAAAATTTTAGTAAACTATTTATAAAACATTAAAAACCACACAGAAAGATCTGTAAATTACTATATTATTTGTCATTTATTCATTTTAAATCATTATCCCATAACATATGCAGAAATAACAATAAGTGACAGGCATAGTCACAAAATTTACATAAAATAACACAAAACAACAATGTCACAAACTTATACCAAAATTACCAATATAACACACTATTTCCAAACATACCCAGTAACAAATTACAAATAGAGCATAATTAAATATAATTTCCATAATATCAAACATATTTTACAATTATTAACCTTTTTTGAGTATCCGAAAAATGATGAAGATGAAAAACTATTGCTCATCAGACAAATATTCGCTAACCGAATAATATTTGTCCATCTAAGAACTTCACAAAACCCTCCTAAATCCTTTCTGATTGGCTTGAATTTTAATATGTGGCAGCAGCTTATTATAAAGATATAAACCAGCATAATCTGGTACACATTCACAGGCAGATGTCATATGCTTTGGACAGAACAGAACATTTTCATGCCGGGTATGCATGGTAAAAGTATGTGTGTCAGAGTTACATTTCATCAATTCTGATAGTTTATCTTCAATAAACAGCATAGTCTGGAAAATATAAATGGATAGAAAAGTGAGGATTCTAAAATATTTAAGAGAACTCTTGCATTAATTTTACCAGGTTTTAGTTGTCAAATCATGCAAATGATCTTATTTTAGAATAAATATTTTTTACTATTAACATAATTACCCAAAAAAATAACTGTGTAATTCAAAAGGGAATAAACATATGCATAATATACCATCAACAGAGTTTTCCTGTATTATATATGATACTGTACGTAGAAAAAAATAGTTTAATTTAGATGACAGACTGAATCTGACCCTTCCAAGTAAGGGTTGTGAGACCCAGAAAATCAGTAGAGCTTGAAAATTTCAAGGCATCCATAAGTGGAATATCATTACTATTCCACGATTCAATTGAAACCTTATTGCTTGTGTTTTATTGGAATCAAATAAAAAATCATTAGCCAGAAACCGTTCGTTCATTCATTATGATAAGATCATTACTCACTAAATTAGAGAAATCAGAATAAAAGCCACAAAGATATCATCAGCTGACATAATCAGCCTCGACAGTTGCATCAAGTGTGGCAATTCATTTACATATATCTGAAGTAATATTAGCTTAAGAATTGATCCCTGAGGAACGCCATCAGGTACCAACTTGTAGATGCTACTACTGTTTAATAATATGAACACTCACATACATACATGAATACTTTTAATATAATCTTTTAAGTACGACTTAAGCAGAGTAAGAGCAACTCCAGAAACACCACAGTACTCAAGTTTCCAGAGCAGCAGCTTGTGATTCATGCATTCAAACACCACTGATACATCACAAAAGACATCAAGCGTCAGCTGTGACCCATCAAGAGCAACAATTTTTGTTAAAAACTCATTTACCACTTTAATAGTATTCTTACCTTTATGGAAACCAAACTCAGTACAATGCAACAATCTATTATTTTCAAAGTAACAGAATAACTGGGAAGCTACAGCCTTCTCAAAGACCAAAGATAATGCAGGAGGAATTGCAACTGGCTGATAATTTCAAAATCAGATTTTGAATCTTTTTTGAAAATTGGAATTATGTCAGTAAATTTGAATAAATCTAGAAAGACTCCTCCTCCTATCTTAAATGAAAAATTAATCAGACAATTGAATGGGGTAGCTATCAAAGAAAAACACTATCTTAAAACAGAATCTCATCCCAATCACAAACATTTGATGGCTTAAGGATTGTATAATAAATATTATTTCAGTCACAGACAATTTTTCAAAGATCTCAAGGGAAACATTGGCAGTGGGAAGATTCTTCAATACAGAACTTTCCTTGTTCATAATTGGTGTCATATTAATAGTCTTACATATTTTCCTAACTTGTTGATTTAAAGAATTCAAAATACTGCCAGTTACACCAACAGGCAAGAGATCCAAGAATTCATTATTGCTTTCCGACATAACTATCCACTCCCTCACAATTCTCCAGGAAGTCCTAACTTCATTCTTTGATTTTTCAACTCTATTATTAATATAATACTTATATTTTGCTACATTAATACATTCTTAAAAACTTTTCTTACAAACAGCTACATACTTCTTAAAAGAAACATCACTAGACATCCTATCCAATGCATGCAACTCCTTCCTTGCAACTGATATCCAGATGCCAGTCATCATCCAGCCTTTGTTCTCATTTTTATATTACAATTTTTTTTTTTTTTTTGTAATTGGAAAGGCAGTATTAAAATAGTTTTTAGAATTTCAAAAAAGTGTCTGTAGGTGACATCTGTATCCTGTGATCAAAAAGTCAGTTGAAATTCAGGGTTCCAAGTTTCATGTTGCAATAATCCTCTAAATGAATCAATATAATTCCTGGAGAATGGTCTCATAGTTCTTACATTAATTGTATATTATGTCTGAATGGTTTATTTAACTCTTGATAGTCTAAGGGAAAGATAGAAAGACTCATGCTAAGAGTTTTTCCGTTAAGTCTAACAAAGAACTTATCAATACAAGTACGAGATTTTAACGCAATTCTTGTTGGATCAATAAGTACTGGGGTCAAAAGATAAGAGTCAAATACATCCAGTAACTCGCGTGTTTATTAGAGTTGTTCAAAAGAAATATTATCATAATCACTTGGCAAAATAATATGAGAATTAAAATATTTTTGGTGGCAATATTTTAATAACTCCTCCAATTTTCCATAAAAGATTTTAAAGCAATTTTTATTTATTGTATTTATTAGGTATTGCTTATCTGTATAAGTATAAAATTATTACATTGAAGGTTCCAACTTAGACATGGCAACATTCAAAATATTTTTAGCTTTATTTCTACTATAATTGGCAACCAGTCTGTATCCACTTATATTGTTCAATAAAAATATTTTTTTAATTTTGGACCCAGTGCCCTTCTGACAGGCAAATTAAGTTAAATCAGGTCGCCTTGGCAAACTCTCCGAGAACAAATTAACCTCATCAATCTTACCAGACTGAGAAACACCCCTTATGTTCAAGTGAAGGATATGCAGGTCCTCAAAATCCTTTAAACAGGAATTGTCATGCACAGGGAAAAATGTTACATATCTGTTATCTATCTGCTAGTTTATGATTATATTCTGAAAACAATGAAGTTATCATATAAACCAAGAAAAGAAATTTTCCTGTTTCCAAAAAAAAAGTTTATATAATTATACCTATGTGGTAACACTGTTAACATTGAAGCAGTATGTTAAAAAGAAAGAATCACACTATCAGTCAAGCCACAAACTGAATTTACATCCCAATGTTACAATCACCAATATTATTCATACTACCGATTACAAACAAGATATTCCTTTTGTTTAACATCCCTACCCCGCAGCAGGGCATGAGCAATATAGTACAACGGTGCACCAAGGTATATACAGCTAATAGGAGATAAATGAGACAGACAGCTCCGTAAAAAGCTATACCAGCTAGCAACCAACATATATTACTTACAAATATGATGCATCTGGATTCAATTTGTCCACTGTCAGATTTGTCATTTGTTGTATCACCCCCTGTGGAGAATAAATTTATTAAGATTTACTTCAATGGGGGTAAAAATTCCTTCAACAATCAAAGAATTTCTTAATTTCTAAATCAAAGTGTTTGGGTTATGATCACCTTCTAAAAAACATTAATGCTTTATCTCAGAATCATT
Source organism: Lycorma delicatula (assembly GCF_047948215.1). Taxonomy (NCBI): domain Eukaryota; kingdom Metazoa; phylum Arthropoda; class Insecta; order Hemiptera; family Fulgoridae; genus Lycorma; species Lycorma delicatula. The sequence goes on from NC_134455.1 coordinate 75,721,300, forward strand.
AAAATCTGAGGTTTTTCAGTGAGTTAGTTTTGTAGTTTCTTAATTTACATTTTATAATTATCAATCAGTCTGTTTAGCACTGAAATATTGCCTTCAAGATTTAACAATCTTGTCTCAAATTCTAATTGGAAATTTTTTTATTATACAATTCATCTTGAAGAAGTAAGCTGTCAATTTTTGTAGTTCCCAAGGATAAATCATATTGATTAAATGCAAGTGACAGCAAATTAATAAAATAACTGATAAAACAGTAAATTCTATCAGATAATATCAAAGTCAGATGGGTTAAACCATTAGTATTTCAATTAAACAAAACTAAATATTATTATTATTCATTATACACAACTTATTAGACAGCAAATGTTCCACAGGTAATTTTGATAGCAGTTATACCCTACTTGCAGATAGCAATTTTGTCCATAGACACTAGATAAGATATTAGTAAGTTAACAAGTGAATTTCATAAGATTATGAAATTGTACATCATTATCTTGAAATATTATATCAGTCACAGAAACTATTAAATAAATATAAATGTTTTACAGATTATGTAGAAAAAAAAGTTAAAAAAAAAAAAAAATACTGATTTACCAGTACATTAACCACTTGCCACTAATCACCATGACCCAAATCACTTCAAGAATAATCACTTTTAACCACTTAAGATAATAATTTATTCAAGACCGCATCACATGATTGACTCTCCCTGGTTCTACAAACCTTTCATTAACGTAAAACTGAGAAGTAAGGCTTGGTTGAGATAGAGAAGTTGACAAGTAACTGCAGTCAGTTTAACAAAATAATTACATTCTCCTGCACGGCATTTGCTAAGATGTTTATTAATATTGTGCTGTATACATCATTAAAATGTACAGTACTAAAATGGATGCAAAAAATGAGATATTTATAAAAATTAAATTAAAATCTTCATTTTGCACAAGCTGAAAAACATTTCAACTTAAGAGGGATCTACTTAATATTCTTAATTCAAAATTTTGTTAATTGGATGTTTTAGCACTTCCTTCAGTTCTATAATATTAAAGACATATTACTGTGAATTATTCATCATGGAGATTTTTTATTTCCATTTATCATTTTAATGTTTAAGATTTTCAGAGTAGTTTTTTACTAAACAGGGCAAAAACCAGAAAATAAAGCTTAATACCTACTACCTGATATAATCAAAAGGTATAGGTAGCATACACAGCAAAAATTAAATTATAAAGAAAAATTAACATAAGAATTCTGATCTCTATTGCCTAAAATTTATAAAAAAAATTCAGCTTATGATCAAGAGAATGAGTATATTATGTTAGACATACAAACTTTTATTTTCAATAAAATAAAGCAAACTGAAAAATTACATCAGATATCCCAGCCAGTGAGGTAAATAAAAAGATCCATGCAGAAGTTAATACAAAAGGTGGGTGAAATATAATGCACAATGGAATATAACGGGAGAACAAAATGTAGTACAAAATGCCAAGTGGTGGCATCTTGAACTTTCCTTTTCCTACTAATAAAATCCCAAAACTGGTTGTCCACACCTCTCATTTTCCGTTGCCAGTTTTATGGAGTCAGGTATATCTGCTATGTCAATGCGTCTTAAACTTGTATTTATTGAATTTTTAACAACAGAAAAAAGAGAATGATAGTGATATTCATCTTCATTTGTGTCATTTATGTGATGGAACTGCAGATATTAATACTGTTGAGTAAGTGGGCAAAAAATTTTCTTCAGAAATTTTCTGAAAAAAATTCTCTTGAGTGTTCTGGAATTCCAGCATGTACATATGACTTACTACCTGGAAGCTAAGTCAACTATAAATACAATGCAATACAAAGAAATGTTAAAAACACCTTAAAAAATGTGTGCGTCATATTCAATAATGTCATGACGCAGATAATTCTGCAAGATGATAATGCTCAGCTACTTTTATGGTGTGCAAATGCTGATTCTGTTGTGAGATAGAAATTTGAACTTTTTACACACTTTTATACCTTGTGATTTTCACTTCTTTCCACAATTAAAGAGGGATATTAAAGGTATTCACTTAATCAGAGATGATGAACTACAGGAAACAGTGCCAGCATCCTTCAGTGATGGAATGAGAATACTGGTTCACCATTGGGAGAAATGTATAGTTGTAAATGGTGACTACATGAAAAAAGTAAATTAAGTTTCTGTAACAATGAAATGTAGTTTTACACCATATTTACCTCTTTTATTTGTGAGTTATGAACGTCAATTGATTACATTTCAGAACTTAAATATGTTTATTCAGTCTTAAATAAAAAACATGAATAATTAAAATAACTTTCACTAATGAAAATAAAGACACATGAAAGGGAATTGGGAGAACATGTAAACCATACTTTACTAATTACCGATGGTAAGGCCAGACCAGATTAAGATGCTTCTTTACAGAAAAACGAACACATTTACTGTAATATATTTTTATGTTGTACAAAAATGACTAAGTATGATACTAAAATTTAAAAGTAAATAAATACAAACAAAGTTAAAATTAAACACATTTAACTTTGAAAACAAGTTTAATAAACAAAGTTTATTAAATAGGAAATTTGAATACCACATTGAGTAAAGAAATGAAAATCTGACCTCAATGGCAAGGGAAATGTACAAGTGCAAGTTATGTGCATGAATATGGGTTGTCAAAGAGAATGTGTGTCGTCAATGTGAACATTGTTTTGTCTCCAGATATATCCACTTAACCAATCTCTATTAATGTAATAAAAATAAACTGTTTTATAAGATTTGGAAGCAAACAAACATTAAATTAGATTTGTGTTCTGTTTTTTTTTTACTTTCAATTATTATTAATTAGGAATCAACTATTAATTTTATTTATTTTTAATATTGAATGATTTCATAGATTTCACTTTTCAGAGTTCTAATTGAAAAAAATTCATTAAGCTTACCTTTCTTATTAACTTCTGCTTTTTAATCCATAGCCATACAATTTCAATTTTAAAGGCAGCACCTTCAAATTTTTTAATAATATCTAAAACCAGAAAACAATCTTAACCTGACATCACAATTTATACATAACATATACATCTATAAATCAATCATATAATTTTTAAAATCACAAGCCTCCATTTAAAAATGATATTGCAATTAAAATTACAAAACCTTTTCTTTTTATAAGATTTACTTTACAGATTAATTCCTGCTGTCTAATATCATAAGTATTTAGAAGATTTCACAAAACAAATAAAAAAGCATAATATCATACTGCCATGATAATATCAAGGTAGTATAATACCAGCTGATGGCTATCATCGTTATAATTTTGCAACAGTAGGAAAAACGTTATTTGAAAATAATTTGTAAAATACAAATATATATAGAAACTTTGTTGATCTAATCAATGTGGGCTAAACCCAGTGTGAATACTGAAATTCCAAATTATTAAAAAACTATTTTAAATCAAAGTTTTTGTGTCTGCATTAAAATTTGATATGTAACTTAATACTTCAAACAAACACTCAGCAAAAGAAAAATGCATCTGAATGCAAAAATTAGGGATATATAAACATAAAAACCAACACTAGTAAACAAGTACTTACTTTATCACAACATTTTCAAAGAAATATGTAAAACAAATGTAATCAACAAAGTAATCTATATATATAAAAATCAATGTCTGTTTGTCTGTCTGTTCCAACTGAACTCTAGATCTACCTGACAGATTTGTCTAAAAGTTTGCACACCTAAACTTTGAAGCCCTGCGGTGAACATAGGCTAATTTTTTTGGACCTCCAACATAACGAAAATTTTACAACTAAATTTAAAACACTTTATTTCTTCCTTAAAACTTATTTAATTTTCAAAATGACTTTGATTTTCAAGAAAAATTTAATTTTTAGCTAACATTTTTTTTCAACATTGAATTGATTAATTTTGAAAAGGGCTGAAGTTTTAACGTACAATTCCTAAGTTTCAATTGATTTAGCGCACATGCATATGTAATTTTTACGATTCATTCATTTACAATCTTTTACAGCTGTTTAACAACATAAATAAATAGCTGCTTTTGTTTATCATGTGTGTGTGTGTTACTACTAATTTAAAGTGTGTAAAGTATTTAACTGCAATCTTTTAAATTCTGTGATCTTTTTCAAACATCATACCATGCCTAAAAGACATTCTTCAATTGAGAGAAATACAAAAAAAGCACGTATGATGAAAACTGTTCGTGCGGCAGAGACTGAAAACGAAAGACAGTCAACATTGGAAAGCGACCGAATACACACAGCCCAATCCCGTTTGACTGAAACAACTGAGCAATGGGAAATAAGTTTAGAAAGCAACCGAATACGCACAAATCAATCCCGCTCAACTGAAACAACTGAGCAACAGGAAATGCGATTAGGTTTGAGGGCGCAGCCGCCATGGCAGTAAATTAAAAAAAATGGATTTTCTGATATCAGGTAATGTATCTAAATTGCATGAAATTTTTTCTAAAAGCATTAAGCTCTTAACTTGGAGTAAAGTTGATAACATCAAAAATTCTCCAGTTCAACAAAGAACTTTGGAAACCTGGAAAACCAAAGCGCCGAGCAAAGCGAGGCCTGGCTGGGAGGTATGGCGAAGCTGGGCCGAGCAGCTAGTAGGAGTAATAAAAATAGTTGCTTCAATATAAACAAAATAATACTTCAAATAATAAAACTAATTACTTAGATATAAAATCTAAGTTAACTGTTTTTGAACTGGAGATACTAGTCTCTCTGGAATATTTCCTGTTATTCCACACTATAATGACTGTGTGATGTATAATCCAAAAGCACTGCTGATATTATTTCAGATGACTATAGACTAATATGCTCGTATTATTATGTATAGTAATACCAAATCCATTACATTAGGCTGAGCTGGGTCATTATTCCTCTATTAGTTAGTCATTAAAACTTTACCCATCAAGAGGATGTCAAAAGTCACATTCGAGGTATTCCATTTTAATTCAAAAAATTTTCAAATATTTTATCGCATCACTATTTTTGATTTTGATGATATTTGGTATATGATAACTACCCACCTTACAGTGGCCAAAAAGTATACTTTTTATTTAAAAAGTTTTTTTTTTCTTGAGTAATAGATTATTTTCTAAATTGCCAACAATTAAGTACAGTAATTTTCATCACTTTTTCCATGAGCTGCAGCATTATTTTTTTTTTTTTACATCAAACAAGGGCTTTTTTGGAAAGAGTAAAGATGGAACTTCATCTTAGTGTACTCAAAATTCATTTTGTTACATAACAAATCTTGTAATGTTTTGTGAGTTGTTTACAATTTTTTTTTTTCAAATTTTGGGCCCAAAATAAGTAATGAAGGGCTTAGGGTAACAGGCCTGTTTTTTACCTTTCAACTCTTAGATACTAGTAATACTTATGGCCTCCAAATCGTGCAATTTTAAAAATGTCTCATTTTTGGGGCCCAAAAACCACATGTGGACAGGAGGCAAAAATCTGAAACCTTTACAGCCAGTCGTAAGTACTTTTTATGTACTTTAAAACCATATAAAATTTATTTTGTTGCTCAAAGGCATTGACGAAGGGTTCTATTTAATTTTAATTATTCTGGAATTTTTGCTTTATTTTATCTACATTAATCATAACTACAGAGTGACTGAAAAATAGACCCTCACAAAAACAACATATACAGAGGCTTACATGTCGGATTTTTAATAAATTGCGAAATATTCTTATCTTTTAATTTATTACTCCTCTGATATTGTCAGGCAATATTCTCCCTAAGTCAAAGATGATCATCATTTTGTTTATTTGTTTTTTGTTGCCAATCATTTAATTGTTCTTTGGTTTGAAATAAATCTGATCTTAATTTGTACACACGTTCTCTCTCCTATGATAACAGGACAATTTTCTTTGGTTATTTATTAAAAAATGTTTAAGCAAAAATTCAAAATAACTACCAAAAACAGAAACCCAACAAAATTGAAGAATAAATCTTCTGAACCAAAACTATACCTTTTGACAAGTTTTTAAAAGATAATTATATAAAACGATATACCAAAAAATTTATAATTAAATAAAACATTTAAGCATTAAATATGGAAAGGGGTAAACATAACTTCTGCTAAAACATAACATTTTCTAATATAGAAAGCAAATTATTTTTTGTTCAGAAAAAATGGGGGGTGCATTTAACAGACAACACTTAAAGGTAAATTTGTAAGCAACATTTCCTACAGTAAAATATGTTTAATCACGCATTACAATTTAAAAAAAGATATCAGATTATTTTGGATATGTTTTATTTAAACTTAACTTTAGATTACTTGTGAACTGACATCTCCACTTGAGATTAGGAATCATTTTCAAATTGGCTCAAATCATTTTGAGCCAATAATTTATCTCTTTTGTAAGAGAAGTTACCACAGTGATGTTGAAAATGGTATCCATCTTAGGAAGCAATTTGGAAACCCCTTTGGCATGTACTCTAGGAATATATTATATCTATGTAATGTTTGTTCATTGAATATGTTGCTTTCATCAAATTTCAAATATTAAACAATGCTGATAAGAGGTCTGTTCAGAAAATAACTGAACTTTATTTTTTTAAACTTTATTATTAATTTTACAGATTATTGGTGCTTGTCCCCATGAAAGTACTCCTCTCCCATATTCGCACACTTTTCCCAATGATAATTCCACTTCACAAAGCAGTGCTGGATAACTTTTGAATTGGCCTTTAAGATCCATGATAAATTTGGTTTAATGTCATCAGTCTTAAAATGGCATCCTTTTATCACAGATTTTAATTTTGGAAATAAGAAAAAAAATTGCAAGCCAGGTCTGGCAAGTAGGAAGGTTGAGGGAAAACACAAAATCTGAATTTAAAAAATCTGACACAAAACTGATGAACTGACAAAGCTCAGGGTACAGGCATGTTATCATGGTGCATGAGCTGTCTCACTACAACTGTGGTCTCTTTTTGCTGATTTTTTCACATAACCATAGTAAAATGTCTTGGTAGTTCACATGATTCACTGTTTCACCTTGAGGCAAGAATTCAAAATGCTAATTCCATTAAAATAAAAAAAACCAGAGAGCATCACTTTGACATTGCATTGAGACTGACATGCTTTCTTGGAGCATGGAAATCCTTTGTCAATCCATTAAGATGACTGAACTTTTGTCTTGATGTTGTAACCATAAACCCAAAAGCCATAAGCCATAAGCCATAAAGCTTTCATGAAAGCTTTTTATGAAAGCCATAAGCTTACATTGTCACTGGCTTGTTCAAGAAGTTGCTGACAAGCCTCAACTTGATGTTCTGCTGTTCAGTCATCAAACGAGGAACAAACTTTGTTGCAACTCAATGCATGTTCAATTTTTCAGTCAAGAGTCATGGCATGATCCGATTGAGATACTAACCTCTTCTGCAAGATCTCTAACAGTCAATCAATGCACGCATCAATCGTTAATTTTCTGAACATGGGTGTCATCAGTTCAAGTCAAAGGCCTTCCAGGTTGAGGGTCATCTTCAATCGATTAACAACCACTTTTAAATCATGAAAACCACTCATAACATTGTGTACAACCCAGAGCATCATCTCCATAAACTTGTTTAAAAGTTGAAACGTTTCTGTGAAATTTTTCCCCAGTTTCACGCAAAATTTTACACTGTATCGTTGCTACTGAAAATTGCTACTAACACTTAAACATGTTGCACTCAAATAACAATAACATGAAAACTAAACTAGATATCAACAATCCAAGGACATGGGTTATAGAGGAGGTTATGTGGAACACAATACTGCCAACCACACATCACTAAATATCTCTGTAAGCGCGTAATTAAAAATATTGGGTTATTTTCTGAACAGACCTTGTATACTGATTTTTTTGGTCATATGTGTAACAGATTTGAAAAATATATACAGATTAAAATGTATATATTGAAATTAACCATCTTTGCACGTGAAGTGATCTTAAATCTCTTAGAATTACTGTCACCAAAATGTTCAGCTGCACACAGAATTAAATACTTGCTACATTTTTCATTATAAGTTCATTACAATATTTTTGAATAATCTTATTCAATTGGAAATTTGTACTAACACATTGATTAAATTACCGATCTTTAATTTTTTTTACTGAACAGTTCCTCTTTAAGTGGTAACCAGGAAAAGCAAGCATTTTACTATTTCAGTGGTTTCCATTTTATAAAGACTTTGCTAAGGAAAGTAGTTGGCCTAATGTAAATAGTCAGGATCTTTTAATACTATTATCAGATCATCGTTTAGTTTTACAACTTTCCATCTATCATTAGCATGTATGCAGTTTAGTTAAGCTGAATAAGTTACAGGACAATCATTTCTCACTTCAATATAACTCTAGGTAATAAAATGTATAACCTAATTATATGTTACAGGATAGCGTTTATGAACTTCAAGATAGTTGTTACATTTAACACTGTTATATTTCACTACAATGGTTTTGGTGAAACAAGCTTACAGGGTTAAAAAATCAAAAGTAATTAGCATAATTACATAAAATGCAATAAATCCAAATATAATTTTTCAGTAAAGAATTAGTTCACTAAAAAGGATCCTATCCAAACTAAAGCAAATGAACTGGAATATTTTATAGTGATAACGTATTTATGTATTTTAGTGTATTATTAAAATTGTCAAACTTCTACACTATTCATAGTCAATAATCAACATAATTCAATTGGAAAAAATTTGAAGGTAAGGAGGCAAAATTAATTAGCTCCATTATATTACTATAATATCAGAACGTAACATTTAACTGAAAAAATATGAAATATGTTAAATGAACGTATCCATTTAACAGTTTAAATGGATTTAAACTGTTTTATAGTAAAGTAAGTTAGTAAGTAAGTTTTATAGTAAATTATAAGATTTTCTAACAGATTTTAATATGGCAAACAAAAACTAAACATCTCTATATTTAAAGATTTTATTAATATCTAAGCAGAAGTTACAAATGATCATTAGATCAAGGGTTCTTCATAACTAGTACTCTTTCTTGGTAATCGTAAATAAATGTTCATTAGACATATGTAAATGTTTACATTTAAAACTGTCAACATCAGAAGATTTATTACTACCAAAATAAAACAAATAACTTTAAAAATTATGAAAAAACCAATAACGTTCTGTTAGTATTAAATTGCTGTACTGAACTCAGTTGCCATTTTAATAGAAATAAAATTTAATCATTGACCCAGAGTACTCCATTAAACGAAAACATAACCTAAAGCCTAATTTGAAATGAAATTCAAAAAATGTATATCTATAAATATTCACAAAATTAGTAAAATGTAAATCAGCTAATGCCGACTGCAAGTTTTAGGCAAAAAGTACGTACTTTTATTTTTATATAAATCATGAACACGAACATAACTAAAATGCAGTACAGATAATTATAATATTAGAAATGTAAGCACAAGTACAACATTAACATATTTCTGATTTTGTCAGAGTCTAAGAAAATCAATTACCTTTGGTGTTATGTCACGTCATTTTTGGTTTTTGAAAACAGAATTTCATACACAGCACAAAACTGCCCACAATTTATATTTTCAATTGATATAATTTTGATTAACGAACGTAAAGATCAATGGACTGGATAATATAGAGACTGCGTTCCAATCATCCCCCAGAAGCATCTACCAAGGAGTATTTTGTTACAAAGAGATAAAGGTAAACCTTATCTACTTAAATATAACAAACTCAACTTAAGTAAATAATTATAACTCATATTAATAGCATTAGAGTATTATATTTTAATTTATGCTACAACCTTTCATAATTTCTACCGTGAATGAAAAAAATTCATCAATTAAAGTATTCTATACAGGGAAATCTATCTGCATTAGCGCTATGGTGTAATAAGTTGTAAGTAAAAAAAATGCACGTTAAAAAACTTATTGATAGAAAAATGAAGTAAATTGGAAGAAGCATTGGACCTTTGAACAAAGTGTATTAACTACAGCTAAAATAAATGTTAAAAATTTATTTGCAGCATAATCAACGGTAGAATCAGTTTATAAGCTAGCTAACATGATCAAACAAAAAAGGTGCGCTACTTGTATTGTGCCCTGTCAGGAGCCGAAAATAAAAATAAAAAATTGACTTATTTTGTGTACTTTACTTCTGTTGTCTGCGTTCATCTTTTACATTTAACATTCTGTCATGTATTTCATTTTTAATTACATATTTTGTAAATATTAATATTGGTCTTAGTCCCTTTATAATAAAACACATAATTATATAGATTAATACTGAATGCTTTATTCAACCTTCGTCTTTCCAAATCTTTTCACAAGATTATATCAAAACTTTTTACTCTTTATTACCCCTCTTAAATTCACTTTGTACTGTATCAAGTCATCTAATATTTTACACATTACCAGCACATATTGTTAGTCTGGTCTTATAGTCAATATTTCTAAGCATAAAATCTACACACAACCCCATTTAAACAGTAGAAAATTTCTTATTAATCTGAAACCAGTTCAAACAGTAAATATCCATTTAGTGTTGACGAAATTACCTCTATCTTAAAAAATTCATAAATATTATTATTGGCTCTTCAAATGCAAGTAATAAATTACTTTTATAAATTTTTTATAAAAATTGGCACTTTGTTTTAGATAGAACGATATAGCCATTTCAGTTGGAATGGAACCATATTCAATAAGAACAATCAGTATTATTTAAATTGTTAAGGAGAAAATGTAGCTTCTGCAACAATCTACATGATACCTGTAACATGTTACTACTGAAGATGGTTCCATTGGAACTAAAATGGCTGTTTAGTTTTGTATAAAATAAAGAGCCAATTTTTGGAAAATTTATAAAAATGTTATTATTTGTAACAATTGGTAAATCAAACTCAAGAAGTTTAACAAATAAATTACTTGTTTAAAGTATTTCCCAATCATCATAAGACTTTCAATTATATTTTCTCCAGAAAAAAAGTTTTGCGCTTTCTTAATAATGTTATAGTTTAACTTCATTATTATCTGTGTTTTTTTTAAATATCTGTAGAAAAATGAGCAAAATTGATGTTTAGATTATTCAACAAACATATTAAAAATTCATTGATAAATTCTTTAATAGGAATAATTTGTTTGTTGACAAAGTAATAATTTTTAGATATTTTCAAATTACATTTATAAAAAAAAACTTTCTAGTTTGGTGAACTCAGCCTTAAACCATTCATCACTCTTTTTACAATAAAAAAACAATTACCAAGTTATTAAAGATTAAACACTGTTTTCAGTTTGTTAAAAACATAACCTACTGACCATAAGTAACTGTAAAATATTGGGGTTATTTTTTTTAGCATATCTACTTATTTCTAATATTTGTACAATGCCCAATTATCTATCAAACTGAATTAAGTATGTTTTTTTACTTATTTACTTTAATACAAAAAAATTGTTATTTTTGTGAACACTTCGGTAATGTGCCCACACCCCAGTGTTTCTAGTATTAACACCACATTTATGTGTACCTATTGAAGTATTTATGTATCTAGTGTAATATTAATGCCTTAATTTTCCTGCAATTAATCCTGCTTACAAAATAATAAAATGTTAACTTTTTATTTATTTTATTCCCTTAAGTTTTTTACTTAACCCATGATTATTATTGTTTGTCAGATTTCATTATTTTGTTTTTTAGACTGAATTTCACTTGAACCTATACTATTTATTATTTACTCTAAATTAATTCTAATGTTTCTGCTAAAAGAATTAGGTTAACCAAATTTTGTATTTTTATGCACTCCCTCTGCGAAGGGACTGCATTATAACCTCCAAATACTGTAGCACCATCAGGTGCACTCCTACTAGCCCTTCAGTAGATAGACTGAAAGGGAATTGTGTTGGGAGAAGGATGCAAATGCCTTGCTAATCTCCCAACGAATAATCCAAGTAAACATATTTCAAACCCCCATCTCTTTCCATCTTAAGATAAAACAAATATATAATAGCCACTGAAAATTAAATACCTACCAGAAAATTAGAAAGGTCCAGCAGCAAAGAACTAATGTCCAGGTTCTGTGATGAATAGAGGGATAAAAATCCCCTAATACCTTTGCATTCCGTTCAGTTCCAAAAACCGATAATTTGTGTTTCTTTTTCAAAGTGTAGCAAATTTTTGTTTATCCTACTTTAAAAATAAAAACTTTTGCTATGAAAACAGAGCCAAATTTTAGAATAAATCTTTGATAGTTTAAATATGTTATCAGTTATCATTGTGACTGTTTTCAATGGCTAAAGTTACTGAAAAATCTCATGGAAGAGGTTGCTAAATGCTTAACAGTAAATTAGAATGACTTTTTACTGAAGACGGTTTCAAAAGTAACTGAAAACATTTAAAGTTATTAAAAACTTAGCATTAATTGTGGTCCTGTTTATCAGTACAAAAGTTTATATTTTAAGATATAAATTGTCATTGTCCAACATCATGGATGAAAACAAAGCTGATTTTTATATCTATACTTTGTTTTACATAAGTGAGAAAAACTGAATCATAAGTGGGCTAGAAAATCCATTAAAAAAATAAATTAATAATAAAGAGTATGTCAATTAAGCATTTGCTGTGGTTAGTATACAATTAACCTAAGTCTGACAAAACACTGATATCTTTAACATGAGTGTATAGTGAATCCACACAATAGTGAATGTAGAGCCTTCATCTACTAGCAACTATATTGTTTTGAAAATTAAAATTTATAAATCTGACCATTGCAAACTTATTTTTGAAGTAGTTAAGTAAATTCTGTAATGAAATAACAGGCTGGGACTTGGCTTAACCTACAACACAAGTAAACTAAGTAAATGTCCTTTTTTGTATTTAGAATGAACAAATGATGATGAATTTTATACTAAAAAAAAAAAAACCATTAGCTAACATTCAGTTGGGTTATTCAAAATTTTAATATTTTGAAAATGAGAAAATATTTAATGTCCTCCTTTCACTAAAAATAAAATGTCTAATCCTATACCTTCAAAGTACGGCATTAGAAGACTGTTTGTATCCAAAATCAAAAGGGTGGATTAATTAATGAGCAAAAAAAATGCACAGCAGCACTGAACATTTTTTTTACAAATTTGCTTCAAGGTTACACAATCTGGTTCCACTACACTGCATGAGAAAAACTTAAAAATAACATTAAAGAAATATTTGTATAATTCATATTTTGATATTGTGACGGGCCAGTGTCTTACTTATTAGTATTCGTGTTACATAATATCCAGATTGAGCAACAACTCCAAATTCAAATAGTGTATTCAGCTAAGTATTTAAGATAAGCATAATCTACAAAGTTTTCTCAAGATATTAGTAATTATAACTCCAATAAAACTTTTGAATCCATCCTGTTCAGATGATATGTTTATTGAAATTTTATTTCACAACTACAGAAGTTAAACAGCAGAACTTATTTTATAACTATCAGTAGTTGAACAGCAGAAATAAATTTTAAGAGATTACTCTCTCTCTCTCTCTCTCTCTCTCTCTCTCTCTCTGTGTGTGTGTGTGTGTGTGTGTGAATATTATATATATATATATATCACAAAGTTCTCCAGAGGCTTTCATAACCTATTCTATTAGTGAAAAAAATTAAAAAAGTTAATATAAAAAATGTCCAACAATCCTTCGTTTGCAAGTTACGGCTAATGAAAGAATTTGCTTTTTTCAGCTACCTCGGTGAAATGAGGGCATAATGTAGTTTTTAATTTGATAAGGGGCAGAATTATTTCTAATACTTTTTAATCTGAAAATTTCAATAAAATAGGCCCGAGAACCGTATCTGCAGCAGTTTTTGAAAAAATATTTGGTAAAAACCAAGAAGTTGGGGTAAAAATCTCTGGTTTTTTTTTATGTTTGACGTACAGTAACTTTGTTAAATGTGTAATAAACAGATAAAGCTTTTAAACAAAACTTGTAGAGAATTTAATTCTGAATAAAATGTAAGATAAGATGAGTGAAATAAAGAAAAATTCTAATTTTATTTCAAGACAGCACTTTACTATACTTGTAAAAAAGTACTTATTTAATGTAAACAAAAACCAAATTATTTTTTGGCGATGTGAAAAATTTGAAAAAACAAAACAAAATTTACCGTTAAAAAATTACAAAAAAACCTGAAAATTACACAGTAATTGTAAAATAAAAATTACTTAAATAATAATCTTTTTATTAATGGCAGAAATACAATAAATTATTCGAAAAATAAAATAACAACATCTGATCACGAATGCGCAGTACTGTATTCATTATTGTTTAAATCATTCTGCAAGGTATTTAATGTATATCGATCGGGCAATGTGAATTATACTGTCATTAGCGAAGTTTTTTTGTGAATTTTAGTTTGTACGTGATGTCATTTAAAGTAATGCCATACTTACTTACAACCGAGGAATACGCTGATATTGGAATCATTTTGGGTGTGTTTAATGGTAATGATACAGATGCTCTGTAGAATATAAAATACGTGTCGCAGGATTCTAAATCTCAAAACAATTAGCGTGATCTTTCGCAATTTTTGGGAAACAAGTTCACTACCTAATATTCGTGTCAGCTGCGACAAATATGCCAAACACGACGCGGTTATTGATAAAATTATTATCGATGTTGTTCATCGCAGTCGAGGTGTCAGAACACAACTACTAAGAGGATCGGAGTTTCGCTTTGGAGGGTTTGATAAGGGTAAAACAAGTTTTTCCTTATCATAAATAAACCAGTTCGGCATCTACAACCAGGAAACTGCACGCTTCGGTTGAAGTTCTGCAAGTGGTGGAACACAAATCGACAACTCTACAAGTATGTTTTGTTTACCAATGAGGTAAATTTCACTACAAAGCGTAAAAAACTTACGCAATACTTACGCATACATGGGCAAAAGTAAATCCTCATGAAACTGTGGAAGGCAATACCGATTTAGCGTCAATGTATGGTGCAGCCTTCTTCACAAGCAGCAGCTAGGAACGTTCATATTACCTGGCTTAAATGCTGAGGTCTACTTGCATTTTCTTCAAGAAGAACTGCTGCAGCTGGTTAAAGATGTTTCTTTAGCGCTGAAACGCACGATAGCAGTTCTCTTGTGCCGTTTCCACTCGCTTAAATCATCATTTCCCTAAGATCGGTCGTGGAGGCCCACGTTCCTAGTCGCCAAGATCGCCTATTCCAACACATTTAGATATTTGCGTCTGGGGATGGATGAAAATATTGAAAACAAAACAAAAACATTCTCGCGAGGAATTAATTATCCACATTATCGATGCGATTAAATAACTTAAGAATAGCTTGAAGAACTAAAAAGAGCAGTACAGAAGCGTGTCAAGAAATTTGCTGAAAATGGTGGGCTCATTTTTTAACGTTACTGGTACGTATAACGCACTTTGGTCTAGTGTACTGTTTCTAAATAAAATTCAGATTTTTCTATCTTTTCTTTGTTTTATTCAACTTACCTTGCACCATTTTGTTCAGAATTAAATTTTCTAAAAGTTTTATGTGTTTATTACCCATTTAACAAAGTTACTGTACGTCTAATAAAAAATTTGACGTACAAAATTTGACGGGATTTTTCACCCCAATTTATTAGTTTTCACCCCAGATTTCTAAAAACTTAACTGCAGATATGGTTCTGGGACCTATTCTATTCTATAGAAATTACTAATTCTGCACCTTAATTTTCCTAAAATTTTCAGTACAATTTCATTTTTCCGGGGTAGCTGAAATCAAAGTGAAATCTCTTTCACTAGTTGTAACTCTCAAACGAACATTTTAAAATATATGTTTATAATGATTTTTTCCAGTATTTTCCCGAGTAGAATAGGTTATAAAAGTCCCGAAAAAACTTTGTGATACATTCTGTATATGAAACTGTTAAATTGATTACAAAAATGAATGATGTTTGTGTTTAGAATCTCAATCAATCCTATGATAACCACAATATCAACATATGAATTTCATGTGTAAACAAATATATAAAATGTAATTTTAACAAATACCTTGCCGACTGAAGTAATCTTGTCATATGGGTGATTGTACAGTCAAAGAGAATTCAAGATTAATTGGCGTAGGTGCATGAGGATGTTATGCTTTATCATCCAGGAACTCGCCAAATTCTCCAACACAACATAATGACATATGTGAAGACAATGCGTACATACTATTTATAATTACCAAATTCTATTTGGATTAAATTACAGGCTCAACTACTTTCAAATTGTAGGCCAAACATGAACTTAATTTTATTTTTCAAATGAGGTAACCCTAACACCGAATGTTAAAATCAAAGAACAACCACATTTAGGTCCCTTGAAACTAGAAAGTTTTCTACATAACACTTTTGAAGAAAGGACCAGAATTACAAAGCAGAAATATAATCTTTCAAAAACAGGTTTCAAACATATGGCAGGTATAAAAATATTACTATTTTATGTATCTGAATAAACACAATATTGAAATTTGTCAATAATTAAGTATTCTTTCTGGAACTCATTCTATTTAATTCAAAGTATTGTAACGGTACACATTCATAACTTTAGATAAACTTGGATCGATATCTCTTACCTGAAGCCATTGAAAAAAAGATGTTTCACCAAAAATATCAGATTATTCATGACTAATCTTCAGTCATGAGTGAACAAAATTAATTTAAACAAACCTTAGAAAGTGAAATGGTAAGAGAACTGAGTACTTCATAAGGTAAAAGTGAAATAAATCTGTACTTTAAACAAGGACTTACTTATGAAAGTAATTTTCATTCAGTAATGAAAATCCATATTAATATGTGAAGCAATGGATAATAATGGCACTGGTGTAATAGTATAATTATTATGTTCTTAATTATTTTACATTTTATCTTGTAGAGAAAGTTTGCTCCAACAATCACCTACTTTCACCCAGAAAGGTTGGTTAAAGTTTTGTACCTAACAGAATCACCTTACGTTTGGTAGCAGAGAGCAAGGATATGATATAAAGCTTCTCTGAGTGTTTAATCCTTTTGCTATTAATTATTTAAATCCTCACCTGTCTATCGTACATAGAAGCTTAGGATTATCTTCATTCTCATCTATTCTTCACCATATGTCCTCTCAGCCATATTTATCAATTTTGCTCATACATCCCTCGCTAAATTCTCAAATCGTCTTTCTCAAGGTCTAAAATTATTATTTTTATTTTTCACTCTTGTTTTTAAAGTCTGGTTTCCTTCACTTACAACAGGTTACCAAACCATCACACCGATTAAATTCAATCACTTCCTGAAGCAGACGTGTATCAAGATTTAGTCGGATGAAAATACTAGCATTTTCAAAGTCAAAATACTGTATGCAACAATAGACTTCATGCTGCCCGACTTCTGTAGTGTACATGACTTGAAATGAGATTTAGTCAATATCTTCTGTAACACCTATTCCTGAAATACATTCTGAAGATTTTTCATTTCCTGTTATTATAGATAATACCTACAGAACTTATAAAAATTATAAATTCCCAATTTAACATACATTCTTTCTCCAAAAAAAAAAAAAATTGAGAAAAAAAGCAAGCCAATTCCTATTAATTTCCACTTTTTAGGCTTGAAAAAGTAATTAATTTTTAAGCAGAAATGAGAGTAGTCTCCACAGTGCTAGCACAACATATATTATACAGCCACTTGAAAAAGGAAGTATAATTTGTTTCATGAAAGCGTACTGCAAACCAAAATAACATGATAATTCTAATTTAATCTAGTGCAATCCATCTGAGAAAAAATACTTCTATTTTCTTTTAACATAAAAATTACTTGTAATGCAAAAATCAGAAAATTGCGATAAAATTATATATTTATCTTAAAAATAAAACTTTTAAGAAGTATGCTACTGGTATATTAAAATTACATCAAGCATAACAGAAAAAAATATTTGTTACCACACTATTTCTTCAATACCTGATAAGTTGCTGTCAAATTTTCCAATCATTTGCATCTACTCTATTAAGACCTTCTATCAATAGATCTTATACATCGACTAACTTAAATGTTGTGTTATTACTACCGATGTGCCCATATCAATTCTATTGGGTTAAAATTACAATGGTATGGAAAAAGACGCAACAGGTCAGAATTTTTTAATTTTGCTACTTCATTTACTTTATAATGAATATATTTTTGTTAACTGATTTTAATAATCTTATAAGTTCTACTTTTAACATGTCTTCGGTGTACGCGATTTTCTTCGATTTTAACCATTCGGCAGTATCCGATTTCGGGTCGAAGCGTTTGGAATTTTTTCAGTTTTCAGGCAATGGTAACATTACTATGACGGATTCATCAGCAACAATTTGTACAAATTTTTTAAAGCACTGCAAAAAATTGTCGCCATTCATTTCATTGTGATACTTTTGGGAAAATCTGTATTTAAATACCGATAAATCACCGTTCAAAAACCCATTTTCACTATTAATCGCTTACCTTTTCCAAGAGGAATTTTCACCCCAGTTGACAAACCTTTCATAAACCTTTTGCGCTCTTTATTTATTTATCCACCCATACCTTTTCCCGTGCATGTCCCGCATTAACCCAAGTTTCATCAAGATAATAAATAGCTTAACCCTCTTCACGAAATCGCTTAGTTTCTCTTATGCCATGAAATAATATCTTCGCGTTCAATCAATAAAGAATTATTTTTTCTGGACATGAAACGAAAATTCATTGATTTTAAAACACGATGTAATGTACTTCTAGAAAATTCGGCAGCTTAGAATCACGGCATTTAATATTTTGATCAAGGAGGAAGCTCATTATTGAAATAAAACGAATGAACGTTTTCCTGATAGCGGTTTTGGTAAAATCGTCCAAATTTTCAATCGTTTTATAGTATTTTAGGGCTAACATGTTTACCGTCATTTTTGTATTTCTTTATTACATTAAAAATTGTTCTTTCGGTAACGTCTTTTGCACTACTTGCTTTCCGAGCAATGTCTCTGATTGCAGTTTCGGGGTTATCTTGTTTTAAGGTTTTATATATATGTTGCTATTATTTTTCGAAGCTACTTAAGGAATTTTCCCGGTTTTTGTTTCACGACAAAATCACTCATCATTAAAACCCGATCGACACAAAAACACAGGGTAAATGAAAATAAAATGAATAAAACCGTTATAAAAATGAGCTATAAAACTGTTTCATATCGTACTGAATAATACACAGAGTGAAATAAGATTTAACAATCTTGAAACAGACTTTAAGAGACTAAGATTTAACAGTCTTTAAAGATCTTAATCTGTTAAGATTTAACAGTCTTTTTAATGGTAAAGTATTATTTGAATACTTTCTTTCACTTAATAATTGTATGAAGCGTTACGTATGATGTTATCGTAATTAAACATCAATAAAAAGGATCAAAAAAATGTTTTTAATCGCTTATAGTCGGCATGCCACGGCGCCAGTCAAGCGGTAGCTTACAGTACGTACATTATTATACGCATAAAACAATATTTGTATTTGCGTACGGGAGAGAGAACGATTCAGTCTATACCAAATTTAGTTGACCCACCGGTTTAGTCTAGTGGTTAACTTGTCAACTTGCAAATCAGCTGATTTCGAAGTCGAGAGTTCTAAGATTCAAATCCTAGTAAAGGCAGTTACTTTTATACGGATTTCAATACTAGATCATTGTGTAACGTCCGCCATATACTGTTGCGTGGAATCCCCAGACGTGCAAATTATCTACGAATACTAGTAATTGGTCTTCACTTTATCATACGTAAAATCTGCTTATTCACATTTTTTCCCCGTTCAGATGTTACATTAAATGTTCCGCTTTCCCTTAGGTGCCGGTGAGTATCTTTAAATACTTGCCTGTTAGGAATTTTTCGATTGGAAAATCTTCGACGCTATTCTTCAACGGCTCGTGTACCATTGCCATTACATCTATGAAATGATGAATGTAGACATATCCTGATTTGTAAACTTATACGAAATTTCTCTTTTATTACAGAACAAATCACTTACTGATCGGAAGGCGTATTAATTATCGTCATTAGCTTTTAAAATTAGAGCAAATGAACTACTTAAATACACATTAAACACAAATGCTCACTACACAAATTAAATAAAATTTTATATTGAAAATTAATTTCTCAATAATAAATACAGCACACTGAAGCAAGATTCTGAATCACATCCACAATATCTGAAAATTTTGTTTGTAGAGCATTGCTCTCTAGCCTACCTGGCTGGTCTAGTGGTTAACTCGTCATCGTAAATCAGCTGATTTCGAAATCGAGAGTTGTAAGGTTCAAATCCACTTTTGTACGGATTTGAATACTAGATCGTGGAAACCAATACTCTTTGGTGGTTGGGTTTTAATTAACCACACATCTCAGGTATGGTTGACCAGAGACTGTACTAAACTACACTTCATTTACATTCGTACACATCATCCTTATTCATCCTCTTATACCTTACGGTGGTTACGGAGGCTAAACAGAAAAAGTAGTAGTATACCAAATTCAGTTTCCTTACAGAGTTCCCAACTAAACAAACTGCGCGTACGAGCGGTTCAGGCGGCCGATTCACAAGCATCTCAAAATTGAACACGAGAGTGATCAAATGAAAAGATAAAAGGTTTTAATAGAACTGAAAGAGATAAATATATAAACGTTTATAAACGATTACATGAGTACTATACGACTAATTAATTATATGGTGACTAATATGAATGACGATTATTGTCGCATACAGATACGGCCGCGTTGTGAATCGGCATAGATACAATGGACGTGACTGTATTAACATGACGAAATCACAAACACAAACGCAATGTTTGTTTATTCTTCACTCTTACAAGCCAACTAAATACAGAATAAAATACTGAGATACATAACTCGTACATGTTGAATTCATACATACTTATATCTGCTGTACAGTTTCACGACACAAGCGTTAGTCGTTACCTTACAATTATCATGTTATACTTTATTAACCCACTGCCTTGCTGTTTATTGTAACTGTTGCTTAGAATATTAAAAGCTTCCGAAGTGTTCTTTTTTGTAATAACTTTAATATATTTATAGATATAAGTCTCTCATGTTTATTTTTAACGGCTCGGTTTTCTTAAAATAACAAAATTGAAAATCACTATACCAGGAGTACCTCTGCAACTTGACGCGTAGAAAAAAAAAATTTTCTAAGTTTTATATTATATAAAATCAGGTTTATTAAACAGGTAATATTAATATATTTTAGCATTATGCATAAATCAGTTTATGTGAAAAAGAAACTATTAAATTTGCTATAGCTTTGTCCATGACGGTCAGTGGCAAAACATTTTTAAGGTGTAAACTTAAAATAAAAATTGAACTGCATTCAATAAATATGTTTTTAGAAATTTTCATAACATTTACAGTAACTAGTTGCTGTCATCACATCGGTGGTGTTTTCATTTGTTGCCATTTCTCAATTATGCAGTAATATAACAATGCGGTTGAATTGATGTGTGTTGCATTTGAAATTTGCCTGTTCATTTACATCTTTGCTAGGTTTATTTCATAATGTAATTATGAGATGGTAGCATCTCACAGCTACCAAAATTGCAAACAATTCCAATATTCTATATATATACAAAAAAGGACCACAAGTTAACTTATTCAGTTATGGAATATAAAAATACGTAACAATAAACAAACACAATACAGGTCGAAAACACTTTTCAACCGCTTAATATAAACCTATGTACCTAATTCCCAGCAATAACATCAACTAATGTAAGGGACACCAGGGAGAACAGCATGATAACAAATAATTTTAATGGTAAAGATGTAGACTTTAAAATTATTTTTTGTTAAATTTGGTGTGGTTTGTTTAAAAAGTTTATAATTTTAATATTTTTTAAATCTGAACTAAAATGGACAAAAGTATGAAAATATTATAAGAATGGACACTAACAAAAAAGATTGAAGTATATTAACTAAAAACAGCAAATGATAAATAAATGAATTAAATACCATTGTACTTTTTTATTTCTAAACAATTAAAACACACAGAAACAAATCATTTCCATAGCAACAAGTTACAGGATACTTATACATAATTCACAAACTCATTACACAACATACAACAAGACACCACACCCAAATTTATGGTAAGTAGGACATAATTAATTCTTAAAATGCATAAAATAATTATTTCTAAACAAAAATAAAATCATAATTTCTGATTAAAATAATTTTTATTTCCTTATACTGTATAATCTGGAATTAGAAATTTCTTTAATCAAAAGTGATGACCTGTAATTCTATTATTAGCCACAAACATTCTGAATCATATTATCACTAAAATATCCATGTACAATAATATTATAATCCTATAATTGGTAATTTAAGTACTCATCATAATCTTTTTTATGTTGACAAATTACTTTTGTGAACAAAGAGTAATTAAAACTTTAATATTAAATAGTCAAAAAATTAAGAAATGTTTACTTTAGTATTAAGCAGGAGTTCAAAGGCAATTTTCCAAAATCATTTTTGGCATCAATAAAAAGGTTGTCCGTTGTTATATTTTAATACAACTTTTTGCTTTTTTCGTTCATTTTTTTTCACATGAAAACCCTCCTTTATTCTTGAACATAACAAATATTTTTTTTGTCCCTCCATCTCATTTTCAAAACATCAGATGAACTTGTCATGGCTACAGATTCGCTTCGATTGATTTTCATCTTATGACTGGTGCAAATTTCCCTTTCTGTTCAGTTACGTGCCCTGCAAGCCGTGTTGAACAAGCGTTTAACTAGTAAGCAAGTTCAAGAGAAGTATATACAAAATCCTTCCAAATTGTAAATAATCTTTCATAAGTTTCAAAACGACTTTAAATACTACAGATTCTGTGATAATACTTTCTTTTCGAATATATTTCTTGAAAACTAATGTGTACGCAGGTGACGCGCATATTTTTAATTTTATTCCGTATTTTTGGCGTTTGCTTTTTATATATTGTCGGAAAAACAAACACCCAAAAAACCGAACCGTTGATTAGTCTGTATAGAGTTTTCTTCTGGAATCAACTAGTGCTTAACATGTTTCATCATCCGATCAACTAACTGCTGTATTTTATACAGAAGTCACCTGGTACAGCCGTTTATCTACAAGTGTAATTTACTAAGCTATAATTCAAACAGAATACGACTCGTTATGTAAGGCACCCCTTGCTGGAATACATTTCATCATTGTGCCAATAATCACCGATGTTTACATTTGCGCTAAACTTACCTAAAGCAAAACTGAATGACCATTTTCACTCCTTCCCTCATTGCACGCTTCAATTAATTTGTTGACTTTTTTCTGTAAATCAGTAACAGTTTGTCTCTTAGACCGTACAGTAAATTAAATGGCCGTACAATAATAAAAATTATTTTGAAACTATGCATTAACGTACGGATGGATAAACTTACTTAGTGGATGGATAAACATCACTTGTTACGTACACAAGTAAACAAAAACATAACCTCAAGCTTACAAAATGGTTACAACATGACAAAGAACAGAGGTATAAATTCTTATGTATAACACTATAAACTACTGTAAATATTGTTAAAATATGATTCCGATTAAACTGCTAAAAAGAATTAAGTTTTCAAAAAGCGGTTAGTATTTTTCGAATATTTTTTTGTGGATGGAGGTTTTTCAGTGCTAACCATTTTGACAGATTAAGAAATAAAACTTAGAAGCCACATTTTAAACTTTTGAAAACGTGTTCCAATTATGCCACATCTTATTGAAAACTAATTTTTGTGTTCCATTTTTGGGTCACACAACAAAATAGGAGGTCAGGCATGTACCATTTTTGGTACACAATTGTGAAAAGGGCAAAACCGTAAAGAATGCCTTGCAGTCAAGCTTGTTAATGACTAGTGATAACTAATGTATTTTTAAATTGTGTAGTTAAATTTATACTTCAAATTATTTTTGCTTTCTTAACAATATTTTTACAGCAGATGTACAGATCACCATTCATTTGTCTTATGTTAATTTATAGAGTAAAACATTTTTATTCCGGCATGTTGTAAATATAATAATTATTTTTGTATTGCGATTTTAAAATAGTTTCTTATTGTATACCACTTGCTCATGTATACTTATTTCACAGGTACTAGAAAATTTCAGTTTAGGTATCTCTTTATTTTTTCAGATGTATTTACATTTGATTTTTACCTACAACATATTAGAAATTAGAAATTGTATACAAATTTCTTCTTTTTTGTTTATAAAACAGTCATGTAACTTAGTAAACTTAGTGATGTAAAACCCTAAGATATTAATTTTAATCACATCTTACATAGATAAAACTGTTTATTTCTGTATTAGAGATTTTACAATATGATGAGGTCTTCCCAATAAGTAATTACTAGCCTTATTTATGATAAAATGAGGCCACATTACTTTTATCATTCAGTTAGAAATAAAAAAATAAATATATTAACCAAAGTTTAGTTAAAAAAAAAGTCAGTAGTATATTTTTACCTCAAGGTTCATAATTTTCAGCGATATCCAGAATATTAGAAATAACATTAATTTATTATGTTGTTGAAAATTTTTATTTTTGGACATTTATAGAACATAAGATCTTGGATTTTTACTTAACTTAAGTATAAATTATTTACATGCTTATTAACACATTTCTATTTTGATGTATTAAATTTATAGATATTATATTTATAAACGTAATAGTATTGCAATTGCAATATTGCAAATGTGATTTCAATAGATTTAATAAGAGTTTTAAAAATATTTTTATAAATTGTATAAATATGACTCAAAAATGCCTGGAAAGCACGAGTCATATTAAGAACATGACTGAAATGATCCCATATAATATACTATTACAGCATTCCTTTGATATTTATTTGAAATTCAGTTATTTTATTTAATATCAATTTCCTCATATTTATAAATTGACTGATTGAACTGGGTTTGCAGTGAATAAAAAATAAGTCGATGTAAATGGTGATGGTTGTCATGTGCAAAAATGCAAAGGTATTTTTCTCAATTCCAACTTCTTTACAGTTGATTAATGAAAATCCAAAATAAAATTGAATGTACGATTTAACTGAGTGGATTAGCTAGTTTAATAGAAAAAAGTTCTATCCCAACTTCACATTTAACATTTTATTCTTTGAACTTTATATCTTTCTTTAAACAATTAAAGACTTTAATAAAATAATTTGTGCAGTATTACATCTATTTTTCTTCGTAATCAGAGAAAAGTTATTTTTTCAAATTGAAATATTAGCTGTTTAAAATCCAATTTTCCAAAAGAAATCAATGTTATTCTACAAGTTCTTTTTCTGGTAACATACTGCCATTCACAATATTTACATTAATTTAAATTACTTAATCTGTTGTGCGTACCAAATAAATTGTTAAATAACAATTTTTAGATATTGCTCTCCTGTCAGGGCTCACTTCACTTGCCCGACAGTTTTCAAAAAACCTTATGTCTATAGTAGTTTTTTAACAAAATGTAAAAAAATTATAATAAAATGTTAATGTAAACAACCTACTGTTTATAGTACATTTTATTATGCAGTTATTAGTTCAATTTTTTCTGCTAAATGGTAGTGCTTCATTCAAAATAATGTGATATTCTAAATTGGAGAGATAAGAAATTTTTTTAGATAAATCCAAAAGTGTAATATTACATATATATGGGTAAAGATATATATATATATATATATATATATGCCATATTATTTTTACTGAATTTAATAAAATTGAGATAAGAAGAAAACAAATGTATGAAATGTTTTCTGAGTAGCATGAGCTTATAAGCCATTGAGGTGTAATGTGCATGAGAACAATTATGTAATGAATTAATCCTATATAATTAATTCAATGATATTAATTTCAGTTATGCTGGAGACCTCCAAATTTATTCCATTAATTCATTCAAAATAGTGGAGTAACATTTGTAGTTTTAATAGATAATTACAAAGAAAACACGCTATTTTTGTTACTTATTTATATTAACTCTACATGTAATTCATAAATTCAACTTAACAAATTTCTTCCATGCTGGGACTTGGTCGAGAAAAAATAAACCTCATATAATTGAGGAAAATAAATGGAATAATAAATGGAATAAATGAAAACATTTCAGTTAGTGATTAAAGAATTAATTTTATTTAGGACTGATTAATTTTTTCATCCATATTTGTTTGAAATCTGTTAGATACATTTTTAAAGAATTTTTACTTCATATAGCAAGAGTTTTGAGAGAGAAATTGAACATATGATGGAACAATAGTGTCTTTGTATTGTTATGGTATTGTCTTAGTCTTTCATCTGGAATATTTCATATTCAAATTCTGGTCAGACTGGCAAATTTCATAAACAAAAATTTCCACTCCATATTTTACACCCAAGCTTTGAGCTTCTTTTATGATTCATCATGCTCTATAAATATAAAAAAACTGATAATTTTTAATTGAGTATTGAATTAACAACACAATATAAGAATAATAAATGTTAACTTTTTGTAAAACTATCTCTCATGAGCATAGAAAATGGGTGAAGTGATGGCAGTTCTTCTGTCTGTTTACAGCATAAAAGTAAATATTTGTGCCACAGGTAAAAATTTTGATACTTACATTTATGTTAACATAAAAAATGTTGTTTTTACTTTTACCAGTAAAAAGTTTTTTTCTGGCAAAGGAGAAAAACACTGTACAAAGCTATAACTAAATGAGTTTATTTTCTAATTAAGAAAATAAATTCTAATTCCAAATTAAAGTGAAATTTATTCATTTTTCAGTATAGTCAATTTATAATATTTATCCTCTTTTTCCTTTCTTAAGGTCAAATAAACACAAACAAGTACAAAATTACAAGATGACAGACAGTAAAGACACAATACAATCTAATGAAAACAAGGAAGATGAGGTTCAGAATGTGGCAAAAAAAGATCTTGGAGTATTTAATAACATTACAGATCAAACAAAACAGACAAAAGCTTCCATTGAACTATTTAAAGCATTTGGTAGTGAAAGTGATCAGTCAAAAGTAACTAGCAGTAAAGCAGAAATTAATAAACTTCCTAGTGCTCTGTATGGCACAAAAGAAGGAAACAATAATGATTCTAATAGTGAAAGTATTTATATAGAGAAAAAGAATATTACTCCTGAAGTAGTCACTGGTAGCTTTTTATCATGTTCAGTGAAATTAAGTAGTCGCCTACTTCCTGACAAGAAACAACCTGATTCAAAGCAAAATGAATCGGTCCTTTCAAGTAATCATTCAGTGGTAAAGGCTGGACCAAAAGACCATACAGAATCTCAGTCTTATGATACACCAGCAAAAAACAAAACTGATGTAACAGAGTCTTATTTTTGTGCTGCACCAGTAAAAAACAAAAATAGTTCTCATCTTAATGTACCGATAAAAAACACAACAGATTCTAAGCTTACTGTACCAGTAAAAAACAAAACTAGTTCTCATCTTAATGTACCGATAAAAAACAAAACTGATTCTCAACTTACTGTACCAGTAAAAAACAAAACTGATTCTCAACTTACTGTACCAGTAAAAAACAAAACTGATGTTGCAGATTCTCAAATTGCTGCATCAATAAAAAGCAAAACTGATGTTAAAGATTCTCTACTATCTGCATCAATAAAAAACAAAGCTGATGTTAAAGATTCTCTACTTTCTGCATCAATAAAAAGCAAAACTGATGTTAAAGATTCTCAGTTTACTGAACCAGTAAAAAACAAAACTGATGTTAAAGATTCTCTACTTGCTGCATCAATAAAAAGCAAAACTGATGTTAAAGATTCTCAATTTACTGAACCAGTAAAAAGCAAAACTGATGTTAAAGATTCTCTACTTGCTGCATCAATAAAAAGCAAAACTGATGTTAAAGATTCTCAATTTACTGAACCAGTAAAAAGCAAAACTGATGTTAAAAAAGATTCTCAATTTACTGAACCAGCAAAAAGCAAAACTGATGTTACAGATTCTCTACTTTCTGCATCAATAAAAAGCAAAACTGATGTTAAAGATTCTCAATTTACTGAACCAGTAAAAAGCAAAACTGATGTTAAAGATTTTCATCTTACTGTACCAGTAAAAAGCAAAACTGAAGTTAAAGATTCTCAAGATACTGAACCAGTAAAAAGCAAAACTGATATTAAGGTAAATCAGTTTTCTGTACTGGTAAAAAGCAATACTAATGATATAGATTCCCAGTTTACTGAACCAATAAAAAGCAAAACTGATGTTAAAGATTTTCAACTTACTGAACCAGTAAAAAGCAAAACTGAAGTTAAAGAATCTCAAGATACTGAACCAGTAAAAAGCAAAACTGATATTAAAGTAAATCAGTTTTCTGTACTGATGAAAAGCAATACTAATGTTACGGAGACTCAGTTTACTGAACCGATAAAAAGTAAAACTGATATTAAAGATTCTCAGTTTACCGAACCAATAAAAAGCAAAACTGATATTAAAGATTCTCAGTTTACCGAACCAATAAAAAGCAAAACTGATATTAAAGATTCTCAGTTTACCGAACCAATAAAAAGCAAAACTGATATTAAAGATTCTCAGTTTACCGAACCAATAAAAAGCAAAACTGATGTTAAAGATTCTCAGTTTACCGAACCAATAAAAAGCAAAACTGATGTTAAAGATTCTCAGTTTACTGTACTGATGAAAAGCAATACAAATGTTGCAGAGTCTCAGTTTACTGAACCAATAAAAAGCAAAACTGATGTTAAAGATTCTCAGTTTACTGAACCAATAAAAAGCAAAACTGATGTTAAAGATTCTCAGTTTACTGTACTGATGAAAAGCAATACTAATGTTTCAGATTCTCAGTTTACTGACCCAGTAAAAAGCAAAACTGATGTTAAAGATTCTCTACTTACTGTACCGATGAAAAGCAAAACTGATTTTACAGATTCTCAATTTACTGAACCAGTAAAAAGCAAAACTGATGTTAAAGATTCTCAGTTTACTGAACCAATAAAAAGCAAAACTGATGTTAAAGATTCTCAGTTTACTGTACTGATGAAAAGCAATACTAATGTTACAGATTCTCAGTTAACTGAACCAGTAAAAAGCATAACTGATATTAAAGTAAATCAGTTTTCTGTACTGGTAAAAAGCAATACTAATGTTACAGATTCTCAATTTATTGAACCAATAAAAAGCAAAACTGATGTTAAAGATTCTCTTCTTACTGTACCGATAAAAACCAAAAGTGATATCAAAGATTCTCTACTTACTTTACCGATAAAAAGCAAAACTGATGTTACAGATTCTCAGTTTACTGAACCAATAAAAAGCAAAACTGATGTTATAGATTCTCAATCTTGTGCTGCATTGGGAAAAAACAAAACTGATGTAGTGAAGAGAGAATCATCAAAATCAGTTAGTGAGAAAGAGAATGTTTTAAATGAAAATTCAAACAAGACAGTTCCTGAAAATCCAGTGACAACTGAATCAACAGCTGATAGTATTTACTCTGTATTACAACAAAAAGCACATAATGTTCTCAAAATGATAACAGAAAAAAAAATTGATCTTGGTGCTTCAGTTGCTGCTAATACTGCACCTTCTGTCCCTGAGAATGAACGACCAATCAGTAAAACATCTTCAAAAAATGAAAATCAAATAGCTAAAAAGACAATTGAAAATAATCCTTCTAAAACATTGACTTGTAATCAGAGCCCTAAGTGTTTGACAAATGAAAAGGATTCTTTATCCAGTAGAAAACAAAGTAGTAGCAGATCAGATATTTTGAAAAATTTAGAAAATAAAACCTCAGCTAATAAAAATCTTCCAGAAAAAACTAACAATCCTTCACAAGAAAAACCTCATTCACATTTGTTAAAAAGGCAGTGCACAGTTAAAGCAGATTTAATAGTTAATCCACAGAATAGCGCGTCTCAAGAGTCAAGTACTAACGATGTAATTGATAGTAGCCTTAGGTATAACTTTCAACAAAATATGAAATCTGAGAAAACAGATAATGAAAAGAAGTCTACAGTGACACAAACTGAACAAAACAATGATATATGTTTTTTTTCCAATAAATGTATTACTCCATTAAAGGTTGAAGATCAAAAAAATGGAATTTCAAAACAAAATGAGATTACTGAAAAAAAATTAGTGATACCGAAGCTCTATGAAAAATGTTGTTTAAAAAAAGATAAAGATAATTATCCAGAATTATGTGAAGAATCAACTCAAGCCGTATTTAAAGAATTATCACAAATAATTCAGGCTAGTCAAATTCCGGATCAGTTAACAAAAAAAGGTGAAATAATTTGTTACTTATTTAAACAAAAACTTCTAGCTAAACTGGAGGCTAGTGGTAATTTAGATCCAAAGTCAGCAGAATCAGCTGCTATAACTGCTTCAAGATTCGCCAAGTGGGTCGAAGACATTTTAGCAGAAACTGATAGAAGAAAGAATTTTATAAAAGAGAGCTCAAAAGTAACAACTGATAAACAATTAAAAGATGATCAAGATGAAGATGAATTTATAAGTGCATCATCTTCAAAAGAATCATTCACTCATAAAGAAGATTTAACAGATACACAACTTAGTGATAACCAAGAAGTTGTGAAAGTTCAAGAAGTTTCAGATGATGAATTAAAGGCAAGGTTTGGTTTAATGTTAGAAGACAAATCAAAGTATGAAATATTTAATTTTACTGGTCCAGATAAGAAACCTGTAGAAGTAAAACATCTTCTAGCAGTGGATTCAAACATAAAAATTATGATAGTGAAGAAAATAATTTCAACTACACAGTGGTCTAACTGGATAGTTGAAGTTGGGCCTGAAGTCAAATCTGTTGATGTTCCAGGTAATTAAAAATAATTCCACATGTTAATAATGTAATTAAATTTGTTTAAATGCAATAATATATAGGCAGTCGTGTTAGTCTAATTTTGGACAAGCAAGTTATTAGTAATCTTGGATCTTAAAATATTTTTAAGATTTAAAAATAAAATATGAATGAATATTATTTAAATTTGAAAATAAAAATAAATTAGCTTATTTTAAAAATCTTTATTAAAATTTAAGAATTTTTAAAGCCAACTGAACAATGTAAAAAAGTACACCTAAGATTTATTAGAGATTATCCTTTCTACCTTTCTAAAAGTCTTTGTTTTAAAAATTTGGCTTTTGATCCAGTTTAGTATTACATTCCCTTCAAAAGAAATATGTTAAATTTGTCGAAACTTTTTCATTTCTTTAATTATTGTATTACATTTGGTGTATCATAAATTACTACTAGGCACAGTTAAAAATTTTAAGTAGTTTTAAATTTAACCACTAAAAAGTATTTCTGTATTTTGAAGTGTTTTCATGCACGATTTTAACTTTTGAATCACAAAAATAAACAAGAAATGGAAAACTGCTGCTATTCATTTCTTTGGAGCTGATATTTAAAATAATAATTTCAAGACGTAATAATTTCAGAGATCCTGATGGAATATTAGTGATAGGGTGAGTAGAGAGAACTAACAGAAGCGGTAGGAATACAGAGGCTGTATAAAGTGGAAAAATTATGTGGTGTTATAAAGAGAAAGAGATTTTCAAAGGAACTGAGGTGCACTATGATCTGAATTTGATGGAGCTCTAAAACATTTAAACAAGAATAACACAAAAGGAATTAATATACCACCTAAAGTATTATGCTGCCTAGAAGTATGATTAAATAGATTATATTTGTATGCAAAATTTGAGACTACAGAAATCTCAGATTTCAATGAAAACA
The DNA here is from genome assembly GCF_047948215.1 of Lycorma delicatula. Taxonomy (NCBI): domain Eukaryota; kingdom Metazoa; phylum Arthropoda; class Insecta; order Hemiptera; family Fulgoridae; genus Lycorma; species Lycorma delicatula. The sequence goes on from NC_134455.1 coordinate 75,753,107, forward strand.
ATATTATCAAACCAAAGAATGCTGGAGGAGATAAGTGTGAAGAACTATACATTTTAAACAGCTGATGCTTCCAAATTAATAATATAATTTATAGAAGTCTAGAACAAGAACAAGAGGTAATAGGCGTTTTAAATAAAGCCCAATTTGATTTCAAAAAAGTATAGGAATATGGACCAGTTGAAGCCCTCAGATTTGAAGAAAAATATTTATGGATCATGAAAATGCAATAACTATTTTAAAAGTTATTTTAAGGGTTAATATTTAGGGAAAGAAATATTGAAATGGAGAAAACATTTTTATATAATTCTTAAAAGAATAGGGCAGCTTTATTAAGAGTAGAAAATAAGTAAAGGTTAATTAATGAGAAAAGGATGATTTTTGCCATTTTTTATTTGTAACAATATATGGAAGAAGCACAAAGCAAGTAAAAAAATTTGAAGATGGAGTGTTAATGCAATTAGAAAATACCAGATATTATTTTAATTTTATCTTAGGTAAATCAATGAATAAGTAAGCCAATGGTGTGGATTAGGAGTACCAAATGAATTGGCTTTAATGAAGAGGTGAATTGGAGGAGAGATTAAATTATTGCAGAATCTTGAAAAAATAGGAACAAAGCTAATGTGCCATTTAAGATTCACAAACCCCAAAAAATGCAGGCGATATTTATACGTCTTCAAACGTTTACCTTTATTCTGTTCACCAGAGGGACTAGCTTTATAATGAATATCATTCTCTTATTGAAAGTAACTATTATTTCTGCCAATTGTAATTCAAATGCTTTTCATGCATCACAGCCATAACAAAGGCTGAAAAAACAGATCATGTAAAGCAACAATTTTTTTTTCTTTCATGTAGCTGAATATTTCAAATTAAATCATTAAGCTAAATTTCTTTTACATTTAGATAAGCAGTTTTACTATTTTAGCAGTTAATTTAGCATTTAATTGTAAATTTGACCAACCACAGCAAAGCCATGTTCAAAGACTAATCTATGCTTATTGCCCTTTCAGTCAAATAACATCAGTCAAATATAATTTCCATCATCAAGTAATAATGTATATTATATTCTTGATCATAAAGAACTTTCTGACTAAATCTAGGTCAGATATCAGCAATGACAGTATACTGAATGACCTGCAACTAGTTTTGATCTCATTACCTATAATTTGGTAAATTTTTGAAGATTATGAATAATGTATTAATTATAATGCATTAATTGAAGAAAACTCTTTAATATTCTCTTAAAGGTAGTAGTCAGTAGTACCATTAATCATTATTACAAACTAAAACTTGTGACATGAGTATTTTTAAAAATGTGTGTAATGAACAACCTGTACACTACACACTGTAAATAATATGTTCTATGAATTAAACATATAAAAACTGTTCATTTTGAGAACTAAAAAATACTTCCCACTGGAAACAATTAAGCATATCTTACATGCCAGCTAATAATCTTTCATTCCTAACTGAACTGTTGTTAATGTTTATATCTTAAATCCTAGAATAAATATTGTAAACATCAGGTGACTTATCTTTATTAGGTGAAATGTACAAAAATTTGTATCTTAGAAATTTTTAAAATGGATTAGAAAATTAAGAATTATTTAAAATAACTGTTAACCTTAACTGACACCACTATTATGTTCATATCCCAATGCACCACATTTATAGTTAAACTGAATCTTCTTAACTGTGCCATGAGATCCATATAACCGTTAATACGTTCAAACATGAGAGAAAAACATTCTCATTTTACTTATTATGAATAACAAAAATCTGACATTACTTCAGCTTCAAATAAATTAGCAACTGGGTAAAAAATTAAATGCATTGACTATATCTTCAAGACCAAGGACTTGTGTAATCTTAAATAACTTATAATAATAAAAGATCTGATTGTGAATATTAATACTCAGGTGGTAATACAGCACTGTCTATGGATGCAATTTTTTTTTTACTTTAATCATGACTTTTTCTTCCAACTTCCTCCATTACAGCATTATAACTACCTGTTCTTTGCTCTACCTGCTTTGGTTTCAAAATTTCTTTGGACAGATTATGATGCATTCTATGCAGATGTCTGAACCACTTAAATTCCTTATTCTTATTCTATCTAGCATTGTATTTCCTCCACATATTTCCTCATCCTTTTTATTAGTGATTATCTTTTCTAGTCTTCTTTGGTATGCTTCTCATTAATTTAATTCCTACGCTTCCATATTTGGTTTTTTATCCCTATAAGGTGCAGCAGCTGGTACATAATGTAAGTATTGGCAGATAATAAGTTTAAGGCTTTAACTTAAATATAAACATTACATGCTTTCTGAACTCTTACATAGTTATTTTTTTATCTTGCAATCTTTGAAAATACTGTCCCTAAATATGTGAATATCTTCCACTTGCTTTAGTTAAATATAATTAATTTGTCATAACTTACACATGTCATAACTTGTCATAACTTTGTCATAACTTACATGTGTCCATCCTATAAATATACCAATATTTTTAATTTTTTTCACTACAGATCTGTTTAATTTTGTACATTACATCTAATCTTTTTCTGAATCTGTTCCAACTTGTCTTAGATCTTTTGATACCAGATGTTATCAAATGTTTGCTCTGGCAATAATGAAATTCCCCTATAACTGCTATAGTTTATCAAGTTACCCTTTCTAAAAAATTGGATGATTCAACGTAACTATTGTACCAAAACATAGATTTTTTTATTACACTTCACTTATTTCAAACTGTGTTTAGGCCAAAGACAGAACAGCCATAAGCACTGTTAATTTAATAGGAAGCGTAGATAAAGTATTTTAAACAATTTTTTTTAAATTAACATTTTAAGCCAAGAATTTATTACTTGTCAAAGTTCTATCTGGAGTACCATGACAGGGTGTCATTGGTAATAACCAGTCCAACATCCATCCCCACCTGCGAACAAACTTAGTAAATGTTGACAATTATATTTGAAAGAAAACTTAGGTAAAGATTATTTAACTTGAAGAATTTAATCTTAATATACCTTCTAAGATAAGTTTGCAGAATTGCACACAATTTTTTCTTTTCCGCTGCCCAAATGTGGCATCATAGATTCATACAATACCATAAATGGGCAATGAATGTGTGAAAGAACTAATTTGGTACTCTGCATAATAAACCAGTTTCATTTAATTCCAAACAAAAAGTCATATTAATATATGCACATATAAATTGTGCAGATATTAAAAACAAGTCTCTACACAGCTGAATCCAAAACAGCATGATTTTCTGTTTCATTCTTTTGAATAAATAAATTGTGAGGAACAGTATCAATAAGAAAAGTTTCATCTATGCTACATTTTTAATGTAAACTATTTATTTTCACTGCTTATACTGTATTAAGGATGAAAGTATATAAACATTGACAACAAGTGGCTATCCTTAAATAAAAAATTATACAGAATACATAATTTCTCATAATGGATTATGTTCTGTATAAGTGAATTCTAGAAGGATAAACAATTTTCTTTACTTTTCATATATGTGATACACTGCCTTGTGTTTGATTTATAATTGTAGAAGTTATTTTACCAAATAATTATTATATATGTATAAATTTATATGAACAAAGTTACTGTATAACATTATAATAAATAACATTATAAAATACTTCAATTTAAGATTTTTTTATGAATATCATAATTGATGTATGTATAATACATCCAAACATTATTTTTCAGTGTGGAATAAAATGGACAATAAACTTAATTCTTTAGATGTAGAACTGCACAGCTTTACAGTTATTGCTGAATATTTTTCTGCAATAGAAAAAAATATATAAAGAAATTTTTGACTTTCATTTAGAGTAAATATAAAAAACCGGCTGAAAAATGTTAAAAAAAATTTTTTCTCAATTTTTAAAGTTAAAATTTTTAAATTTAAAAGTTATAAATTTCTCCAAGTTAATTAAATTAAATCACTCATAAAACTCATTGTAACGTGCTAGAATGAAGAAGAAACAATGTTTAAATTTTGAAAATGACAAACAATGAGTTTGTCGAAAATTGAAAATTTCTTTCACATAATACATTGAAATAGGAGATTTAAAATGACAGATAAAAAGAACGGTACGTTTTCGGAATTTCACGCCAAGATTTTATGTACAACTTAACGTATATAATTTTTATTTTTAACTATAGACGAAGTTTGCGAGGGTAGGTTATGTTTGGCTGGCTTATGTTTCCGCGTACTGTCGAATTGAAAGTATATAAACATAACCTACGCTCGTTTTCCACGACTAATTAACGTTAAATACACAAATTATACACAACTTAATAAAAGTGATATTTAAACTAAATACAATAATTAATGTTCAATATTAATAAAATAGTAACAGAAAATAGCGGTACTTTTTTAATTGCTGTTAAATTTCGGAAAAATTATAGACTATATGAATAGCCTAAAAGATATATATAATCCTGTAGCAATCATAAAACTGTTTTTATTTCCAATCAAGGCTTTTTTACGTTATGATATATTACTTAGTTTACCTTTAACCAATACTGAAAAAATATATTCGAATACGAATTAGAGAATTTAACAACTGAAGTGCAATTCTATATACTATAAAATCATTCAAATTGTTTTAAGCCGATTTCTGTGGCGGAGTGGTAGCGTTTCTCGGCCTTTCATCCTGAGGTGTTCCGTGTTCGAATCCTGGTCAAGCATGGCATTTTTCATACGCTATAATATTCTAATTCCGTGTACAAACTTTTTTCTGTTATTTCATCAACCAAAAAATTAAAATGTTACAATGTTACTAAAGAAAAGAATTATATAAAAGTTAATCAGAAGAGCAAACTAATTTTTAAATCTAATCTAAATTCAATATTACTGGTTTTTTAAAAGGAGAAAATTTTTGAATAAGTACATAATTTCCACATTTATCGTTAAGAATTTAAAAAGATAATTCAAAAACTCACTTTCTAAATGTGTGGAATTGTGCGTCCTCCAAAAAGGTAAATTTTATTTTATTATGCTGCTATTTCATTAAGGGTACTGCAAGTGACATTTTTGTTTTGTTATTTACTGATAGGCTGTATTTCTTTTTTTATTGTTAATCAACATTGTCACTGATATTGAATTCGAATTCAAATTAATCACTGAATTAAGAAATCTTGTAGTCTAATTGTTTATTTGATGAGAAATTCCAAGTAAAGAGCTGTTAATAATACCAATGAAAACTTATAATAATTTAAAAAAGTAGGGTTGAACTGTAAAGAAACAAATGTATGAAAACTGAGTAATAAATTAAGCATAGATAGGTGAAAATATTAAAGTATGTAAAAAAAGTATGTATAATGTACATGTTAATTTTACAAGAATCCACACATTCTAAAAAATCTGAAAGAAAAATTTTAGTAATTTAAAAACTCAAAAGAGAAAGAAGATAGACATATTTGAATACAGGAAAAATTAATGAAGTAAGATTAGAGTTCTCTAGAATAAAGCTAATTAGTGAAGATGTTTTGCAAGTATGTTCTGTACAGAACAGAGAACTAGGTAGGGCCTTTGTTTCATAAGTTGTTAAAACTTTGCATTTTTACTTTAAATCTACAAAATGAGCCCTAATAAATAACTTTTAAATTTCCACCATTTAAAAATATTTATGCTTGGCTTTCTGTAATATATTCCTTACCTAATATGTAAAAATATGGTGAAATAATTTTCATTGCTAATAAATAAAACTTAAAAGTACTAAACTTAAAATTTAAAAAAACTATTTTCAGAATATGAATGAAGCACCTGTTTTATATTTTAAAACCAACTCGTCAACTCGCTAAGGTACAAGAGCATGCTTATTAAACCATCAGATTAGTATAAAAATTGGAGGTAACAAAAAAGTTAATAAAAATAAACTTAATATTAAAATAAATTTATTCACATTAGTTTTTTTTTGTTATTTATTTTAATTATTCATTCATTCACTCATCTATTTAAGAAAATTGACAAATTTTTACAGTGGTGGCAAATAAATGATTCTTATTTTTTGTTAACTCTCTAAGTGGCTGTTATCTAATATTGATAATGTTTGGGATATCAAAGTTTAATGAGCGACTATATTATACAATAAATAAACTAGCCTAAATCTGTCATAAGTAATTAAAAATCTTTGAAATATTTATATACTGAAAAATGAAAACAAGGTCATTTTTCTTAATTCAAATAAACTTAGAATAAGTGAAATATAATAAGAGTACTTTTTAGAGAAAAGTAATAAAAGTAGTTAATATTTCAGGCAGTGTATCACAGAAAAAAGTAAATGAAGATAGTTCCTTGGAAATGCAATTAGAATTAATAGGGTGGGAAAAATGGCTACCAAAAATACTTAAACCACAATCTAAAATAAGAATGCCATTATTAAAAAAACAATGCAAGCTGACTGAATCAGATTTTGGTGTTGAATATCCTACTTATACGCCATCACTTATTGCCTTAGGATCAATGGATAGAACTGTTTTTGATGAAAATATTTCATTCCCATCGCCACCGAAGACTGAACCTTCTGCACCTCAGGAACCATAAAGAGAAACAGACAGTATGATATCGATGTGATATAATCTATTCAATGTAACTATTCATAAACACATGTAACTAATACTTTTGTAACAATAAAAATTTCTTAATAAAATTGTTATTTTTTATGTTAACCTTAATAGAAATCAGAGGTGCATTTTGCCAGATTAAACAGTTAAGTTTAATAAACCACCAGAATAAAAGAAGTGTGGAAGACAATCAAAAAACAATACCCTTTTTACAATTATGTCTGCCTTTATTTTATGCTTGTATTAATTTATCTACATTAATACACATACACAGCATAGATTCTGAGTTGATAATGGTTTTTCATTTTGATGAACATGGTTTTTCAAAATGACCCTGAACATAAAAAAGGGACTTAACAGGTGGTAACTTTTTACAGTTCAGGTTGCTTGGTAATGTTAGTAAGCTTTTTGTTTAGCCATATTTGAAGTAATGTACTTCAAATATTTGTGTACTTGTTCAAATTACTGCCTGCTTAAAAGAGAAAATAAATGGCTGTGTGCATGAATCACACCAGTCTATCTCAGCAAGGTATCAACATATTTTTTGAAAATAACATTAGCTGAAATGTGTCATAGTTTAAATTCGTACTAGACAGAGGAGAAAATCAACACTGGAATACTGTTTCATTATGGAACATCAACTACATGGCATCAACCAGATCAGTACATATTCAATTGTTTTTTATTATGATGCACTGCTGTTTTCAAATATGGATAAATACGGTTTTATCATTTTATTTATAATTAAAATCAGCTATTTATGGTTTTGTTTTATTTCATATTCTTTGCAAGTACAACAAAGAATCTCAACTCATTTGTGAAATATCAATTTTTTATTACCGCTTTGAAGGCAAATTCATCTTATATTGACAAACTTTACCCCATACAAAAATAGGAAAATATTTTCTGGTCAAACGGCCAAAAAAGAGCAACAGCTTGATAATAATACTAAAGTAACTTATATAAAGGTCTGAAAAGGTTGGTTAAAAACTCATTAACCATGATAAAAAATTTACACATTGTGGTAAAAAAAATTTACTCATTAACACATTGTAGTGAAGAAAACAAATACCCTTTTTTATCATACCAAGATTAAATTTTAAAAATTTCTATAATATTATCTATACTTTGTTATTGAAAAGATCAGAATTTCATTATGGTATCATACACAGATAACTTTTTTATATTAATATAGATTATTTACAAAGGAACCTTTACACTGAAATTATATAATTTATTTTGGAGTATTTTCTATACAGCAGCCGCATTGTACGGTACAATGACAATTAGCGCTCTGGCTGATCTCACGATTGTCACAGAAAAGCTTCAGATATCTCAAACTTGTGGGCAAGGTGGGACTGAAAATGCTCACTGACTAACACAAAGAGCAAAGAATGTGCAGTGGACGAGTGCACAAAAATGGAGATAATTTGTTTTCCCACATTGTTACGGGCGACGAGACGTAACAAAGTTGAAATAAAATCATTAGGCTCTGCATCTTTCAAACAATGAATTTCTTCTTGTGGCAATGAACGTTTCCCAATTCAGGATGAATGTGTCTTGGTATTAGACATTTTTTATCAGTTGTCTCTAAATTTGGTTAGAGCCTGGGCAAGTTAAATGTTTCTCTATTTTGCCCCTCACATGCATCACTATAAATAGTCATTGCTAATTTTTAGTGTGAATTTTTAAATGCTTAATTATATATGATGCTATCTCTTGTGATCCTCTACAAGCAACGGTTTTTTCTTTTCAGTACAGCCAACTTTCATCACTACTTTCTGATATAACATTTTCTTTTATCAAACAATGGGTCCATATCCAAGTCACTCAATTGTTCTGAACTGTTGCTATTAATTTTTTTTAACAAAGTTTTGGCTGTTAAAATTAATATGGATTTTCCACTAATTTTTTAAAGCTTTTACCTTAATTTAAAACAGAGGAAACAGTATATAGTTATTAATATAGCACAAGAAACACAATGTAAACAAACAAACCACAATACAATTATAACTTGCCCCACTTTATTCCAAACAGCTGACCATTCTTAGTTATTTTGATAATGAAGTGCTGCTCTCTGTAGTAGAATAAGGTATTAATGACTACATAGTTGTGCTGTTTGTTAGACTAATGGTGGACTTAACTGGTTAAGTATCACCAGTTTATATAATTAAGCAAGAGTTAGTCATGTAGGTGTTTAGTCTTTGGCTCCCAATTGCCATAAATACATATAACAATAAAAGCTTGTGGCAGATTAATACCTCCAAACAAATTACTTTCAAGATACCAATACAAAGTATTTTGGAGGAATTTTTTAATAATAATAATGATTTATATCATACTGAGGAAAAACACTTTCTTTTAGGCTGCTCTGCAGCATATTATTACAAAGTAATATTATATAATATGAAAAATGGGCTAAAAACCATTTACCCATGTCACACTCTCAACCATCTTGTTTTTCTCTTTCCTTTCCTACCGTAGGTAAAATGCATGTCAAAATGTATTTTCAGTCCATCAGGGCTGTTTTTTTTTTTTTTTTTTACTTTCCATGGAATAGTCCATAGATATGTCATCAAGCATCAATGATGTACCTTGAGTAATAACCTTAAAAAGTTCCTCAATGAATAAATTAGGAGTTTTTGATCAATTCTCAAAGGAGACTAAAGTTTGGAGTCTGATGATGCTTGATGGGTCATTTCAAGCCAAATAAAAAAAAGTATATATTCCCAATCTGTCTAGTTTCTGTTAAGTTATTAAGGAAAAAACATATTTTTTTATTTGTCTTTCCTTTACTATCAAATACTGTTTAAAATATATCCCTAATTTTAAGTTTTCTACACTTTTGTAAAAATAATTTTAATTTTCACTGCTGTATTTCACTATTTGTATTTAGGAAAAATTTACATTGTAAATTTATTTAAAATTAAGGTCTACAATGAGAAAAATACATTAATCTGCTGACTGTTAATTTATGAATATAAATTAACTATTATATTGAATGATCTGTTTAGAAAATATCAACAAACAAAAATCAAAAATCTTTTCACATTTGTTTATAATTATATTTCATTCACTGTTTTAATTCTGCTTTCAAATCTTCAAGCATTTTTTGTAATGTTTGATATCAATCTGTGTTTGAATGTGTTCCTTGATATTTATTTATTAATTAGATAACTAATAAATATTAAAAAATTCTTTACTGAAAACAGTAAACCATTTTTAAACTAAATAGGCCATAATTTAAGGGAGAATTTTAAAGATCTCTCTCAGTTAGTTATTTTTAGTCTTTAGATTTGATTTAAACAGAATTTATCACAGATAACATTTGACAAAGGTAAAGGATAACATTAAAACTAAGTTACATTAAGTTTAATAACTTTTTTGATTTTTTCTGGTAAATTACAATAAGAGCATGGCAAACGTCAACATAGGGATAATTTTGCATGGCAAAACATAGGGATAATTTTTTAAATGACTTTTTTAAGATTTAAAAATTATTTGAAGCTGAAATAAGATCCAAGGCAGTTGTCCTTTTTTTAAGATCTGAGGCAACTTGATAATCGGGAAAGTATCATCTAGAAAATCAAATTTAGTTATAATCCACGACTTAATTTGGTTATTTGAAACGTGTCTGCAGTACTCAATTAAGAAATTGTGTGTATGTTTATAATTTACATATCTGTCCATTCTATTGGGCAGTTTTCTTATTAAACCATAAGGGATCTTGTAAAGGATTCAAGATCATATCCATTAAACCAACTTGTAAATCTTACTGACCAGCATAACTATAAGTAATTTCTTGATATAATAGTGTTGATATTTTTTTCAAAATATCAAAAACGTTTTCAGATTACCACTCCATATTTCATCACATTCATTTTCTCCAGTACTACTTGTATAAAAAATTAAGTGAAGGTTAAAAATACAAACCATGGTAGTTAGTAAACATAAAATAATACCCTAAAATTCTTATAAATTTAAGGTTATCACCAAACACTGACAGTCTGAGGAGTACCAAGTCCACTTTTCCCTTTATCTTGTTCGGCAATCACTTATTAAAGGCTGTAGAAATAAAAAGAATTCAATGGAACAAATGACAAACAATTGTTCTTAATAAAAACTTTCCTGAACTTAAACAAATCAGCTGTATAATATCAGTATATGATGTTAACGTACTTGAACATATTTTAAATTAAGTGTAGTATAAAAAAAACATTTAGTATAACATACTGACTATATATATAGTATAACCCTGTAGTATAACAAAAAACCTGTAGTATAACACTGAAGTAGTGATACCAAAAAGGGTACTAAATAAAATACATATTTAACAAAAAAATGTTTATTATTTATGGCATAAAAAATTCATACATTCATAAAATAAAATGATTGGAAGCTTAAAAAAGTAATATAATAAAATTACAACATAAATACTTTAATTTTGAAGTCTCAAAAATTGCACAATTCACACTAATCATCCAACTGACATAGTCCAGCAACACCACGGTTAATCCAGTGAGTTTGTTTTTTGTCAGACGGTAACTCCAAATACATAACAAAGTTTGTCGAATGTCCTGTAGTAGAAAGAACTCCACGTCGTGCACTGGTCTTATACAATGGACATTGATAAATTGGAGAAACTTGAAAATTAGCCTGTAAAACACTACTTATTTTTACAAAACAATGAGAATAAAAATTGGCTGATAATCAACTAAGAGAATAAAGTTCTTTAAGGAAAAATGTAAGGAAACCATAAATCTTATTTAATATACATCTTATAAAGCATTAAATTCATCAGTAAGCGAGTACAGAATTACTTTTAAAAATGTCAGTTTTCTAATCACAGTTATTGAATGAGATTCTTGAAAAAGTGATTAGCACTTTGAAGAGCAAGTACTGCGCAATAATGTGCTAGAATTAAAACCATATTATGTTTTTTTTCTTGTCATCTTCATTTGACAGGGTTGATACTATTCTCCATTTCTTTTTGTTCTGTACTAACTTTCAACTCTATTATTTTATTTAACCTTTGGACTTCTTTACACTTTTATTCATTGTTTGCAATATCTAAAATTTTTGGGAATGTTAATTTAGAACGTATTTTTCTTTCAACTATAAACAAAAACTTATTTTTAAAAATACAGATATCTCGTGTTTTACATCAGATATCTTAAAAACTATTAGTTACAATTCTGGGGCCTGTTTTATCCTATTTCAAAGCACAAATTACATATTACAATAGGGCTTCTTTTTAATAGAAGAGCTGAAATGTGGGTGAAATCTTTCACTAGCCATAACTCGAAAACAAAGCGTTTTCAGACCTATATTTATATGAAAGTTTTTAATTATTTTCACCAATAGAACAGAACATGTCTTGATAATTTCTGTTTCTTAACAGGGCACTCTGTATTTAGAAAATTAAATTTTAACTTGTTATATTATTATTTCTGAATGTTTATCTTTGCAACAAAATGGTGCTTATTCTTAAAAAACTAACAATATCCACCTTTACTAAGTCAGACAATGAAACTGTTTTTGCATACCTCAACATAATACTTTGGTTTACAAGAAAGGGCCTTATTACACTTAAAGTGCCATTTTGTATCTGTTTTGTAATTTATTATTTTTGTATTTTAGTTTTATAATTTGGCACTCTGTATTTAAATAATTAATATTTTAAACACATTTAATTTTTTCTTTAAATAGATAAAATATATTTTACAAATAATGTGTTTTTATGTTCTTATCAGAATAAAAATTTATTTATATATTTGTTACAACATTCCAGCCACATCACAGAAGTTCTAACATAGATGATTCCTTTAGTTGCCCTAACAATCATATCTTAAGATTACTGAAAAAATTCCTCTACACAGTACATACGTCTTTATTAAAAAATTTTCATCAATAATACAATATAAATGGTTAAAAAATATTTTTAAAAACTTACTTTCTATGAAAATAGCCGAGTTTAAAAATCACCGCTGTAATGTATACAGAGACATTTACATCGGTGATTTTTACCCCCCTCCCCTCCGTTAAAGCCCATCAGGGCCATGAACGGGGGGGGGTGGCGACCGAAAGTGTTGCGAGGCAGATGTCTTCCCCTACGGGGTTGGGATGTTCCTTTCATTGACATTCTAGCTACGGAACGTAGCAAGCAGTAGCATTTCTAAGGAGGAAAGCCTCCTTACCTCTGGGCATATGCGGGAAATTGGAGACCAAGGTGTTGACTCTTGGCAAGCTAGGTGGAACGATTCTTCTACTGGTCGATACACGCATGGTATCTTTCCAAATGTTAGGGAGCTGCGAGCAATTCGTTGGGTTTCCCCCAATCAGTATACAACTCAATTCCTTTCGGGACATGGTGCCTTTAGGAATAGTTTGGTTTAGTTGACTCCGGCTTGTGCCCGAACTAAGGGTCGATGACACTGTGGACAATGTCCTTTATGTTTGTCCCTGGAACGAGGCTGAACGTACCAGAGTTGTTAGGGAACTTCGAGAGAGTGGACTCTTTCTTTGACCTGCGTGTCAACTGGAAGACTCGCAGAGAATGGACTATTGTGGCTGGCTTCCTCCATTTCCTCGCCCGGAGCAGGACAGCTGAAGGGGTGTAGTAGTGTAGCACCCCGAGTGGCTAGGGATCACCTGGGCAGTTGTTTGGCTGGAGATAGGCGTGTTGGCATCGAATCACGGTTAGATTGAATTTGTGGTGATTATTGAATATTGGCTGTTGGCGGAACGGCGACTGCATTGGCGAGTGTTTGGGTTACCGTGCAGCCGTGGGGTGTAGCGCCGTTTTGAATGAGCAAACATCACCGTCGGTGGGATGGCAACTGCACTGTCGAGGGCAGGGATCCCATGCAGCCGTGAGGTGTTGCGGTATCTACGATGGTAGAAGGCAAGTAGATGTCACACGGGATTCTGTGATGGAGCCGAGTGGGAGTAGGAGGTTTGCCCACTTCTCCCTTGTGGACCAGACCGGAGTTCATAAATTAACCTAAGTCTGGGATATGAACTAAGTTTGTAGTTGAGGTTAGGTGGAATGTGATAGTTTGTGGGCAAGAAGATGTCCTCCGATTAAGCCACTCATGGCTAGGAATGAAGGGGGTGGTGTGGCAACCAGACATGGCATGATGCGAGTGTTCTTCTCCCCCTTGGTTGGTGGAGGAGGGATTTGTGATGTTTCTTTGACACTAACGAGGCTTGCCTTGTTACTGTGAGATGTAAAAAGTTAGAGTGGCAACAGACCACTCCTGTTAAAGTCCATCAGGGCTAGAAACGGGAGGGGGGGTGATGTGGCAACCGGAATCATCACAAGGCAGGTGTGATGTTCCTTTGTCAACGAAACCGGTATAACTGAATGGTGTTGCTTTGTAATTGGGCAATGTCACAGGGCAGGTTTTCTTCTCCCTTGTGGATGGGCGGGGGGAACTGAGATGTTCATTTGTCATGCTCCATTAAATACCATCAGGGCTATGAATAGGGGGGTGTGGTGTGACAACTGGCATCGACACAAGGCAGGTGTCTTCCCGTACGGGGGCTAGGATGTTCCTTTGTTATATATTTGAAATTTTCTTGATAGACAATATCCACTCCCAGTTTCCTACTGTCTTCAGGGGGGGGGGAGATGCACTCACTATAAGAATCACGGATTTAAACTTTTTATTCAAATGTCTTATCATAGGGGAATTATCCTTTGACACTGGTGCTTGTAAGAGAAACTCTTTTTATAAGAAGGTAAAAAAAGTTTTTAACTGACATGTTTTTACTCTATTAAAGAACTCCTTTCTTTCCCAAATAATAAATAGCTCAGGTAGTTGTAAGTTTAGGATAAGATTTAAGCCCTTATCATAGAGCCCTCTATGATAAGTTGTTGAAGAGGCACTGAGATTTCTATATATGTTCCAAAGAAGCAATCGTGAAGGAAATTCTGGTCATTTTTAAATAACATAAACTTAAGACATACAGCTTAAAACTTCTGATACATTAAATCATGATTTTAAAGAAAGAAGGAATAAACAAAATGGTAAAGCAACTAGTAACAAAATAATGCAACAGGGAAGAATATCAGGATATGCTGACATCAGGTAACAAACAAAATAGAATGATTAGATGATTTTCTTAATTTCTATAGTTATATTAAAATAGCTATTATGACTTACCTTTCTTCCTGGTTTAAACCAAATTACTGGTATAACATCAAAAAGAATTTTTGGGTAAGACTCATTCAACATGTGTAGCTCATTGTCCCATCGTGCACCTTCTAGAAACAATCCCTGAAAACAAATGCAATATCTATTATATTTCTTCATTTACATTCATAAATTTGTTTAATATTTTGGGAGGTTAAGATAATATATCAATAGTTATTACTTATAATATTTTACAAATAGTTCAATGCTAATTTATATTTATTTGACACTAATTTAGATAAAAAGAAATTAGTTTGAATTAATGGAGGAACTTGTAGAAATAATTTGTTAAAAAAAAGTATGACCAATAATCTATATAATGATCCATATAATAATTAACACAGAAACTGGCTGCTTGAAAAATAGATTAATGAAATTTCATTTCTAAATTATTACAGAACAAATGTAGTATGTTGGAATTTTATTAAAATGTTTTATCACCACCAGACGTATGCTAACAATTGCTAACATAATATGAGCCTATGAAATATTTACAATGAAATAGAATACTTAAAAACTGGCCCTTCCTGTGAAGAAGGTAAAAACGCCAATTAGAAAATTAGCTGAGATAACTGCTCCAAGATTACAGTAACACTGATGTAATAATGGAGTAACATAGTTTGAAGTAGCAAACTGTTATTGATGATGAAATAATGAATCTCTAGTCTACAAGTTTATAAAATTTATTCTGTAAATAAATTAAAATTTTTTAATACTGTGGTCAAGATCAGTAATGACTTTGTATTACAAATAATATATGTTCTTAATTTAAGCAGTGAATAATGAATTTTCTTGAGCCACCACACACGTGGAACTAGAGGAAATGATTTTTAATTTGTATCAAAGAGGCAACTTTTAAAACTGAAATACCCAAATCATCAGTGAAAATAATATCAGATTCAATAAAATATGTACTAGCTGTTATGTTTTATGATAATAAGCTGCAATTCTGTTGTATGAAAACATTTTTCCATACACAAGTTTCTAAAATCTAAAATGCAAACACCAATGAAAATCAGTTTAGAAGTTCTTCCACATCTAAATTTGATTTATCACCATCTATCTGATATTCATCTTTGGATCTCTGAAAGAAATTTTTTTACCCTCAAATCAATGAATAAATTAAAAATCAAAACAGGATTGGTTTCAATGCTTTTTTATTTTTTTTTACATAGAAAACAATTAAGATAGAATAAATGAAACTTGAAAAGTACAAGATACAAATTCCTGCTATAGGTAAATGTAAAGTTTACATCAAGTTTCAAAATGAAATTTTGTGAATAGCCAGCATATAGCCAAAATAAAACAATAGTGTTAAAAATAGAACCTGCACCTTTTCAGAACAGCAAACAACTTAAAGATGGTTATTTCTCACAATTAATAATAGTATTTTTCTGTTTAGAAACTACCAACTATCTTTATGATCTAGCAATTAGAAAAATTAATATATGCTTTTGCGAACACAAATTTATATGCAAATATAATTACAGATTTATGAAAAAATTAAGGTATAAATGATTAAAAGAAATCAAAATAACATTATTAACAAAATTATATAAAAATACTGCAAAGAAATAATTAGCATTTACAGCATAATTAAAGACTAATAAAACCCAATCAATTTAAAATCAGAAAAATAGAGTGTAGGCAACAAAGGAATCTTAAACACAAAAAAACACAATTTATCAAAAGAAAACTTACGGGTAGTTAAATGTGCCTAAATTCCTTAACAGTCAGTTCAAGTAATTGGATTTAGCAAAAATATGGGGCAGTTGCATAATTTTTGAGAACTCATGTTAAAAATAAGTTAAAATTTTAAATTAAAAATCATCAATGATTTGATGAATTTTAAATTAAAAATCATCAATGATTTGATGATCTATTTGTCTATTTGATTTGATGTCTTTTGTCATTTTACAATTAAAAGTGGAGCATTACACTGGTTTAAGTTGTAAAATCTTTAAATGAGTAGATCAAAATGGAGAGGCAAAAATTATTTATGAAGTAATATTGGTAGTTTTGGTAAAAAAAATCAACAATGGTTTATACTTTTAATAAAAATTAATATATTGATAAATCTTGATTTTTGTTAAAAGCATAAATGTTAAAATAAGTGACTGAAGCTATAAAATATAAATATAAGTGACTGAAATTAATGATTAATCAGTACAATAAAACTACTGATATACAACTATACATTTTTTTCTTTCTAAAAACAAAAGTTTTGGGATATTATGCAGGCAGAGTAATTTAAAAAATATTAAAACTTAATTTTGTTCGGCTTGTCAGTATTTGGTGTGATCCATCTTCTTACTGGATCTGAATCAGTTACATTGAATTTGAGTCTTAAATACTTTAGAGTTAGATGGGTACCCAAATTCAATAATAAAAATAATTAAATATACTGCAGATGTATCAGAAATTAATTTGAACATTTTAGAAAACAGCTGATTGGTAGTGATACTAATAACCATTAGATAACAGATTATCATGGTGGCAGAATACGATTGTAAAATAAGAAAACATTCTGCAGCAAATTAAGATCAATGAAGTGATGATATTAACCACCTGTTTTTAAGATCTTAATTAGTAGAATTTATTGGATAATCAATGATTCAATAAAACATCAGTAAAATATTACTTCACTTATGTTTATCATATGATATTTTTTAAATTCACATTATTCACTTGATGTTATAACAGCTATGAAGGGAAGCGATTATACTATTTAATTGTTTAGTAGATCTCATCATTAGCAGCAGGTACTGTTGACTAAATATTTAATTTACAACACATACTCTCAATGTCTTATGTCAGATATTTTACAGTGACAATCAAATTGGTTAATACCAACCATATACAAGGAATTGAATCTGTAAAGAAGCATCAACAATGGATATAAAAAATGAGTAAAACAATAAAAATAATAATCAAAGCTAAAAAAAAAAAAAAATTAATATCTATTTATAAAATAAATTGCAAAAAGAGATTTCATGTAACTATGACTAAAAAAAATATAGTATACCAAATGGCAGTTTATAAAAAAATAATAGCTCCATGCAATATTTGTTGTACTTATTAGTATAACAAAACATAACAGAACAATATTAATTCATTGCTACCTTACCTCAACAAATACACCAAATTCTTCTTCCTTTGATTTTTGCTGCATGAAAGGAAAAATGTTAATTTAAAAAAACGGAGTTATTAATTTAAAAACATGAAGACAAACGGATTATGAAGTAGAAAATATCCTTAATTAAAATCGTTCCCCCCTAAATTTATTTTATATAGAACATCATTACATAAATGGCATTATTTATTTTAGCATGTAATTCATGATAATTAATTATCATGTTTTATAAATAACAAGTTAATCTTTATTGCATTACCAATTTCCTTATATACAGAGTGATAACAAACATAGTGTTTCCGACGCTTTCTACTAGCGAAAATTATCCCTCAACTAGTATTACCCAATCGCGACCCGTTAACATTATTATCCGTCTTACAAACTGATACGAAATTTGACCGATTTTTTTATTGCGTTAAATCTTTTCATTGTTTTTGTTTTATTATAACTCTTATTCTACAAATAGGTTTTATTATCTTTTAAGTAAACAACAAATCACAAAATTTTTCTCATAGTTATTTCCAATGAATGTTAAAGAATTGGATTATTTACAATGTCAATTCTAATTTAAAATTAGGAAACTAAAATAAATGGAAAATATTATTTTATCTCACGTACTTATTGTCTACATCGATCTAAAATATTCAGTATTTTCATAAACTAAATATTATAATAAAATTTTATTAAAAATTATTTGTTTTCTAAACTCTCATCTTCATTCCTTAAAAAATAAGGCGTCCAGTTGCATCGGTGGAAAAAACAGAAAACAAACATTCAGGGTTGATTTGAAAACACAACAGAGAATTAGGAGACCAAAAAGAGCCTCGATCTCATCTTTATATGTCTTTTTGTAACTAAATAAATTTTCATTTTTCCACTAAATAATTCAAGTTTTTTGTTTCTGTTTGTTACAATCCTTTATATCATAATCAGTAAAAAGCAGACGCCAAAATTCGACTGGATCCGGATTTTTTCTTAGCTGCGTAGCTGAACCTAAACATGTTGACAATTTTATTTTTATTACGTTTTTCTTACGGGCTTAAATGGGTGATTCAGAGTACCAGATAAATTCCTTTTACCGTAGTAAATTTGATCTGTTTGTGGTGAATTTTCAACACTACATCCGGGTTCAGGAATGTTTTCAGTGAGGACCTCTAATGCTTGGAATGGTTCAGGATCGTCTCCGTTTGCTGGGGCATTTTAAGATTGAACCGGGGCATCAACATTTATAAAATTTTCTATAGGTATATCATCAATGTCTCTTTCCGAATCAGAATCGGATATGTGGTCTTCTTCGAGAATATAAGAATCATCAAACTGATAGTCATCGTCACAATTATCTAAAGAAACCGCCATTTTGAAAATTGTTTTCATTTTATCAGATACATTAGGAATTTTTCTAAACTGATTTATTATGATCTAAAAGGAAAAGAAAATCATACAGAAAAAGTAAAGAATAAAAAAGAAACAGGTATAAAATATGACAGTAACTAGAAAATGCATAAAAGTAATATCCTTCTGCGAGACCTGGCCTCGTAGATACAGTTCTACCCGTCTGAGCGAAGGTGATATTCTTTGTTCAAGGAAATACACAGTGATAAGCAGCACAACTACGCAATCAGAAAGGCATGCAATTAACAGCCAAGGTATAGAATAACATAAAACTGAGACCCCAGCAAAAAATGATCAGGATTACAAATTCCTTATCCAAAAAGAACCCGCCTGAGAGTTATGAAACAAGTTCATATAATCATGGGTCCGGAAACGTTTCGTTGGCGAGTTACACTTAACGAAAAATTTCGCCCTGATTTCTGAGCAAAGATTGAAATAAAACCATACTGAAATTCTAGGAACCCAAATTAAGGGGTAAACTTTATGGCTTATTATAGTTTTTGACATGACAAATTGACTAAAGCAGGTTCCAGAACCATATCTCCAGTAGTTTTCATAATACACGACGTAAAACAGAAAAGACTTGTCTAAAAACACGTTATTTTAAGTTTGTAATACAAAAATTTGTTAAATAACTATCAGTCATTTAAAAAAAAATTAATTGATACATTTAATAAAGTTTACAGTAAATTTTCAAAAATGTGTCCTTCCATTCAATACATTTGGTTGAACGCTTTCAGACGGCTAGCGTGGGTCTCCGCAATTTTGCACGGCTTTCCTTAATTTGTGCAGCGGCTTTGTAATACGAGCTAACAACTCTTCACGCGAAGTTCTCTCTTGTATAAAATTCTTTTCATCCAACCACACACGCAAAAATCTAAGTGTTAGATTAGGTGATCTTGGTGGCCAGGGGTGTGGCCCACCGCAGGCAATCCATCGTTCTGGAAATTGCTCATTAAGTATGCCGAGCTGAAAGTATACTGGGTATCTTGATGTTAATGGAACATCTTCTAATAACAGCGGCAATTGTTATTAAAGGGATTCAAGAAGTAAATGTCGGAATTTAGATGTCCTGGGAAAATGAATGATCCAATTAGCTGATAGTAAACTAGAACACATCACATATTGATGCTAAATCGGTTGGGAGATATGTTCTACTATCGTGTGTGGATTGATTTCTGTTCTGCCTAAATGTATTCGTTATGAAGGTTAATACTGATGCCGTCTCGAGTAAATTGAGCCTCGTCATTAAATAAAATGAATATTTACAATCCACAGTTCATATTCAACCAGTTACAATATTGTAAACGAAGAGTAGGATCTCTTGGAAGATTTAGTACTCGTTGATTATGGTAAGAATACAGCTTGTTATGAAGTATCCTCCACTCCATCGACTGGGAAGTTCCGAACCGCTGGAAAAAATGTCTGTACTAACACCCAGACTGCCACGAAGCAGCCTCGATAATGGTTACTTAAATTCTCTACAAGTTTTGATAATAAATTTTATGCACTTGTTAGTCATTTAACATAGTTTTTGTATTCCAAACATAGAATAATGTGTTTTTAGACAAGAAATAATTTTGTTTTATGACAGATATGGAAACTACCAGATATATGGTTCTGGAACCAATTGGAATTCAATTTGTCAGGTCAAAAACAGTAAGAAACCATAAAATTTACCCTTTAATTTGGGTTCCTAGAATTTCAGTATGGTTTTATTTCTATTTTTACCCAGGAATTAGGATGAAATTTTTTATTAGCCATAACTAGCTAATGGAGTGTTTCCGGATCCAACTTTTATGAATTGTTTCATAATTTTTGCTAGTAGAATGAGCTCAGAAAATGCCGGTAACACTACATGAATCACTATGTATAATATGCTAAGGAAAGGCAATGGTTTTGCACCATTATACAAGATCATATTAACATAAACCCCTGATAAATGTGGTATTTGTGTATAGGGAATTACCTTCCAGATGTGCAGTGAACAGAGAGTCCAATAGTCACCTTTCAGTTGCTGTGATACAACCAAAATCAGTACTCTGTTTTGTACTGACATACAAAAACTTGTAGCAGCTATATTTTTCATGTTTTCTAATATTCTGTACAGTTTGTTACTGTAACTTTTAAATCATTGTACATATGTATACTTCAATAATTATACATATATGTTTTCTGTTTGTTAATGTTCTGTAAAGTTTGATACAGTAATATTTCAATCATTGTACTTACTTGTATTCTGTTTTTTTTTTGTGTTCAGTCATTTGACTGGTTTGATGCAGCTCTCCAAGATTCCCTATCTAGTGCTAGTCGTTTCATTTCAGTATACCCTCTACATCCTACACCCCTAACAATTTGTTTTACACATTCCAAACGTGGCCTGCCTACACAATTTTTCCCTTCTACCTGTCCTTCCAATATTAAAGCGACTATTCCAGGATGCCTTAATATGTGGCCTATAAGTCTGTCTCTTCTTTTAACTATATTTTTCCAAATGCTGCTTTCTTCATCTATTTGCCGCAATACCTCTTCATTTGTCACTTTATCCACCCATCTGATTTTTAACATTCTCCTATAGGACCACATTTCAAAAGCTTCTAATCTTTTCTTCTCAGATACTCCGATTGTCCAAGTTACACTTCCATATAAAGCAACACTCCAAACATATACTTTCAAAAATCTTTTCTTGACATTTAAAGTAATTTTTGATGTAAACAAATTATATTTCTGACTGAAGGCTCGTTTCGCTTGTGCTAGTCAGCATTTTATATCGCTCCTGCTTCGTCCATCTTTAGTAATTCTACTTCCCAAATAACAAAATTCTTCTACCTCCATAATCTTTTCTCTTCCTATTTTGACATTTAGTGGTCCATCTTCATTATTTCTACTACATTTCATTTCTTCCGTTTTGTTCTTGTTTATTTTTGCGCGGTAGTTCTTGTGTAGGACTTCATCTACGCCGTTCATTGTTTCTTCTAAATCCTTTTTACTCTTGGCTAGAATTACTATAACATCAGCAAATCGTAGCATCTTTATCTTTTCACCTTGTACTGTTACTGCGGATCTAAATTGTTCTTTAACATCATTAATTGCTAGTTCTATGTAAGATTAAAAAGTAACAGAGATAGGCAACATCCTTCTCCCTTTCTTATTATGGCTTCTTTCTTATGTTCTTCAATTATCACTGTTGCTGTCTGGTTCCTGTAAATGTTAGCAAACGTTCTTCTATCTCTGTATTTGAACCCTAATTTTTTTAAAATGCTGAACATTTTATTCCAGTCTACGTTATCAAATGCCTTTTCTAGGTCTATAAATGCAAAGTATATTGATTTGTTTTTCTTTAATCTTACTTCTACTATTAATCTGAGGCCTAAAATGCTTCCCTTGTTACTTTTTCTGAAACCAAATTGGTCTTCTCCTAACACTTCTTCAACTCTTCTCTCAATTCTTCTGTATAGAATTCTAGTTAAGATTTTTGATGCACGACTAGTTTTTGATGCATGAATACAGAACTAATTGTTCTGTATTCTTCACATTTATCTGCCCCTGCTTTCTTTGGTATCATGACTATAACACTTTTTTTGAAGTCTGACGGAAATTCCCCTTTTTCATAAATATTACACACCAGTTTGTTTAATCTATCAATCGCTTCCTCACCTGCACTGCGCAGTAATTCTACAGGTATTCCGTCTATTCCAGGAGCCTTTCTGCCATTTAAATCTTTTAATGCTCTCTTAAATTCAGATCCCAGTATTGTTTCTCCAATTTCATCCTCCTCAACTTCCTCTTCTTCCTCTATAACACCATTTTCTAATTCATTTCCTCCGTATAACAATTCAATATATTCCACCCATCTATCGACTTTACCTTTTGTATTATATATTGGTGTACCATCTTTGTTTAACACATTATTAGATTTTAATTTATGTACCCCAAAATTTTCCTTAACTTTCCTGTATGCTCCGTCTATTTTACCAATGTTCATTTCTCTTTCCACTTCTGAACATTTTTCTTTAATCCACTCTTCTTTCGCCAGTTTGCACTTCTTGTTTATAGCATTTCTTAATTGCCGATAGTTCCTTTTACTTTCTTCATCACTAGCATTCTTATATTTTTTACGTTCATCCATCAGCTGCAATATATCATCTGAAACCCAAGGTTTTCTACCAGTTCTCTTTATTCCGCCTAAGTTTACTTCTGCTGATTTAAGAATTTCCTTTTTAACATTCTCCCATTCTTCTTCTACATTTTCTACCTTATCTTTTTTACTCAGACCTCTTGCGATGTCCTCTCTCAAAAATCTTCTTTACCTCCTCTTCCTCAAGCTTCTCTAAATTCCACCGATTCATCTGACACCTTTTCTTCAGGTTTTTAAACCCCAATCTACATTTCATTATCACCAAATTATGGTCGCTATCAATGTCTGCTCCAGGGTAAGTTTTGCAGTCAACGAGTTGATTTTTAAATTTTTGCTTAACCATGATATAATCTATCTGATACCTTGCAGTATCGCCTGGCTTTTTCCAAGTGTATATTCTTCTATTATGATTTTTAAATTGGGTGTTGGCAATTACTAAATTATACTTTGTGCAAAACTCTATAAGTCGGCCCCGTCTTTCATTTCTTTTGCCCAGCCCGTATTCACCCACTATATTTCCTTCCTTGCATTTTCCAATGCTTGAATTCCAATCTCCAACTATTATTAAATTTTCATCTCCTTTTACTTGTTTAATTGCTTCATCAATCTCTTCCTATACACACTCTACCTCATCATCATCATCATGGGCGCTTGTAAGCATATAGACGTTAATAATCGTTGTCGGTTTAGGTTTTGATTTTATCCTTATTACAATGATTCTATCGCTATGCGTCTTGAAATATTCCACTCTCCTCCCTATCTTCTTGTTCATCACGAAACCTACTCCTGCCTGCCCATTATTTGATGCTGAGTTAATTACTCTAAAATCACCTGACCAAAAGTCGCCTTCCTCTTCCCACCGAACCTCACTAATTCCTACTATATCCACATTTACCCTACCCATTTCCCTTTTTAAATTTTCTAGCCTACCAACCTTTTTTAAGCTTCTAACATTCCACGCTCCGACTCGTAGAATGTTATTTTTTCTGGTGACCCCTTCCTTAGTAGTCCCCACCTGGAGATCTGAACGGGGGACTAGTTTACCTCCGGAATATTTTACCAAGGAAGGCGCCTCCATTATTGCTATGTGAAAATGCAGAGAGCCACATTTTCTTGGAAAAAAAGCAGCTGTAGTTTTCCATTGATTTCAGCTACGCAGTACTCAGAGGACTGAGTGATGTTGATATGGCCGTTTAAGTCATTGTGACTCACACCCCGAACAACTACTGAAAGAGCTGCTGCCCTCTTTCAGGAATCATTCCTTAGTCTGGCTCTCAACAGATACCTCTCCGATATGGTTGCACCTTTGGTCCAGCTACTCTGTATCCCGGAGCACTCAAGCTCCCTCACCAACGGCAAGGCCTCATGATTCATAGAGGAAGAAAATTTTTATATATTCTGTAAAATTTTTTTTTTTGTAAATTCTGTAAAATTTTTGTATATTTTGTATATTCTGTTTAAAAATAAATTATTACTGTAGTTAACATGATTTCTTTTTATTTTTATAGAATTCAAATTGCTTTATACGGATAATGTTCTTAGCAGAAAAAAATTATATCACCTGTTGTGGATGAAGATATGTGTTTAGTGAGGGTTTTCAAATCTTGTAATTCTGTAATGGAATCAAAAAGAATATGCAGTTCCTTAATGACAAAATACTTCCCTCTTCCTCTTCCAACCATATTACAATAATACAAAAGTTTTGTTGCAAATATTTCAAATCGAATTATGCTAATTAATAAAAACCTGATAATGCTCAATATTAAAGAGAAATAAATCTTTTGATTAAGAAAGGTTGATGCTGTAAGAAGTATATTTATACTAAGCAAAGTTTTTACCTATAAAACAACATTAATTTTATGCTAAAACCAAAAATAAACTTAATTTTTTTTTACTTTATCGTAATAATTAAAATTAACAAAACACTTGAAAATATACAAAAAGCTATCACCTCAGAAATAGTAATATGTAACTTATCAAACCATTCCCTTGATAAAAAATACCTTTTTTAATTTTATATTACACATATTCATTATCATTTCTTTATGAAGGTTCTATTAAAATGCAGAGTACTATAAATGATGAAGATAAAATACACTGTCTAACTAAACAATGAAACTGGAAAAACACATTCACATATTTAAGACAAGAAACAAAAGATAAATACTACATATGTTACAACCCACACAATATACAGCATCATTTAATAAAAAAAATAATGAGATCATAAAGTAGTATTACAAATATAAAAAAATGAAATTAAAAATTATAAAAAAAATCTCACATATGTATACAGAATTAATGGTAAAGAATGTCCACTTGCACATTATGCATTGGTCTAACATTAACTATTACACATAGAAGTAAGTCAGCAGCTGTATGTACTTAAATCTCTACTGATGCAGTACAAGTTCATGTGTATGTGGATGTCAATCTGATTTGCTTCAATAATTAGTGACTAGAGCTTCCTTTCAGATGGATATTCAGGAATTTGGTTCTTCAGAATAAATTTTTATCACAATAATCAAATCTGTTATGATTACAATGCACACACTATGCAATCCATCATTTAAAATTGTCAGTACAGACTAACTATAATGGATTAATTACACAATTCATAACAAAAGTAATAGCACTAAACAGTATGTAACAAAAAGACTGACCTGACTATACACCTACATAACCACACATGGTCAGTGAATGAAAATTGCACTATTTGAAATTGCATGTCCTACAGTTTCAGATACTGGCCACCAAAACAATACTAGCACTCAAATGCATGCTAACCAAAGTTGTAAACATCATGGTGTCTTTGCAACAGAAGGCGTTTTGCATTCTACAATTTAGCAAGATAGAGTCCATAATAATGGTTCATAGTGTGTGTTTGACAGTGTTTCAGTATCTATCCAGTATCGACTAAGAACACTTGTCCTCGTATAAACAATTTGAAGAATCAGGGTATTTATGTAAGGGGAAGAGTTCAGGGTGATCACGCATTTCAGAGGAAAATATACAATGAATTCAAGAAAAATTTCTACTAGTTTGCTAGCTGAGAACTTGCAATCCTTACTATAAATCTAACTTATTAATTAATTACAAATTGCACAAACTCATCATGTAAGTGGTTAAGTTTTACGTCACAACGTTTATATTTGGGGACTTGAAAATCCACATGAGGTTGTGCAACAGGAGCAAGATTCACCAAAAGTTAATGTCTTTTGTGCAGTTTCCTTTACAAAAATGTATTTTTTTTTTTAAGGAAAAACAGGCATTCTTATCTTGAGATCTTGCAGGACTGGCTTTTTCCACAACTAAATGAAGGCTCAGAAGAATTCATTTTCAGCAAAATGTGGCCTTGAACACTGGCATGTTTCTTAAAGAAACACTTCCTTAATGCTGGATAGTGCCGAAGACTTGGCACTACACTCTTGCCTCTCAAGATCTCTAGATGTTACATCTTGGGACTTCTTCTTGTAGGAATATGTGAAACAAATTTTTGTCACCATTACCTGCTGATTTTGAAGAAGTGAAAACCAGAATCACAACTGCATAAATTTCTACGGTAGAATGTATTTTAGAATACATGTGTTTTAGAAGAATTCAGCTGTCGCCTTGATTTATTCATGCAGCAGATGGAGGGCAGATAGAATTATTACTTAAGTGAAATTTTCAACATTTCTGAATACTCTGTAATTTGTGTTGTAATTGTAACATTTTTATTATGAAATTTATCTGTTTGATATCAGGTCATTCTTTTTGATTACATTCTGTATTATATGATGCACCATTTTTTGAAAACATTAATTCCACACAGAACATCACTAACTTTTAATTTTGATACTATCATAATGAATATTAACATGAAGGAAGAAGGTAAGAATACAATTTAAAAAATTATAATTAAAAGGGTTGGAGGGCACACACACACACACACACATGCAGAATTTTTATCAAGCTTTAAATAAATTTTTTACCTTCACCAAAACATCCAACTCTTCTTGTTTCATTTTTTGCTGCATGAAATGAAAATTCAATGCTAAATTACACTGGAAAATGTACGTTAAACTGGAGACAGAATTTTTTTCAAGGCATCAGTCTAATAACTGCAGTCATATCTACGTACTAACAAGTATTTTAAATGTTACTAACCTCGTCTGCAGTTGCCATGTAACAATATTGTGTTTGATGCAAACATTTTGAGTCTAGGAGTGTACAAAATTAAACCCTTCTTAACTCAACCATCACTGTTAAGTGCAGAAGTTCTTGAAAACATAAAAAAATGTTTAATTTGCTAACTCTTTAAAAAGAATTCTCTCTTTTAAAAGAAACAAAATCTTTCAAATTATTCTTTTAGCTTAGATTGCCAACAGCTAATGTTTTCAGGGCTACAAAAAAAGTCTAAATTGTTTATGCTTACTTACATTGGCACTGTTCATGCATAGAAAGAACCTGATATTGTTCATTAATTGAAATAACTAGACTATGAAATACATGCATGATATTGTGGTTGATTCAGATCAATATTGGTTAAGATGTGATTGATGGGCTGGACATTTATTTTGGTGATGAGACTTGGTTTCAACTGGATTATTTATGAACAGTCAAAATAGCTGATTATGAGTAGTTTGTCATACTTTGAACAAATTAAAATACATACACTTTTTATCACATGTATAAAAACTGGTTCTTGATGTGTAATTTCTTACCATGTTGCAATAGGACTTTTATTTTTTTTATAGAACAGTTGTTGGTAAAGTTTGTTATAAAACTCTTTAATAAATTGAATGAGTCTTATGGTATTTTGGAAGCCTTCAGTTATTTCCAGTATGTCTGAGAAGTTTCCATAATCCTAGTAAAATATACATTGTGGACATAGCATACATTTTCGATGCTTATACGATCGTTACCACCATGCTAAACTAATGAATGTGAAAAATCGCATTTTGCAGATTCATCAGTTTACGACTAATTTAAATGTACTGCATCTTATGGTAAATTATCCAATGTGTATCTCTTTTAGGAAGGCTAGTTTAAACCTTTTCATTTTTATGAATATGCATTTCTATTTAAAATTTAACATTGAAACTGTTCCTTAGGTCTCCTGGAAAGTTGAGTTTTTCACATTTGTTAATTCACATTTGGTGGAGACGCTATAATTGTACTTAAATTATTTATCCAGAGCATTCAGTACAATGGTGCTGAATGCTATGTACTCCATGTCTTCCAAGACATATTGTAAATAATTTTTGAAATTATAATTTGAAGGGCTCCTCCAAACTTTATACAATTTCTTATTTGTTAGCATTTTCATTGAGTTCGCAGGTTTGGTAAGGTCAGAGCTTTGAAATGGCCATTACAATGGGGCTGGTGATACTTTATAATTAATAAAATAGTAAACTATTATTATTACAAAAATCAATGCATAATAGTATGTTTAAATTACTCAGAAAATACAATATCTACAAAGTCTTTTGAATTTATTCAGCAACTATTCTTCAGTTATATGTTATATACTGCCTTTGCCTTATGTCCAGCTATCATATGTAACAAATTTGGATAGTGATTCTAAGACGTAAGTTTGTTTTAAACAATCTTGTAAAATATTAAAACTTCAACATTTTTATTATTTCAGTTTTTCTCTAATAAAAGGACAAAGCATGCATTTTTTTAATTAAATTTTAATAAAATTAAATTCTATATAAATTATATTAATTAAATTCTAATAAATTGTAATTAAATAATTTTTTTTTTTTAATTATTTTTAGGATGTTTTTTTCTAATAAAAGGATGAATTTCATCTTATAAAGTAGCAGATAGTACCATACTATATGATTACTTTGAGGTATTTGACAATAATTTTTTCTGTATATTCATAAGATAATGCTTATAAATAAAATATTTGCAAGCTGTATGTGAGACAATTAGGTTTTCATTTGTCCCAACATAGAAGCTTCAATACTTCAATAATTACCTCTGTAGTCCAAACCTGATGATATAATAGCTGACAATCTGATCTCACTTAAAATAATCCATTTTAAGATAGATAAGATAAACTGAAAGTTTAATGAAATAATGTTTTATAATGAAATTGTCTATGTATGATGTGCCTACTAGAACAAATTTTCATTCTTTGAACTACAGACCTTGCAATATACTCCGAAATCAGGTTCCCCAGGTACCGTGTTGCCAAATTTTGTAACTTCAAACTGAAATCCTAATTGATCTATAGGTATATGCTCCCGTCGAGCAAAATTCTGAAGCACTCCAGTAAGAAATGACTGAGTAAAAAAGAATCCAGAAAGCCAGTATACAGAAGGGACACCATTATCAATCCAATTTTGTAAAAATTTTAACCTATAAAATAGAAGAAAAATCATGATTATATACGCATAAAATATTTATCTATAAAAATAAACTCTCCTTCACTTATTGCTTATTTTTATTAATATTCTATCCTCTTTTTCTCTATGATGAATGATTTTGCAGAGAACTCTGCTTCAACAGAATGTGTGAATGAGACATTTTGGATTAAAAACAGTTGAAAAAAATTAAATATAGAGGTGTGTTTATAATCTCAATCACTGATACAAAATCATTGCTGCTACTACAATCTGTTGTAAATAAACTGTTACTTACTCCTGGTATAATTTAGATTTATTTTTAGATCAAAATTTGGATAGTCTTAATCCAACCATCATATCAAACTGTACATGTTCATTAATTATACTTGTTTTTTTTTTGTTGAAAATAAGGGATTTAAATTTATTGTATATTATTTTTAATATTTGCAAATTATCTGTAGTTAAATGTATATTTATTATCTGTAAGGTGACCAACATAATTAAACTTTTGTTTACAATGTTTATATGCTTGTAAACATGTCTGGCAGAAAAATGAACTGATTCAATTCAGTTACTAGATGATTCTAAACTGGAAGAGTAGAAATAAATTTTGAAAATTTTTACAAAATTGAATACATTTACCAAGATTTATTGATTAATAGATGCTTATTTTATATTGAGAAGTATTTAAATTTTTAGATTTATACTGGAAGTTTTAGATTTAATAATTCTGTTTATTTAATTAATAATTAATTTAATTGATAATAATGTTTGCTGTGCACTAAAGTAAGTTTTCAAATCTGAGCTCTAGCAGTTTGTGTAACATGATATGGTGCTTGAAGAAGGTTGCTGTTTCAGTTACATTTGGGCTCACTGGTATATCAGAAGACAGGGCTTGTATGACTTAGTTTTTATTTCAATAGTTCTGATGTGCATTTTCTGGTAGTTTTGTTGCGGTTGGGAAAATCTTTGCTGTAGATGTTATATAGTGTTGGACTTAAATGTTCTTTCTCAGTTTTAATCATTCAGTAATATTCAAGTACTCTGTATTCATTCATTACTGAATGATTAAAACTGAGAAAGACACTGAAAAAAAAATCTAAAAATAGTTTCGTAATTAAATAAATATGAGGATAACAAACAGCATTTTGATAACAAACAAACTTACCAGATGCAGTGTCAAATACTTGGTACACAACTACAAAAGCTAAGGTTAATACAATTCAGTTTCAAGAGCCAGTGCCATAAAATCTACTAATCTGTGAACTTAGTAAATCATAGAATGTGAAGCTCAAAGGGCTGGTAAAATTGGTGTACAGGAAAATGTTGTTTTTTTTTTTGTCTTCAGTCATTTGACTGGTATGATGCAGCTCTCCAAGATTCCCTATCTAATGCTAGTTGTTTCATTTCGGTATACCTCGTATATCCTACATCCCTAACAATTTGTTTTACATATTCCAAACACTGTCTGCCTGTATAATTTTTTCCTTCTACCTGTTCCTCTAATATTAAAGCGACTATTCCAGGATGCATTAATATGTGGCCTATAAGTCTGTCTCTTCTTTTAACTATATTTTTCCAAATGCTTATTTCTTCGATTTGCCACAACACCTCTTCATTTGTCACTTTATCCACCCATCTGATGTTTAACGTTCTCCTGTAGCACCACATTTCAAAAGTTTCTAATCTTTTCTTCTCAGGGACTCCGATCATCCAAGTTTCACTTCCATATAAAGCAACACTCCAAACATATACTTTCAAAAATCTTTTCCTGACATTTAAATTAATTTTTGATGTAAACAAATTATATTTCTGACTGAAGGCTCGTTTTTCCTGTGCTATTCGGCATTTTGTATCGCTCCTGCTTCGTCCATCTTTAGTAATTCTACTTCCCAAATAACAAAATTCTTCTACCTCCATAATCTTTTCTCTTCCTATTTTGACATTTAGTGGTCCATCTTCATTATTTCTACTACATTTCATTACTTCAGTTTTGTTCTTGTTTATTTTTGCGCGGTAGTTCTTGTGTAGGACTTCATCCATGCCATTCATTGGTTTTTTAAATCCTTTTTACTTTCAGCTAGAATTACTATATCATCAGTAAATTGTAGCATCTTTATCTTTTCACCTTGTACTGTTACTCCTGATCTAAATTGTTCTTTAACATCATTAACTGCTATCTATGTAAAGATTAAAGAGTAACAGAGATAGGCAACATCCTTCTTAGACTCCTTTTCTTATTATGGCTTCTTTCTTATATTCTTCAATTATCACTGTTGCTGTCTGGTTCCTGTAAATGTTAGCAAACGTTCTTCTATCTCTGTATTTGAACCCTAATTTTTTTAAAATGCTGAACATTTTATTCCAGTCTACGTTATCAAATGCCTTTTCTAGGTCTATAAATGCAAAGTATATTGATTTGTTTTTCTTTAATCTTACTTCTACTATTAATCTGAGGCCTAAAATGCTTCCCTCGTTACTTTTTCTGAAACCAAATTGGTCTTCTCCTAACACTTCTTCCACTGCCTCTCAATTCTTCTGTACAGAATTCTAGTTAAGATTTTTTATGCATGGCTAGTTAAGTTAACTGTTCTGTATTCTTCACATTTATCTGCTCCTGCTTTCTTTGGTATCATGACTATAACACTCTTTTTGAAGTCTGACGGAACTTCCCCTTTTTCATAAATATTACACACCAGTTTGTATAATCTATCAATTGTTTCCTCACCTGCACTGCACAGTAATTCTACAGGTATTCCGTCTATTCCAGTAGCCTTTCTGCCATTCATATCTTTTAATGCTTACTTAAATTCAGATCTCAGTATTGTTTCTCCCCTTTCAGCCTCTTCAACTTCCTCTTCTTCCTCTAAAACACCATTTTCTAATTCATTTCCTCCGTATAACTCTTCAATATATTCCACCCACCTATCGACTTTGTCTTTGGTATTATAAATCGGTGCACCATCTTTGTTTAACACATTATATGTTCTATAAGGAATGATATGTTCTATAAAATTTACAGCCTTGGATTTTAGTTGGTTTTGAGTTAGGCAAGTTTCAGACAGGAGAACAATGTGTACTTTTTTAGAATGCAATAGACATTTCTATTTTCAGATTTTATTTTTCAAAATTTATTACAATTAAATAAAAGTAAAATAAGAAATTCGGATATTTTTGAATTATTGGTCACATCTATTGTTGTTGGCATGTAAGTAATGTGTAATGAACGGGAATATGAGCTTTTGTATTTCTGTAATAAGTGTTGAGTTGAGACGAAGTATGAATAATTTCTGAGAGCTGTAATTTTGAAAGTATGTGTAATTATTAAAATTTTTATTATGAGTAGCATATTCTGTATGAGACTCTATCTAGTATCTGTGTTTCTGAATCATTTGAATTATGAAAAGGTGGAAAATGATTATTATTATTATTATTATTATTTTTGCTACACTGTTAACTAATATTGTTATCTGATGCTGTATTTTTTCAGCAAGTGTTGAAACAATAATTGTTTCTAATGTTGATATTTTCTCTATTTATTTTAAATCTTATCAGAAATGAATATGAAGAATTTGTTTTCGCATGTCGTGGCAAGAAAGAGTTATTTGGTTCAAATTGGAATTTTTGGAAAAAGAGTTTTGTGAAATTTCAGAATTCTGAATGTTAATAAGATCAGAGGTGGAGAGCATTGTTCAGAGGTGTATAGTAATATTTAAGTATATATCAATAGAGAAATTTGAGATCTTTTGTAAATAGTAAAACCTCTGTAGTTGATTGGGTGGTTTCCTTCAAGCAGTATACAATATGATGCATCTGAGCACATTTAATATATCTTAGTGTGTGATGACAGTATGTCTTTGAGAGAGATCAATGATCATACTTAACACACTGTACTATAGTGTACTTCTTCCTTGGTTCTCCTATTTGTATACATTATTGTACGTGCCTCTCTATTATTTGCAGATTGATCAGGATCAATGAAAATCAATGGAAGTAGGACACGTGAAGTAGTGGAAGATGTTTATTTTCCCTTGATATAAGTTGCATACTGATATTACTTCAAATCCTTTTTCGGTTATTGCTTCTCTAATTAATTCTGACGGAGTAGTAATATGAAGGCCTCGAGAAATAATTAAATAATTTTGTCAGCTTTATCACTCAGTAATTAGCATAAATAAATTTTCCAATTTGAATTTTCAAAACATTAATTCAGTGCTCAATAATTCTAGCTGCTATACATTACTTTTACACCAGCAGTAAATAAGCAATTGTCTGAGCCAGTAGGAGAATTTACATGATTAGTACTATTTTTAAAATCTAAGTTTGAAGTTACAAAATAGAAGGAATTCTTTCTTCTGTAGTTTTTTTCTTTCACAGTTTTCATTGAAAAATTTTTGTTAATTTGTTGTTTGTGTTAAGAGTATCAAGAATTTATTATTTAATGGTATTGTCTGTAAATATTACTAATATTATCTCTTCTGGACTGTTTTCACGAAGCATCTAGCTATTTACTGCTTACAAGTTAATATTTCTCTGTCATCTGAATCAGATTTGTACATTTCATTTGTACCTTTGGAATGCTCTAAAAAAAATTATTTAATCTAATTAATCGACAGAAATTGAGAGCTAAGAAATATTTTAGCAATTCTATTACTTAAAACCAAGTTTTAAACATATATACTGGGTGACAGTTAAGTTTGTAAACAGCTTTACATTGCATTACGAGAGATATTTAGAGGCAAAAGGAAATGGGGTTCTACATAGTTGAAGAAAATCTGCATAATGGTGGGTTTTTAATTTTTGTCAAGTCATCTTGAATCGGGCCATATTAAACCAAACTTAATTTTTTTAATAAGAAGGTGGGCATATGACAGATGATTTCAATTTAAAAATTTACAAGAAAAACAATGGTGAAACCTGTTTTTGGAAGATGATTTTGACCGCTGAGTTGGGTATTGTGATATTTATTATATTGCAAAAATTAGACATAGATGCAAATTTTTCCAATTCAATAATATTTATTGATGAAGTAACTTTTAAGTTAAATGGTCATGTGAATAAGCAAAACTGTCAATTTTGGAGCGATAATAATCCCAGAATGATGTTGGAAGCTCATACACAGAATGTTTGGGCGGTAATTTTTGGTCATTGCATTCTAGGGCCTTTTATTTTAGATGATAATATTACAGGAGGTGCTTACTGTGATTTTTAGCCGATAGGATTTTACCAAATATCTGGTAAAATATTGGACAAGAATTAAATAATAACATATGCTTTCAGCAAGATGGGGCACCACCTTATTATTATCTGAGGGCATAACAAATTTTAAAAGAACAATTTCCAAATCGCTGGACAGGTCATGAAGGACCCATAGAATAGCCTGCCAGGTCCCAGACCTGTCTCCTCTGGATTAATTGTTTTGGAGATATCTAAAACAATGTTTACAAAACAAAACCTGCAAACATAGACGAATTGAAAAGAAGAATAATTGACAGATCTGCTCGTGTACCAGCAGACGTGATACAAGTTATAAACGGATATTACTTGAGGTTAACATACTACCAAGCTGTAGAGGGGAAGAATTTTGATCATTTATTGTAGAATGATATACTTTCAAAATTTATTTCATTTGCAATTTATGATCGAAAACATTTACTTAAAATTTTAAAATAAATATTTAAAGTAAATAGTATCATTGATATAGCCATTTAATTTGTTGTTATATTGTTAATTGTAACTATTTATTATTATCAATATTATAGCACCACTTAACGTTTGTTATTGTATGCATTATGAATGTAAAATGTAATAAAAATGTTCATGCAGCATGTTTTACCTTGTTTTAGTGTTAATACAATTTTTCATTACAAATTTGAATGCTTATAATATGATAATGATGGCATAAACAAAACAATGGGTTTTAACTTTGTTTTTCTTGTAAAATTTTAAATCGAAATCATGTGTTTTGTTAAAAAAAATTAAATTTGATTCAATATGGCAGATAAAAATTAAAAACCAAGATTAAAATTATAATGTAGATTTTTTAAACTATGTAAAACCTCATTTCTTTGTGCCTCCAAATACCATTTAGACATGCATTATAACGCTGTTTACATACTTAAATATCAAAATATCATCCTATATATATATATATATATATATATAAGATCTGTAAATAAAGTAATGAGACTAGTTTTTTTTGGCAGCCAAACTGGCAACACTGTAAAGTTATTAGTAAACATATGATTACATAAACGGCTGATTTGTATTAGGTATTAAGATTTTTAGTCTATTGTTGCCACGTGAGATGTAAACAAACTTTTTGTGAAATGAGTTTTTGTTGTGCATTACAAAAATTAGTAATACTAATTATGAGCAATGTTATGCAATCAAGTTTTGTGTTAAACTCAGTGAGAATGCTAGAAACTTTTTCAAAATTGAAAAGGGCATATGGAGATGATGCTCTGTCATGAGCACAAGTTTTTATGTGGTTTAAAGCATTTACAGATAAATGTCAAAAAGTAACACAACAATGTTGAGCGAATCAGAGGCTTGATACGGTACGACTGGTGATTAACTGTCAGAATGATTGCAGAACAATTGAATTTGAACCATACCACAGTCCATCAAATTTTGATGAAAAGAAGTTTCTGCAAAATTGGTCCCAAAAAATCTCACTGTCGAACAGAAAAACAACCAGGTGGAAGTGTGCTGCAATCTTCTAGGGCGAATTGAAACTGATCCTGATTTTCTAAAAAAAATGTTATTACTGGTGATGAATGGATATTTGAGTATGACTCAGAAACAAAACACCAGAGCAAGGAGTGCTAAACTTCAAACTCACCATGTTCCTAAAAAAGCAACAACGAGCAAATCAAAAATCAAAACCATGCTAATTTGTTTCTTCGATAATAATGACATAGTCCATAAGAAGATTTTTCCTTCAGGACAGACTGTAAATCAATATGTTTACTGAGAAATTCTTGAAAGACTGCTGAAAAGAGTTGCCCACATGAGACCAGCTTTCAAAGACAACTGGATGCTGCAGCATGACAATGCACCTTGACTCTCAATTAATGAGTTTTTGACAAAGAAAAACATTCCTGTAGTCCCTTCACCACCTTATTCATCTGACTTGAGTCCCTGCGACGTTTTCCTGTTCCCAACTTTAAAAAACACCTCAAAGGACACCATTTTGGAACAGTAGAAAACAAAAAAATGTAACTGACAATATAAAGGATATTCCGGTTTCTGAGTGCCAACACTGCTATGAAGAGTGGAAAAACTGTTTGAAGCGTTGCGTGGTTTCCCAAGGGTACTACTTCGAAGGTGATAAGAGTCCATGTATAATTGGATTGTACATAAAAAGTTTTTCTGAACCAGTCACATTACTTTATTTACAGACCTCGTATATATGTATACAGAGTGTATCATGAAGTTCTCCTGGGACTATTTTAACCTACAATACTCATGAAAATAATGGAAAACATTCATATAAATATATGTCCCAAAATGCTTTGCTTGCAAGTTAAGGCTACTGAAAGATTTCACTCAGATTTCAGCTATCCCAGTGAAATGACATCGTACTGAAATTTTTAGGATATTAATTAAGGGTTATGCAGAATTAGTGATTTCTTATGGTTTTTGATGTGAAACATTGAATAAAATAGGTCCCAGAACTATATCTGCAGTAGTTCTAGAGAAATCTGGGGTGAAAACCAATAAATTGGGATAAAAAACCATGTTTACGTTTGACGTACAATAACTTTGGTTAATGGGTAATAAACACATAAAATTTTAAGCAAAACTTGTAGAAAATTTAATTCTGAATAATGGTGTAAAATGAGTTTATAATTTAATACTACACAAAATTGTCTAAAATAAGTTGAATAAAACAAAGAAATGTTAGAAAAATATGAATTTTATTAAGAAACAGTACATACTATGTCAGAGAAATGTAATATAAACAAAAATCAAATTTTTTTTGGTGATGTGAAAAATTTGTAAAATCAAAATTTATTATTAAAGATTGCTGTGAAAACATTTAAGAAAAAACCAGAAATTATATAACAATTGTAAAATTAAAATAAATAAATAAAAATTACTTAGAAAATATTTTTTTATTAATGGCAGAAATAAATAAATTATTTGAAAAATTACTATTTCAATATTGGCAATAAAATAACAATATCTGATCAACAATGTGCAATATTTATTAGCGTTTAAATCATTCTGTAAGGTAAATAAGGTACATCGGGTACTGTGCTGTTATTAGCAAAAGTTTTCTATGAATTTTTATTTGGAAATGATCGGTTTGTCATTGCAGTAATGCCGTACTTTTTTACAACAGAGGAATATGCTGCTGCAGTAGAATATGAAATATGTTTTCAAATTGCAAGAGTCCAGATCCCAAAACAAGTAGTGTAACTTTTCGCAATCTGCAGGAATCAGGTTCACTAACTAGTATTTGTACTCTGTCCAACATGACATTGCTATTGAGTTCAGTTCAGTTCAGTTCAGTGCAGTCCAGGTGTCAATACACAACATTTTTCTAAATGGATGAGAGTTTTGCATTCAATGGTTTGGAGGACACAAACAAAACAAGTTTTATCTTTATCATAAACAGTCAGTCAATATCTACACCCAACAGATGGTCTGCTTTGAATGGAATTCTGCAACTGGTGGAATATAATCAACAACTTTACAAATATGTTTTGTTTACCAATAAGGCAAATTTCACTCGAGGTAGCATCAACAACTTACACAATCAGCATACAAGGGCAGAACTAAATCCTCATGAAACGGTGCAAAGCTTTTTTCAATACCGATTTGTGTCTGGGGGATGGATGAAAAATATTGTATATGAAACAAAAATACATTTTCATGAGAAATTAATTGTCTGCAGTATGTGAATGCAGTTCAACAACTTAAGGAAGACCTGAAGAACTAAAAAAGAGCAAAATAGGCAGTACAGAAGCATACCAAGAGATGTGTTGAAAATAGCGGGACCATTTTTGAAGATTTATTATAAACTGGTATATATAATGCACTTTGGTGTACTGTTTCTAAATAATATTCTAACTTTTCTTTGTTTTATTCAACTTATCTTACACCTTTGTTCAAAATTAATTCTCTACAAGTTTTGCTTAAAAGTTTTATGTATTTATTACCCATTTAAATAAAGTTGTTGAATGTCAAACATAAAAAACAGGATTTTTTACCCTATTTTCTTAGTTTCACCCCAGATTTCTCAAAAACTATTGCAGATACAGTTCTGAGACCTACTTTATTTGATTTTTTCAGGTAAATAACCATAAGTAATCACTAATTGTGCCCCTTAATTAATGTCCTAAAAATTTCAGTATGATTTTATTTCACTGGGGTAACTGAAATCTCAGCAAAATAATTCACCAGCTGTAACTTGCAAACAAAAAGCATTTTAAGACAAATGTTTATATGAAATTTTTCCATTATTTTTCACATGTATAGTTTATTAGTCCCAGGAGAAATTTGTGATACACTGTATATACACACAAATATAAATATTTATAGCATAGTTTTAAATTTTCAAACTTTTATAGTACAACTAAATTAATATAAGAATATGAAAAACTTGAAAAAAATTGGGCTAAATGTTTGAAAACAATTTCATCAAATATTTACTCAGCTGATTAGGAAATAACATATGATGTAAAAGTCTTAACACATAAATAAAACATATATAAAATTTTTTTTTTACCTCATAATAAGATCAGAGATGTAACTACCAAGAGGTTTCAAAGTTGGATATGATTTGCTAGCCCATGTATTAGGCACTCTTCCAATAATCATTGTACTATAAACTTCTTCCAAATCTTGAGACATAACAACCAAACCTTTAACTGCTTTCACCACATCAATTAATGTAAGTTTAACTACAGATAACAGACGATTGAATCTGATAGTTTCCTTTTCAATCAGAAAAAACATAAATCAGATTTGACATAAAAAATTTCATGAAATGATTCACTAACAAAATATGCGGTGAGGCTATTAAATAACAACACTAATGCTGTAAAATATTTTATTTTAAATTTAAACATATTTAGTTATTGTCCTCTTCAATATACACCCCTCCTCTCCCTACAATGATCCATGAAAATTTTACTGAAATCTTGTTCCTTTTAATGCAGATTTGATCTTTGTAAACTGATAAAAGTCACATGGTGCCAGGTCAGGTGAATAAGGCGGATGGTCTAACATTGGGATATTATACTTGGCTAGAAATGTCTTAATAGACATGCAGTGTGAGCTGGTGTGTTGTCCTGTTGAAGAACCCACGACTTGTTCTTCCATAACTCTGGTCATTTTTTTCTTATTTTTTCACAAAGTTGAGCAAGGACCTCAAGGTAGAAGAAAGTAATGTTGATTAATAGTTTGACCTTCAGCAACCCAGTGAAGATATACAACCCCATGAATATTGAAAAACAATCATCCTCACTTTGAGTTTTGATCATCATCTTCAACGTCTTCTCGGCTATCTTGGAAACCCTTAAACCACTCAAAAACCCGTGCACATGATAAACATTCATTGTCATATACTTTTTTTAACAAAGGATAAGTTTCAATAGCGGTTTCTCCAAGTTTCATATGAAATTTCACAATTCTTTGCTCTAATAAAACACATCATTTTTTCGGCAAAACAAACAAAACAGATATTATCCAAACGAAGGTCACGGCCAGACTAATATGTTTAAGAAACTAGAGTGGCAACAATCGAAAGAGAAGGCTTCACACTAAACAGCTGTCTGTTGTATGAATTTGGCATATGCGCAGTTCTTCTGCAGCAGCATTAGTATTGTTATTTAATAGTCACACTTCATATCTAAGGTTGTGTTTTCAAAATATCTTTAGAAATATTATATTGTTACTTCATCAATGTTGAGGTTGCAATATTATTAATGGCTTCCACCTTTATGTTGTTAAGAAACCCAGTTAAATAGTTTATATTTTTCTGTTATATTTTTTCACGTAATACTTAGTTTTTATTAAATTTCATATGTGTAAATTAAATTTTTTTAAAAATACACAAAGATCAAATTTACTACCTGACACATACTGATTAAATGAGTTTCTGTTTACTTAAAGAACTGACTAACAACATTTTTATGTTAATCTTCGATCTTGATATTGTTCTTTCCCTATCAGCTGCACTGCAACTGGTGCAAATGAAGGAGCTGGATAATAACTTTAAAATGATTATCTGGAATTAGGTCATTATTTTTTTTAATGATAAAAATTAACACATTTTAAATTACTATAATTTCTTAATATTTATTATGATTTAAAATCCAATAGTTTATTTAAATGATAATGGTTTAGTTTTCATTAAGTCTTTAGTTTTAGTTATTGTATAACACAAATCATACATTTGAAAGGTAAACAAATATTCATATTCAGGGATTTAAAGTTATGAATTTTTTATAAAAGTAGAATTTACAGACTTGAAGATATTTTTTAAAATTCTTTTTGGACTTTATAATTTAAAAAAAATATAACTGAAAATCAGCTTTTAGCTAAATACTATTCAGTAATTGGACTTACTGAAAACTCAACTGTCAGAAACCCACATAATAGTCTGAAAAAATCTGAAAAGACATTATCATGTATTTTGAAACAGAGTTGTCACCAAAATAAAATAATAATAAATTGTTTTAAAATAGCCTCAACATAATAGTCTTATCTCCCACTGTATTCTCCAGATCATAAAAACTTCACAGGATCATTGTCATAAAATTACTTTATATTCAGATTATCATCAAAATTTATTATACTGTAATACACTCTATGCAAAACCAAGTTGGAATATTTTTTTGTCTTATTTTTCATATAATGATAAATTAATCAATATTAATAATCAGGATATTTAACTGATATTTGTAATTGTTTTTATTTACCTTTATGCATCAACAAAATTTACAATATTAAATTTTTTTTTTTAAATGACGATTATTTTTTTCAAGTGTGTGAGTTTTTATCTATAACTTTAAAACTAGTTTCTTGAGCACAGAAATGAAGATTTTATTTTAAAAATGATTAAAGCTTTTATTTAAAAATGTTTAATATTGACTAATTTTTACATAATTTTTTTGAGATACACTTTTCAACTTCTGGAAAGAGTGAATTATGTATGAAATGCCAAATGAATGAAAAAGTATTGAAACCAGATAATCCAAATTTCCAAAACACTTCTAAATCAAATTTTGATTTAATTTCCAAAATAACATATAAATCCAGCCAAATTAGCTAAACCTAATTAGAAGATCTAAAAGAGATAAATAAATTCAAACATTGGTCCTTATTAGTTAGTCATCTAAAATTAATTTCAATTGTTCCAATAATTGTTCTGATAAATATATGTGTTACTATTCAGGATAGCAAAAGTGTAAGAAAGTTTGTCATATTATTCACACGTTCAGACATGTGCATGCATGCACAATATTTTCACTCACTTCATTCCTGAGTCTCTGGAAGATAGTGAAGTTTAAGTGGAAAGATAGACATAATTTAATGAAAATAGATTTGAATACATAATGATATACTATTGAAAACATCTGCGAAAGGTACATGATGGAATTCATAGTACTGACAATAAAAGGGAAGTTATATAGTAACAAGTAAATGAGATTTAGAAAATTAAATTAAAAATAGATAACAGACTATGAAACTAAAGATTCATGGAGGGGGTATAGTTTAGAAGAACTAGCATGGAACGAGAACATAGAACTAAACTCTTAAGATAACTTGGAAAAAATGATTACTGAAAAAAAGAAATAAAATAAAAAGCAGGTAAAGTGTATTACATTAATAAATGAGACTCTACATATGAGGGAGTTGCAAAAATCCATTTAAAACAGATCCTCCTATTTTAGGTCTTAAATTAGTGAACCGCACAGCAAGCATGAAAACTGATAAGTAACATTATTTTTAAGGCATATTCACAATTATATCTGTATAATTTCCTTTTAAGAAGAGATCTGATAATCCTGTCTTACCACTAAAACTAGAATAATGGTATAGATTAATGAAATAGCAAATATGAGTGTATTTGTACTAAGAGCCAAGTGGGCTTTTTCAAGACCTAATATTTGAAAAGGGTTCAGATAAAATATCAAACGAATTATTAACAATAAAAGTTAAACTTACCTGTCTAAGTACAGTATTCATTGACTGATTATACAAAACTGGGTATTTTTCAGAAACATATTCCACATCAAAAAGTTGTGGTAATTTTACTGAAATATCACGAGCAAGCTCTATTAACATTGTATCAGAATCACCACCTCCACCTGTCTGCCCAATATTTGTTTGTGTAATCAGAACACTAGAAAGAAGCTACAAACACAAACAGAAGTTTCATAAATTTTTGTTC
This sequence comes from Lycorma delicatula, assembly GCF_047948215.1. Taxonomy (NCBI): domain Eukaryota; kingdom Metazoa; phylum Arthropoda; class Insecta; order Hemiptera; family Fulgoridae; genus Lycorma; species Lycorma delicatula. The sequence goes on from NC_134455.1 coordinate 75,796,313, forward strand.
CATCTCAGCATATTATTATAGATATGAAATATAATTGATTTAAAAAATCACTTTCTAATAGATGTTAGACAATTACTAATAAGCCTTCAATCTTTTTTCTGTCCTAAAATGATTCTTTTTATGTGTTTTAGGTGAAAATAGTCTTTAAAATAAATTAGTTTATTTTTGCAGTAATTGAAAGCAAAGAATCATATAAACTGATGGATTAAGTACTTTGGAGTAATATTAAATAAAATTATAAAGTTTAAATAATAATTGAGCGAAAATTATACAATTCCTCAGTAATTTTGAAATCAACAGATAATTACAATAATTTGGATCCAGATTAATTCCATGCAATCTCCACGCTAACTAAATGTATAGATAATAAGCAAGCTTTATGTGTCTTCACAGAATTCAAAATAAACAGTTTTTCCTTCCTCTCACATATATTACCCTGACTAATAAATACTATCTTAGCTTTTGTAATGGTAAACACATTTTCAATATTATATTTGCAATTTTTACATCTTGCTATAAATACATATACAATTATTTTTTCATTCTTTTCTTGAAACTATTGTTCAAATTTGTTATGTAATAATGAGTGTACTGTAGTGTATAAATTAATATTAAATAACATTTTCAATACGTAATTTATATTAAAAGTTGCCACTTAGTGTGTCCTGATTACAGCATATTTAGAACTCTGAAACTGATAAAAAAATACTTAAAAACAAAAAATTAGCATGATGTGCTTTTTAAATAAGATCTGTTTTGACCACTGATTGTGATAAATGAAGTGTGATTACCTACATGACTTTGTTTCAATAATACACAGCTGTCAGCCAGTTAGCTTTAGCTACGATTGTTGTAGTATAGTAACAATTTACATTAAATAGATAATCCTGGCAACTATGAGCCTTTGGCTGAAACGTTTTGAAAATTAAGATGGGCTATCTGACTATACTCTCATGGAGAATGAAACCTCGATCTTCTGCACAAATGTTGAATTAAAATAACATTTACGGATGCTAATTATCTCTGAAAATAAAGAAGTTTAAGCAAGCACTTTCCGACTCCAAAAACAAAAGACATGATTTGTTATAGAGTGGGGTCAGTTTTCTACACAGTAATGCTCAATCTCATACAAAAGCAGCTCAATCTGTTAAACTGTTGAAAAAATTTGGCTAGGAAATTTTTGACTACCCATCCTCCTATAGCCCTGATATTATACCAAACAAATATCACTTATTTATGCATTTAAAGAAATGCCTTAAATTGCAATGGTTTGAAAATTATAATAAAATGAAGAATGGAACTTATGTCCATCACTCACATTCAAGACATAAATAGTGGAGTTTTTATGGCAATATCAGTGGAATAAGTAAGCTGTTGAAATATCAAGAGCTCATGAAAATCAATGATAATTATGTGGAATAGAGGGTTTGTAGTTTTGTCTTGACTAGAGTAAATCACTTTTACCTGTGAATGATTTATTTTTAATTTTAAAATGGATCTTACTTATGAAAAACACATGGCTTATTAATAATTGCATATAAATAATAAAATACTGTAAATAATTCAATATAAGTAAAAAATACAAATTCAAATTATATAATTGGAATAATTTCTTTTTATTATTTTTCTTTCAGCTGTTATACACGTCATACTCAACCTACTTAAATTAAGAAAACATTTATGGTTTTGTTTCCATTTAGCTTGTTAACTTTTTCGTAATATAAATGTACATCTTCAAAAGCCATACAGAAAGTTCTTGGCATGACAAGAAAACACTTTCTTGGCAAAAAAACACAAAAGTTTTCATAATTTTATTTTTATTTTTCAATTTAGCCACCTTGCAATTCAATACATTTTGGCCAATGACTTTTCAGCTTTGTATTGCGCTCAGTATAATTTGATTTGTCCGACCCAATGAAATAAGCTGTTGTCCCAGCTTTGACCTCATCATTTGAAATGAATTTTCATCCGGCAAGTCATTTCTTCAGGTTTAGGATGAGGAAATAATTGCTAGGAACCAAATCTAGCAAATACAGCACGTGCTGGAAGTGCTTCAAACTGTAGGTCATGGAATTTGCAGCAACAACTGAGATGTGTGGAGACACATTATCATGGCGAAGAGCACTTTCTTTTTGGCCAGATGTGAACACTTATTCTGAATAGCACCTTTCAATTGGTCCAGTAGTGAAGTATAATACTCCCCAATGATTGACCTGTCTTTTTAAAGGTGGTCTATAAGCATCGCACCACAAGAATCTCAAAATACTTTAGACATGACTTTTCCTACAGATGAAACAGTTTTTGCTTTCTTTGGTGCACTTTTATTGCTCCTACTCCATTGTTTGAACTTCTGTTTAGTTTCTGGAGTGTAATTGTGAATTCATGTTTCATCTATTGTAATAAAATGTTAAAGAAACTTAGTTTAATTGCATTTAAATCTTAACACCCTAGAAAAGTGTTCATTTTAATGCACTTTTGGTTGACTGTTAACAAATGGGGCACCATCAAACGAAAACTTTTTCATTTCCAAAACATCACGTAAAATGTAATGGATATAGTCTATCAAGAAGTTTACAATATCAGCAAGCTTGCATACCTTCAGTCAGCAGTTACTTAATATGGCTATGGGGTTTTGTGATGATTTTGTCGGTCATAGTAGGTTTGGAATGTTTCGAGGATTCATTACCTTGAATAGATGTATGACAGGTTTAAATTCAACAGCTCACTTTTTTACCAGAGAAGGAAGAATCCTTTTTAAAGTGGAATTTTACTCTTTCATATATATCAGGGTTAAAATTTTAAAACAAAATATTTTATAACAGCTAAAACATCAATTTTATCCATTTTTCAGAAAAGGTCAAAACTTATTTACTTTACTTGATCACCACAAACAAACAACTAACTAAATGCACATGTCTGACTCTTTGAAGCATTCAATCTGGAGGATCATATTTAACAAATACCATAGTCATTTGGTCATACTTGCACCATCTCTGTATCAGTCTGAGAACTTTCCAAACAACCCTGGTATACTATTCTACAAATGTTGTTGCAATAATACAAATAGTTTAGAGACTCTTGGCCCCCATAACGAAAGACAGGGACTTTTAACATTTTTAATAGTTAGATATAGAAAACATACAAGGTGTGTTCAAAAAGTAACGAGAATATTGAAATTTCACCGGTTGTATTAGTCCGATTCTCAGGATTTTTTCATTGTTGTATTGGTAAACATGTCTGAAAAGTATCTGTACATTTTTAGCTGTATTGGTGTTTAGTTTGTTGCCAGCTATCAAAAGGATAACATATGTTTTGGTACGATCGGCGATTATTTATTTGTATAAATAATGAATCAGAGAATTTGTATTAAATTTTGCTATAACAATGGAATAAAATGTAGCAATGTTTTAAAAATGTTAAATATTGCTTTTGGTGAGTCTGCTATGAGTAAAGCAAGGGTACAAGTGGTATAAGCGTTTTTAAGAAGGTTGTGAAGACGTTAAAGATGATAAGCGCCCCTGACACTCCAGTACATCAACAACCGATGAAAACATGGAAAAAGTGAAAGAAATGATTATGAATGATCGCTGAATCACAATCAGAGAAGTCGCTGATGATGTTGGGATATCAATTAGCTCATGCCATGAAATTTTTTCAGATGTTTTGGGTAAGAAACGTGTGATGGCAAAATTTGTTTCAAAATTGTTGAATTTCGAACAAAAACAGCGGCGAATGGAAGTTGCTCAGGAGTTGCTAAATGAAGTCAATAATAATACAGAACTACTGAAACATGTCATAACAGGTGATGAAACATGGATTTACGGATATGATGTCGAAACTAAGGCTAAATCGACCCAGTGGAGGCATTATGGATCACCAAGACCGAAAAAGCTTGACAAGTACGGTTGAATGTGAAGTATGCTCACTGTGTTCTTCGATTTTAATGGCATAGTTTATCATGAGTTCTTGTCACAAGGCCAAATGATCAATAAGGAGTATTACCTACAAGTTCAACACAGTTGAAGCAATCCGAAAAAACACCTGGATTTGTGGTGAAACAATTCATGATAATGTATCTGCTCACACTTCATCATTGCTTGTTTGTCAATTTTTAGCCAAAAACAACAGTGTAATGATACCCAAGCCACCATATTTTCCAGAGATGGCCATATGTGACTTTTTTCTATTCCCAAAAATAAAGAGAACCTCAAAGGACCATCGTTTTACAAGCACAGATGAGATTAAAAGAAAATAGCTGAAAGAGCTATTTAACACTATTCCAAAGATCAAGTTCTAGAAGTGTTTTGGGGATTGGAAAGAGCGCTGGCATAAGTGTATAATATCATATACTGCAATAAGTGTGTAATTATTAGCAATAAGTGTATGGGGACTATTTTGAAGGGGATAACATTAATGTAGATGAATAAATAAAGTTCTTTCCAAAAAACAAAAATTCTCATTACTTTTTGAACACACCTCATACAAGTATTATTAATTCAAATCCTATATAAATCTTAGGGACTACTTTTGCAGCTATATGTATAAGAATATGCATAAGTCAAAGGTCAGTTAAAGTGTTGCATGATGCATCGACAGTGTACATTTATTTTTATTTTTTATTTTCATGAATAATATCAAACTCTCTTAGTTGGCAACTTAAGAGAGTTAGTTACCGTAATTCATCAGTTCAAGATGAACTGATGGGTTTGAAACATATGGTGCATCTGAGCTGCAATGGCTGACACCATCTGTTGCATCATGTATAAACGCACTAGCCAGTTGCTGTATCAGAATCAGAATTCACATGAAAAAATAATAAGATAAAAAAAAATTACAATTCTAAAATGTTAAAATGTTTACAAATAAAATGTTTAATCATGAACATTACTTGTTGTGTTTCTTTGTTATCTTTTGTAATATCTGCATTTTCATGAAGTCCAAAAACTTCTGGTGAAGAATATAATGGCAAAGACTTTATGTACTCTAGACAATTGGTATAATCAGTTGAACCAGGAATATGATAAATTCCACTAGGAGAAAACTGATACCTGAAGAAAATATACAATTAGCTGACAATTAAATATTATTTTAATAATAAAGAAGAATATTCAAAATAATCATTAGTGAATTAAATAACTACAAAGCTCTACTTCAGCTTGTTTGAATAATTTGTTGACTTTGAATAAATAATATCAAAGGATTCATTTACTGTTGCAAACAAGATAAAGCTGTTATAACATAACTTGATAATGCTACTTAATATTATTTTCTGCTTAAATTTATAGCATATTACTTTTATAATAACTAATACATATAATATTCTGTTTCTTGTTTATATTAACTAAGATTGCTATCATTTAGATATTTGACATTCCGATCTCTGGCTGGAAAAATTTTACCCAAGTGATCCTTTTAGGTGCTCAGTTTATTGCGGTGCTATCTCAGCAGAAATTATTACACAATTTTTTGAAGGTGCAAATACGATGCAGTTATGATCACTGGTCTATGCATGGTAAGGATATGCTGGAAAATGTTGTATATCCTTTTGTGTAAAATAAACTTGAAATGTGATTTCAGGAAAAATTTCAGCTATATGGCATACTGCTGAAGCAACAGTCTGACTCCTAAGAGAAATTTTTGGGGAGCTATTAATTTTCAGGAGATCTGCAAACAATTGCCTGCCATGCTCCCCTGATTTGACAGCTACTGACTTCTTTTTATGGGGATATCTAAAAGAGAAGGTGTATATAAATAAACCACAGGCTATCCAACAACTGAATGAAAATATTTGTGAAGAAATTAATGTACTACAATGAGTGACAGTTATGGAAATGTTGTAAAAAGAGCATGTTTTTACTATTTTATTATTCAAAGGATGTGATTTTTCACATATAATAAAAACGAATTTCCCAACATGCAATTTTATTAAAAATCAAAAATAAAAAAACATAATTAATAAATAAAAAATTAATTTAATTAATAAAAAATTATAGTTTTCTTAAACTCTGTTGTGACTTATGGACCACTCTGTAGAATCATATCTCCCCAAGTCATATAGGTTAATTATACAAGGTTAATGCAGGAAAACTCAAACAGAATTTTTATTCTGTAGAAAAGGGTATTTTATGGACTGGGTTAAAGGGAATCATGCAGGACAATATTTAAGCAAAACAAAATTCTTACAAGTTACTCTTTATTCATTTGCCATACAATAATAACTTACAATTGAAAACCCTGGACATACTTTTAAAAAAAAAATAAATTATATAAAAAAACTAAGTATTTGGTTTTATATATTTTATTAAAATTATATTTTAAATATTTTTACTTTAAAAATTCATAATTACGTTATCAGAATTTAGGGTAAATAACATTGGATAAATGTTAACTACAGCTCAATAAACCTTACAATGATGGTACATCACAAAAAATTACCTGCAACTTTGACATTTTTGAAATGACAAATTGTTAAACCTAAAGTGAAAGAATTATTTTAAAAAAACAAGAAAAAAGCCTAAACACCCAAATGTTAATTTAATTTACATAGGCAAACTAGTAAAAGTAAAAAATTGCGTTATAGAAGTTGCAGCAATTATTAAGAATAGTCCTGATGTTAAAGGCATGTTTGAGAAAGACGAATCTGTCTTCTGAAATGCTGCATTCAATAAAACTGTGGACACATTGTTGCTTTGGATTAATTACATACAGCTTTGGATAAATTTTTATCTTTGAACCTTGCCTGAATTGCATTTTAAATTATATTATTATTAATAATTTAATTATACATCTAAGAGTTTTAAAGTTTTCTATAACATTCTACATTCATTTATTATAACATTTCTGTAAAATTCCTTATCAGCTTTTTTCTTAACATGCAGATATCTACAACTATTCATACAAAATGCTGATCATGAAGCAGTGATCCTCCTTGAAAATAATAAATAGTCCAGCTCAAAAAAAATGTAGGATGTGTGAAAAATTTTAATAATTAATTTAGGTACAAAAAAATAGAACAAAAATTTAGACATTAACAAAGATCAGACATTAACACTAATAGTAAAATTTATGATACGACTTAAAAATTAATAACTTACTGTTCAACAATTAACACTTCAGGATTGTAGAATATTGAAATCAATGAATTAAGAAGTCTCCTATCCTTATCATCTGTAACTCGGCCTCCATAGTTACATTCTCCCGTGAGATAAAGTAATGCCTCAAACGGTACTTCATCATAGTCATTAAGAAACATCTACAAATGCGAAATCAAAGAAGTTCTATTATATTCAGCTAATATGTAATTAATATGTTAAAACTTATAAATATCATTACTGAAAACAAAACGTTATTTGCATTTAATGTATAAACAGTTAGTTTTTAGAAAAACTATAATTTGAAATGTGCTAGAGAACAAAATTGCTTACGCCATTGCAAGCTAATATATGTACAGAATCGCTAGTTTTAAATAAATAAACAAATATTACTTTAATTGAATTAAATCACATGTACTTAGAATTTATATAAGAGAAAAAATCATTGTTATATTGAACTTGAGGTTAAGCTTAACTCAGTACATACGTGAATTTAATAAAAATTAACTTGTATTCACAAAAACATATTTTTATTTTGAATGAATCTTATCATTAAAACATTTATCACTGTACTAAAAGAAAGAATGTTTTTGTTTTTGAAAAAATAACAATTGAATAATGTACAGAATAAGAGGATGTTGCTGGCACAACAGTTCCATCAAAGAAAGAAGTCAATTTGATTTCTTAATTTTTTGACTTAAGAGCCAATTTACAGAGAATGATTCAAAAGTAACTTAACTTCTAACTGATTCATTAAAAGTGTAATACATTGCATTGTGTTGTTGGAGCTAACAATCAGGATCATTAGCATCCAAGTTTATCAAACATGATAAAAATTGATACACATCTGCATACATAGGTAAATTAACATTTATGTAAAAAAATATTGATTGCACAATTTGTAATGGACACAACATATAAACACACCAATTTTCAATAGGTAGTGTCAGATCTAATGCAATACAAGGAACAGGCCAAGTGCTTACTTCCTAGGTAGAAACATAGCCATTTAATTGAAACTAAGTTTGTCACTGAAAAAATTCAGGTTAAACCTAATAAATCATATCCTTGAAAATGAACATCTTAAAATAATTATAGGAGACAACATCCTTTTCTGTATCTAACACTATTAAAACTTGATACAGCTACATCTTGTGACATTTAAAGTTTTGTATCTACGTATTGAGAACAGAAAACATATTTCGCTCAATTCTAAATATTTTCATCATTTTATGAGTGATTTTCATGAAATAAAATAGTTTTGTAAAGAAAGGTTTGACTTACTATATTTGTTTTTAAAACAAATTTTGTAACTAAATCCCAAAATTAATAAAGTTTAAGTCTAATTAATATTATACATAATAAAATTATCAAAATTTAGAAAAGGAGATCTACTAATTAAGACCTTTTAAAATGAGCTAGCAAAAACCATATTGTTGTAGAATGGTAAATAAGTTTGTAACTTGGAATCATATAAACGCTAGCAACATGTAACACAAATCTCTAAACTGGTTTTAATGCATCTAGTTAGTGGCTAGTATGACTTAGTTTCAAATGAACAGATGCAAAAGGCTTGGCTCTCATTCATCATTAATTTATTAATATTTAACATCTACAGTGGTTTATCATTAGTGTACCAGATTCAGGAAAGTGAGGAACACTAGATGCGCCACATTTGTCATTCATAGAAAAATATTCAGAACTGCATGATTTTTGCAGAGGAATAAAATATCCATGATGCTGCACTATTCTGAATCCATGTACTTAGGCATTTTCCCAACGCATTCACAGTAGTACTTTCTTTTTCTGTTTAGCCCCTGAAACCAAACAGAAAAAGAAAGTACTACTGTGAGTATGGTAGGAAAATGCCTAAGTACATGGATACAGAATATTGCAGCATCATATAGTTATTTTCATCCTCTCCAAAAGTCAATGTAGTTCTGAATATTTTTCTATGAACGGCAAACATGGCGCCATCTAGTGAGGAACACTAGACAGTACCACATTTGCCATTCATAGTATTCACAGTAATACTAGAATATTTTAAGTGCAGAACCTCTAATATCTCAATACATTTAATTATGTGATTAATGTGATTTATAAAATTTAAAAATGTTATTAACAACTTTTTGTACAATATTAAAAAAAAAACATATTCTAAATTAACAAAAATATTTTCAAAAGTACATTTAGTTCATAGAACTATTTCAGCAGTAAAATACTTACTATTAATAGGCATGCAATTCTTATGAAAAATGTTGTTTTATTGCCCCACCAATTTCTAGATAATATATGAAAAATATTTAAACATAAAATGTTTAAACAAACAATGTTTAAATGTTTACTTCTTGTACAGGTTGAATAAAAAGTTTCACCTATTGAAAGATGTTCTGAAAAAACTTATTTAAAGTGTTAAATGTTTGTTCAACACCCCTATCTATTTTTTTTTTTTTTAAATGACAGCATATCTATTATGAAGTACTAATTTATTTATATCAGAAGTTATTCCTTTATTGTACTATGTTAGGTGGCATTTCTCTAGAATGTAAATGATTAATCTTCTCAAATATGCATTAAATAAAACTACTGAAAATTTATAAGGAGGTCAAACTCTCACCAGTTGGAAGGGGTGATGTATGGTCTATGTTTTATAAACAAAGGAGGTACCGTAATACTACCAAGACCTGTCAATGACTATCCTCATGACTACAGTAATAAAGTTAAGGATACAGATCTGTGAGAGACAGACATCAGGACACTAGAGAGGGAATAAGCCAAAAACATTCAAACAGGCACCACTGAATTAAAAAATGATCACTACAATGTTTTGGATGGTTAGAGAATTCAGGGAACCCCATAATAACATCTGGAATCATAATAACACCATGATGTTTCAAAGAGTAATTCTAAAAAAAATGATAGGATGCTCCAGAAGAGCAAGATTCTTCTGCATGACAATGCATGGCTTTACCTATAAGTTTATCCTGACTTTATTTGAATTATTCAATTGGGAGATTTTTAACTATAATCTTTATAGCTTAGGTAGTAAGTGAGTGAAAAAGTAACATATATAAATAACTCTTGTATAAAATAAGTTTATTTTCCATAATAAAAAATCAACATCAATGAAGAATTTCTCAAGATATACATATACATATATATTGATTAATATTTGTTTATTTATCCACCCTCCTCTATGAATCATGAGACCTTGCCGTTGGTGAGGGGGCTTGAGTGCTCAGGGATACAGAGTAGCTGGACCGAAGGTGCAACCATATCGGAGAGGTATCTGTTGAGAGCCAGACTAAGGAATGATTCCTGAAAGAGGGCAGCAGCTCTTTCAGTAGTTGTTAGGGGCGTGAGTCAGGACGACTTAAACGGCCGTATCAACATCACTCAGTCCTCTGAGTACTGCGCAGCTGAAAGCAATGGAAAACTACAGCTGTTTTTTTTTTTTCCAAGAAAATGTGGCTCTGCATTTTCAAAAGCAATAATGGAGGCGCCTTCCTTGGTAAAATATTCCGGAGGTAAAATAGTCCCCCGTTCGGATCTCCGGGTGGGGACTACTAAGGAAGGGGTCACCAGAAAAGTAAAAAATAACATTCTACGAGTCGGAGCGTGGAATGTTAGAAGCTTAAAAAAGGTTGGTAGGCTAGAGAATTTAAAAAGGGAAATGGATAGGGTAAACGTGGATATAGTAGGAATTAGTGAGGTTCGGTGGGAAGAGGAAGGCGACTTTTGGTCGGGTGACTTTAGAGTAATTAACTCAGCGTCAAATAATGGGCAGGCAGGAGTAGGTTTCGTGATGAACAAGAAAATAGGGAGGAGAGTGGAGTATTTCAAGATGCATAGCGATAGAGTCATTGTAATAAGGATAAATTCAAAACCTAAACCGACAGCGATTGTTAACGTCTATATGCCTACAAGCGCCCATGATGATGATGAGGTAGAATGTGTATACGAAGAGATTGATGAAGCAATTAAACACGTAAAAGGAGTTGAAAATTTAATAATAGTTGGAGATTGGAATGCAAGCATTGGAAAAGGCAAGGAAGGAAATATATGGGTGAATACGGGCTGGGCAAAAGGAATGAAAGAGGGGACCGACTTATAGAGTTTTGCACGAAGTATAATTTAGTAATTGCCAACACCCAATTTAAAAATCATAATAGAAGAATATACACTTGGAAAAAGCCAGGCGATACTGCAAGGTATCAGATAGATTATATCATGGTTAAGCAAAGATTTAGAAATCATCTCGTGGACTGCAAAACTTACCCTGGAGCAGACATTGATAGCGACCATAATTTGGTGATAATGAAATGTAGATTGGGGTTTAAAAACCTGAAGAAAAGGTGTCAGATGAATCGGTGGAATTTAGAGAAGCTTGAGGAAGAGGAGGTAAAGAAGATTTTTGAGGAGGACATCGCTAGAGGTCTGAGTAAAAAAGATAAGATAGAAAATGTAGAAGAAGAATGGGAGAATGTTAAAAAGGAAATTCTTAAATCAGCAGAAGCGAACTTAGGCGGAATAAAGAGAACTGGTAGAAAACCTTGGGTTTCAGACGATATATTGCAGCTGATGGATGAACGTAGAAAATATAAGAATGCTAGTGATGAAGAAAGTAAAAGGAACTATCGGCAATTAAGAAATGCTATAAACAGGAAGTGCAAACTGGCGAAAGAAGAGTGGATTTAAGAAAAGTGTTCAGAAGTGGAAAGAGAAATGAACATTGGTAAAATAGACGGAGCATACAGGAAAAGGAAAATTTTGGGGTACATAAATTAAAATCTAATAATGTGTTAAACAAAGATGGTACACCTATATATAATACGAAAGGTAAAGTCGATAGATGGGTGGAATATATTGAAGAATTATACGGAGGAAATGAATTAGAAAATGGTTTTATAGAGGAAGAAGAGGAAGTTGAGGAGGATGAAATGGGAGAAACAATACTGAGATCTGAATTTAAGAGAGCATTAAAAGATTTAAATGGCAGAAAGGCTCCTGGAATAGACGGAATACCTGTAGAATTACTGCGCAGTGCAGGGGAGGAGGCGATTGATAGATTATACAAACTGGTGTGTAATATTTATGAAAAAGGGGAATTTCCGTCAGACTTCAAAAAAAGTGTTATAGTAATGATACCAAAGAAATCAGGGGCAGATAAATGTGAAGAATACAGAACAATTAGTTTAACTAGTCATGCATCAAAAATCTTAACTAGAATTCTATACAGAAGAATTGAGAGGAGAGTGGAGGAAGTGTTAGGAGAAGACCAATTTGGTTTCAGGAAAAGTGTAGGGACAAGGGAAGCAATTTTAGGCCTCAGATTAATAGTAGAAGGAAGATTAAAGAAAAACAAACCAACATACTTGGCGTTTATAGACCTAGAAAAGGCATTCGATAACGTAGACTGGAATAAAATGTTCAGCATTTTAAAAAAATTAGGGTTCATATACAGAGATAGAAGAACAATTGCTAACATGTACAGGAACCAAACAGCAACAGTAGCAATTGAAGAACATAAGAAAGAAGCCATAATAAGAAAGGGAGTCCGACAAGGATGTTCTCTATCTCCGTTACTTTTTAATCTTTACATGGAACTAGCAGTTAATGATGTTAAAGAACAATTTAGATTCGGAGTAACAGTACAAGGTGAAAAGATAAAGATGCTACGATTTGCTGATGATATAGTAATTCTAGCCGAGAATAAAAAGGATTTAGAAGAAACAATGAACGGCATAGATGAAGTCCTACGCAAGAACTATCGCATGAAAATAAACAAGAACAAAACAAAAGTAATGAAATGTAGTAGAAATAACAAAGATGGACCACTGAATGTGAAAATAGGAGGAGAAAAGATTATGGAGGTAGAAGAATTTTGTTATTTGGGAAGTAGAATTACTAAAGATGGACGAAGCAGGAGTGATATAAAATGCCGAATAGCACAAGCTAAACGAGCCTTCAGTAAGAAATATAAGTTGTTTACATCAAAAATTAATTTAAATGTCAGGAAAAGATTTTTGAAAGTGTATGTTTGGAGTGTCGCTTTATATGGAAGTGAAACTTGGACAATCGGAGTATCTGAGAAGAAAAGGTTAGAAGCTTTTGAAATGTGGTGCTATAGGAGAATGTTAAAAATCAGATGGGTGGATAAAGTGACAAATGAGGAGGTATTGCGGCAAATAGATGAAGAAAGAAGCATTTGGAAAAATATAGTTAAAAGAAGAGACAGACTTATAGGCCACATACTAAGGCATCCTGGAATAGTCGCTTTAATTTTGGAAGGACAGGTAGAAGGGAAAAATTGTGTAGGCAGACCACGTTTGGAATATGTAAAACAAATTGTTAGGGATGTAGGATGTAGAGGGTATACTGAAATGAAACGACTAGCACTAGATAGGGAATCTTGGAGAGCTGCATCAAACCAGTCAAATGACTGAAGACAAAAAAAAAAAAATATTTATCCACAAACACGAATGCAAATATCTATGCAATTAAATTCATTTCTTACAATTCCTTTTATTTTACTTCAGTACTGATGAAATTTAAGTCTTTAGAAATTCTTCATTGATTTTGCCTCTAGAAAAAACTTATTATACACAAGTGTTATTTATATATGTTACTTTTTCACATACTAGTTGCTACCAACTTTTGGCCAACTACCAAGATACCAGTTTTTTGGGAGGAAAGGAGGGTGGGAGGGATGGTGGGAGGGGGGAGAGAGAGAGAGTGTGTGTGTGTGTGTGTGAGAGAGCGCTTTTCAAGTGCCCAACTATATATATGTTAAATTATATTAATATAAACAACCTACCTCAGAATATTGAGATAAGTCATGTCTTACCTTAATTTTGCCATGATAGTACTTTGGCAGGAGCCTGAATCTTCAGTGACGTTTGAAACATTTAATTAAACTGCAAATTAAAAGTTAAAAATACTAAAATAATTAAAATTATTTACCTATGGAATTTCCGCTATAAGCAATTACATCAGAAATATATTTACATTATTTTAAGAGTAAATTAGTGTATGGCATCACTCTTATACACAAAGTTTTAATACAGACATGGTATGTTGATAATATTCTCATAATATATAATCTGGTAATAAATAATAAACATGTTACAATATTAAACAAATTAAATTTTTATAATGAAAATTAAAAATTCACATTTGAGATAGATAATGGAATGTTAAAAATCATTTAGATGTTAATACTGAAATAAACAAGTACAACCAAACAGAAACATCAGTATATAGAAAATTTACATCTAATAATAATAGGTAATCTAAAAAGTATTGAGCCTTTTGCAATTGAAATAATGTTAGCGTATTCTGGTAAAAGTCAAGGAAGATAGGGATGTAAGCAGTCATGACATCACCAATAACCTAAAAATCATAAACATCAAACCACCAAACAGTGTTAAACCATTTGGAGAAAGCTGGCTACAAAAAGAAGCTCAATGTTTTGGTGTTTAGCTGTAAGATGTAAATAA